>NC_081409.1:205094545-205694545 GCF_030272615.1 Cryptomeria japonica
CTCCCTCTCCCCTCTCCCTCCCTCTTCTCTCTCTCTCTCTCCTCCCTCTCTCTCTCTCTCTCCTCTACCTCTCTCCCTCTCTACCTCTCTCTCTCTCTCTCTCCCCCTCCCTCTACCTCTCACCCTCTCTCCCTTCCCCCCTCTTCTCTCCCTCTCTCCCTCTCTCCCTCTCCCTTCCCCCCCTCTTCTCTCCCTCTCTCCCTCTCTCTCCCTCTCCCTCCTTCCTCTTCTCTCCCTCTCTCCCTCTCTCTCCCTCTCTCTCCCTCTCCCTTCCTCCATACCCTTTCTTCTCTCCCACCCCCCTCTCTTCTCTCTCTCTCTCTCTCTCTCTCTCTCTCTCTCTCTCTCTCTCTCTCTCTCTCTCTCTCTCTCTCTCTCTCTCTCTCTCCTTCCCTCTCTCCCTCTCTCTCTCCCTCTCCTCTCTCCCTTCCCCCCTCTTCTCTCCCTCTCTCCCTCTCCCTTCCTCCATACCCCTTCTTCTTCTCTCTCTCTCTCTCTCTCTCTCTCTCTCTCTCTCTCTCTCTCTCTCTCTCTCTCTCTCTCTCTCTCTCTCCCTCTACCTCTCTCAAGAGTGCGTATGAGGTATTGAAACTATGAGTTCCCTGCCCTGCCATAACTCTTTTAAGGCTTACTAGTGCGTATGCAGTACTTATTACTCATAAGTGCGTATGGGGTACTATTCCCATTATTCATCAGCCTGTGATAACATTTTTAGGCTTAGTAGCATGTACGCGCTACTTATCAGCCCAGAATGGGAAAAAAGAATACCATTGGGCTTGTCAACATTATATGGTCTAACAGCACGTATGCAGTTTATAGACATAGTTTTAGTTTCCCAAGAGCCTCAATGGCCTCAAAAGAAGTTTTTGAGGTCGTTGAAGGCCCCACTAGAACTGTGTATGCACTTCTATCACTGTTGTATACATAAAAGTAAGTGAGTTTTTTGTTTTTGCATGATTTCAAATGATTGAATTGTGTTTTTATTAGTTTTTTGTTTTTGCATGGTTTCAAATGATTGAATTGTGATTGTTTAGTAGTTTGATTCTAAAAAATAGTGATAAGATGCATATTTATGGTTCTTTATTTATTTTTGAGCTTTTCTTTACATATATATGTAATATGATTCTATTTAGGTCAACCAATATCAACCATGGGAAAGAACAAGTGAGGAATGATGGAACAATGAGAGGCTCAAAAGGAAAGACAAAGGCAGTGTATGAAGAAATTGCATGACATAAGAACAATGGGAGAAGAAGGTATGTCATCCTCAACATCTCAATTCAATTTACCAAATGAATATAATGCACCTAATGAAATTGAAGAAGAAACATTTGATAATTTATCATTTGAACCTAATGCAATTGAAGAAGAAACATTTGATAATTTACCATTTGAACCTAATGCAATTGAAGAAGATACCGCATTGAATAATTAGTTAAATGATGAACATATTACACCTTCTCTACTTGATGAATTGAATGTACATAATGCACCAATGTTAACACCTCCTAGAATCATTCGTAGGAAACCAAAGTATCTAATTGACATTGATGAGAATATATTGAAGTCAATGCACAATAAAATGAATGAATGAACTTGTAGGAGAATGATTAAAAGAATATGGCAAAACTATTTTAAAAACTTAAATCAAACTGCAAGATGCCATTTAATTGTTCAAATGATTAAAAATTTGAATTTTAGAGAGATAATGAAAATTCTAGGCCTAAGATCATCTGAAAGTAACAATGAAAGAACTATTGTCAGAAATCTATTTGATGCATATCAATCTATTGGTTCAAAATCATGTAGTAAAGATTCTAATGCTACTCGATGTGTCATTACATCAACCATAATGAGCAAGAAAATAAAAAAGATCATTTGATAAGAAAAACAAGTAAATCATTAAACGTTAGTAGAACAACATTAAGTAAAGCATAAAAGAGGCGAGAACAAATAGAGGAACCTAACAATAATTCTCTTTGGACATTCTCGGGTAGACTACCATGCAAAGACAAGGTTGTTGTAGATGCACTAAAAACATTAATTGAAAATTTTTGGCATGACAACACAAGAGTATTGCCCAACCAAATAGATGTTGTTAGAAGACGAATTGGGTCTAAAAATCATGAGCCACATGTGAAACACTATTTGGATATGACTCAAACTAAATTTTATGAAAGATTCCTTCAAAAGTTTCCTCAAATAAAAAGATTTCAAAGATTTTTTGAAATGGTAAAACCTTTTTATATTAAGATTAATCATGTACACGCCACGTGTTGTTGTAGGATGCATATTGAATTTTCCATGCTTTATGATATTTTTCGTCATATTTGTTCTACTTTGCACACTAACAATGTTTTGCAGGAATGTAATATACAAGCACCTCCTACGTCGGCAAGAGAATTTATTTCAAGTGTGCTATGTAATAGACATGATGGTTGCATTTATTATAAGATGTCTTGTTTAGAAGGTTCTTGTGCTACATGTGGTGGTTTGCAATGTTTACCAAGATGGATACATTTGGAGAGCACACATGAAATTGGTACGAAACTAGTTTCTTTCGGAAAATACAAGACAGTCACATATGGAGTTAAAGATGGAAATGATTTGAAGAGATGTGAGCTAGTGAAAAAATGATATGTGTAGCTCAATTTATGAAAATGTTTCAAGAGAAACTAGTTTATGAGTACATAATGCATACACATAGAGCTCGATGGTTAGATGAGCAATTCAAGTTATGTAAGGACACATTTCCTCTTGGCACCATTGTCTCTATCGTTGATTTCGCTGAAAATTATACACTACAACCTCAAAATGAAGTGCAATCCATATATTATCACTCTAAACAAGTTTCTATTTTTGTACACATAGCATTCATGCATGCAGATGATAGCACAGAGGAGGATAGAAAGGTTGTAAGAGAGTATCACTTCTACATAAGTGATGATCATACTCATTCATCAAAGTTTGTACAAGGATGCTTTAAAGTTTTCTATGATAGTTTAAGGGAAAGGAACATATGATACAACCGACACTTAATATGGTCAGATAATTGCACTGCACAATTCAAGAATGCAAGGATATTTTATTGGTTGACAAGGATGCATGTGACAAGCGGTGTACAACATGTTTGGAATTTCACTGAGGCTGGACATGGTAAGGGAGGGCACAATGGTGCAGGAGCATGTGTGAAAAGAGCCCTAGCCAGGGAAGAATTGAAGTACGAAGGTGGTGCTGAGTTGGTAGATGCAGAAATAATTGTGCGATGGTGTAAGTCTACGATGGGTCCAAGTAATCTAGGTACATCATTGGTTCGTAGATATTTTTGGTTGATCACTGAATCTAACATTGAAAACTATCTAGATTGTTGTACAGTTGAAGGATCGAGTGACATGCACTCATTTATGAGTTCAAATTCAAGTTCACTGGTAATTTATACGAGATAGATGGTATGTTTTTGCTCCTCATGCATGTATTGTTTGTAGGAAGAATGTGAATCAGAAGAGTGGGTTGACAAATGGTCTTGTAGACCATTGGTTCCCATTGATTCATATCAAATTCCCAAAGCACTACAATTGAGCCAGATGGAGACATCAGTGGATTTTGACCATGTATCCGACCTAGTGGATTCAAGTGATTTTTTGAGTTAATTTTTTTGCAAGTATTCTTTTTGGTTCATTTTGTTGTACAACATACTTTATTTTTGGTATTAATTAACACTTAATAAAATGCAGGTCATGTGTATGCAGTTGTTACAGAAGAGAACAATGAAGAAGGAACAAATTACTATTTGTGTCATTGTGTTGAGCCTAAAAGAAAATTGACAGCCACAATGATTGATGGAAAGGGTATTGAGTACCCAATAGAGTCTGTTGTCAAGATAGGAACATGGCTTCAGAGATACCCTATCAATAATTATGATGTTTGGTTGTTTGAGGACTTTGAAACACACAGAGATATTCTTCATTTCTCTAACCTTGCTGTTGCAACAAATATTCATTTGATGAAGTAGCATGGTAGACCTCATAACAAGATTTAATGGAAAGTTCGTGAATCTAACCATGAGGCAATACTTGACACAATATGGGTTAGAGCCGATCCTGAAGGCTCACTTGATTGATTCTACAGTTCAGAGTAGATTGATTTTGAGAATTTTGTATAAATCATCGATGAATTATTCTATATTCATTTTTTGTATATATAAATGCCCATGAGCTGATTTTTACATGTTTAGGGGCATAATTTTGTATATTTAAGTGGCAATGAGCTGATTTGTACATATGTACATGCCAAATTTTGTATATTAAAATGGCGATGAGCTAAATCGCACATATTGTAATGGAAAATTTTGTATAAAAGCCCATGCAATGATTTGTAAGACAATTTTTTGTATAATCAAATAGCCAAGAGCTCATTTGACCATATTTAGAGGCAAATTTTTGAATAATATGTGACAATGTTTTGTGACTATTTTGTGTGTCAATGTTTTGTGACTATGTTTTGAGTATATGTGATGTATCTCTGGTCAATCATGAGCATTCTTGATTCTTGTATAATCATCGATAATTATTTGAGTCATTATCGGGTCATAGATTGAGACTAGATACAATTTGAGCAAAAATTGTCATTGTTGTCAAAAAAATTGTCAAAAAAGTTGTCAAGCAACTTCTACATTGCGTCGGTAGGGTATGACTCTCAAAGTTTTGGTGCTTTGGGATGCACGATAGGGGCATGCCTAGCGTAAACCTACCCACCTAGATGCGCTCATGATGTCGGTTTGTGCATATGGCGAACATAATCAATTCTAGCCAATCTTGCAACTTTTCCTTGCAAGCAACTGACGGTTTTTGGAGTAGGCAAAAAAATGCTACTAATTGAAAATGGCTCCGAGTCGTCGAAAACTGAGATAGGAAATTGTAGAGGATCCTCACGCAACCCCACATGATCAAACAGATTGACCGTATGTGTCGTGGATTGGAAGAAACAGTCCATCAAATTTTGATAATTTTTTGGACTCAGGGCACTTGAGAGATCGCACCGGTAGGGTATGACTCTCAACGTTCTGGTGCTTTGGGATGCATGATAGGGGCATTCCTAGCATAAACCTACCCACCTAGATGCGCTCGTGATGTCGGTTTGTGCACACGACAAACAAAATCAATTCTAGCCAATCTTGCAACTTTTCCTTGCAAGCAATTGACGGTTTTTGGAGCAGGCGAAAAAATGCTACTAATTGAAAATGGCTCCGATTCATCGAAAACCAAGATACGCCATTGTAGAGGAGCCTCACGTGACCCCATGGGATCAAACTGATCAACCGTATGTATCGTGGATTGCAAGAAATAGTCCATCAAATTTTGACAATTTTTTGGACTCAGGGCACTTGAGAGATCGCACCGGTAGGGTATGACTCTCAACGTTTTGGTACTTTGGGATGCACGACAAGGGCATGCCTAGTGTAAACCTGCCCACCCAGATGTTTTTGCGATGTCGGTTTGTGCACACGATGAACAAAATTTGACCATTGCGAGCATGAGGGTGCTCTCGCACCAAACACATTGTTGTTTATATTCATATTGTCAATTTTTGTTGTTTATATTCATATTGTCGATTTTTGTTGTTTATATACATATTGTTGATTACATATGCAAATATTCATTTAAATTTATAAAAGGGCAACCACCAAATACATTGAATACACAATAATGAACTCAATACAAGGAGTTTTGTAGGGTTAATTCAACATTTTAGAAATTTTATCAAATCATATTCCACAATTGCAATGTTTTATATCATATATTTTTGTTGTTTATATTCATATTGTTGATTACATATGCAAATATTCATTCAAATTTATAAAAGGACAACCACAAAATGCAACGAATACAAAATAATGAAATCATTACACATTTATTGGATTGAATATCGATATTTATATATATAAAAAAGGCATGTCTGCCAAGTCAATACAAGTATTACAAAAATGTGGCATATGCCATGTCCAAATCGATATACAATAAAAATGTAGAATATATCTACATGTATTGGTCATTCTATGACCAAAACTAACACTATATGATCCTAAACTTGTGGTGGATCATCAAAATCAAGCCTCTTCGGTGCAGTACATGGCTCTGTAGATGGCTACAAAACCACAATTCAAAAGCCAAGTTAGAATTCTTTTGTAGAAAATAGTTCACAATTAACAACATAACTATGCATTTAACTTTAATTCCTTTGTAATTAAAATGTAGATTACCTCATCGGTTGATCTAGGAGCTAATGTCTTCGCTCTCCTCTCCTTGTTACTCTTAGAAGTTTTCTTGAAGACATACTTAAATGGATCCATGTTATGGTCGTACCGTGAAGGAGTCTATTGAAGATTAAATGTACAATTAATACAATGTACTAACATAAATATATCAAAAACACTTAAAAGCTATAATATAGAGAACAGTGACGTACCTGTGCCTGAGATGCTTCTCCAATGGACTAAGGATGGCTCACCATTGATGTAGAAAATGTCACTACTACCTATACAAAAAATGTATAAAGATTAAATACAATTAATATAATGTTAAGTATTGAAGGTTGAAAACAATTAATTTTACATATGAAACAAAAGTGTACCGGATCCTGAGATGCTTCTCTGGTGCAAGGAGGAGGGTTCACCATTGATGAAATAGGTATGGATATTTCTTGTATGAAAAAATTATTAGATTATAATATATCACAAGTTCACATGTACGCATGCATATAATCATGAAATAAAGAAAATAAAGTAGAGATACATACCTTTGGCCTCTCTTGATCCACGGGCGAATCAGGTGCATTCAACATATCCACAAAGCTCAATGGCCACTGTACATGTAAAATAGACAAAAAACACTAATCAATCTACAAACCCCAACTAATACTTGATTTCAACATTTTCAAACAATTGTACAACTAAAAATGTGTTCAATTACCTTCTTCACGCGTTTTGGCATCTTTGAGGAATTCTTTTTCTTAGTACGAGCCCTAGACGCAGAGGGGGTAACCTAAAAACACAAAATTAACATGAGATATTAGTACAGATAATAAATTAAACATAATTTAAAAAATCTAAAATGAAATGACTTGCATATTCCATCAAAACAATACATAAAAAGAGTTGTACAAAATATGATACCATATAGCCTTGTAGGCCAAAATCGATCACTAAGAGCGTGATGTCATCAATCTGGGACATTTTGTCCCCTGTCAATACCTACAAACTAGAAATTGGACCAAGCATTAAAGATAGTTAGTATATCTTGTATTTTTTTGAATTAAAAGTGTACTATTCTATTTTAACATGTTACAAAATTTATATCTCAGGCATCAAAGTTGTAGCTATGGTAACTGCGAGAGATGTATGGGATACCTCTGTTGCATCCTGAAATGCATATTATTTGTCTCAATTTAAATTGATGTATAAATGAAAATTCATTTATGTAATTACAAATTTAAAGTGACTGATAAATAAAATATTATGAATTCAAATCAACACACCTGTGTCTGTGGCTCATGGGCAAACACCATGTCCATCAACTCATCTGTCAGCACGACATCCTCAACCATGTGAGCTTGACATCTACAACCGCAAATTGTGCACAGATGATATGAGTATCCATTTGCACCAGTTGCATCATCTATCCTCGAGCATATCCCCAAGCAACTGACACACATATGCTCGATGGGCTCTCTGTCACCCTATAACGACTCATCATCCAATACAATAGGGTGTGCTAATGACGTCCCATGCTAGATGATGGCACCAATCAATGTTGTGGCCAACTGAAGGGTCTGTAGCTCCATCGACTCTTTCAGCTCTAATGGGACAGCCTAATGCACTTTGGGTTTGGGTGCTAGGGGGCGGTGACTCTCCGTGGCTAATTACCTATGGGCTCCAGGTCTATCTTGGGCAGAGCCACCACCTCTACCATGAAACTCTCTCATGTCAAAATAGTTTGGCCATACATTGAGCACAAACTCACAATATATTTTTCTCAAAAAATATAATGGCACCTCATAATTATTACAAGGTGGATCATCAAAGACCATCCACCACCTTTGCCAAAAAAGATTCTTCATCTGTGCATTGGTACACCTATGTATGGGAAACCTCTTTGCTTTAAGAGGTAATGACCGACCAGTTTTGGGATCAACAAAAAGGGCACATATTTGTTGTTTAGAAATATTTTTGTTTTTTACTCCATCATATGATAGCCCATTGGCATAGAATTGACGACACCTATCCCTAAAGAATCCCCATTTGGTAATTTTTGTGGAAACAGCTATGGCACCACTAGCTAATGTTTCTAGGCTAGTGGTGAGGGATTGATGATGGTCAAGTTCAGAAGTTTTCCATTTTACAATCAGCCTATTGATTTTAGATGTATTTTGTCCTAACTGATTAATTAATTCTTCATGTGTTTCGACTATGCGGTCAAAAGGAGGAATTGAGGGTTGTTCTTGTGTGTTTTAATGAGGTGCATTTGGTTGTTCTTGTGGGTTTTCAGGAGGTGCATTTGGTTGTTCTTGTTCTAGATTAGAAGAATCTAGTTTTTAAAACAAAAAAATGAAAAAACCTAATCAAAATTAATGAAATTAAATTCAAAATGTAAAACAAATTGCATAAACCGGAAAGAAAGACAAAAATAAACATAAACTAACCTTTATCCATAGCCTGGAGGAAAAATCTAGCACCCCGTTCATGGTTTAGGTGAGAAAATGGGAAAAAAACGAAGTTAAAAACGCGATTAACAGGTAAATGAGACCCAGTTTTTTTTTAAAACTTTTTTTACCAGACACTGCGTACGCGGTTTTATTTGGATTATTAGCACGTACATGCTCATTTTCCTATGAGCAGCGCATATGCGCTCATTTTCCAAGGCATAGCGCGTACGCGCTCATTTTCCTAAAAGCAGCGCGTACGCGCTACCTTTTCTAGGCTTGGGAAGAACAAACCTAAGCGCGTATGCAAGAATTTGAAATTTTAAAACCGCGTACGCGCTACTTGTTTTTCCAAGTGTTTTTTGGGTGGTGTCCACTTTTCTGACCACCATCTTTATGCACACACCCAGATAAAAAATTGAAAATGCTAACCCTCAAATTGGACCATGAGATTACCAAAAGCAAAAAAGGCGGGATGTAGGTGTTCTAGATTTTACCCACAATTTCTATTTCACTAGATTGGCATAGACAGTCTCTGTTGCAACTTGCATTCCTCAATCTAGTAGCTGTTTCTAAATCTCCCTCGATTTACATGTTTGTCCAAGAAATGAAAGACGATTATGATTTACGAGTCTCTTATTTTGAAAACTCTAAAAAGTAGAAAAGTAAAACCTAAAGGGCAAAATATCTAGAATCATGTTGTAATTTTATTAATTACTATTAATAACTATTTGATGCCGAAGGACAAAACATTCATTACTTCAGTATAAATTCTGAGGACATTAAGAATCATGTTGTAATTTTATTAATTATTATTAATAACTACTCGATGCCAAAGGACAAAACATTCACTACTTCAGAATAATTTCTGAGGACTAAATGTAATATGTTCAATTCTGGGCGAAGTTCTCCCAAATGTGTTCACTTCCCATATTTGGGCCAAAATCCACCCTAAGTTGTTGATCTTTAATCATCCAATGGATGAGGGACTGGGGTACTTGTTGTGACTTTACGGGTATATTTTTTAAGTCTATTTAATAATTTTAAACTTCCACTCGAAAAAGTGCTTTATAGACTTAATTATATTTAATTAAATTTAAAACGTTTTGATTCCGGGTGAAGTTCTCCCAAATGTGTTCACTTCCCACATTCGGGCCGAAATCCACCCTAAGTCATTGATCTTTGCTCATCCAATAGACAATGGTACCTGTTGTCAGTTGTTGTGGGTTCCATGACTTCTGCCAGTTTTCGGGCACGTCACCATACTCATGTCACTTTTCAGGGCAAAGTTCTCAGAAAGTTGTTCACTTCCCACATTTGGCCCGAAATCCACCCTAAGCCATTGATCTTTGTTCATCCAACGGTCGATGGTACATGTTTTTAGATGTAGTGGGTCCCACGACTTCTGCCATTTTTTTGGCACGTCACCATACTCATGTCACTTTTTGGGTTTGATTTTTAAGTCTATTTAATCATTTTAAACCTCTACTCGAAAAAAAGCTTTATAGACTTTATAATATTCAATTAAATTTAAAATGTCCAATTCCGGGTGAAGTTCTCAGAAAGGTGTTGACTTCCCACATTCGGGCCGAAATCCACCCTAAGTCGTTGATCTTTATTCATCCAACGGTCGATGGTACCTATTTTCAGATGTAGTGGGTCCCACAACTTCTGCCATTTTTCTAGCACGTCACCATACTCGTGTCACTTTTCCAGGCAAAGTTCTCATAAAGCTGTTCACTTCCCACATTCGCCCCGAAATCCACCCTAAGCCGTTGATCTTTGTTCATCCAATGGTCGATGGTACCTATTTTTAGATGTAGTGGGTCCCATGACTTATGCCATTTTTTTGGCATGTCACCATACTCATGTCACTTTTCAAGTTTGATTTTTAAGTCTATTTAATCATTTTAAACCTCCACCTGAAAAAAAGCTTTATAGACTTAATTATATTTAATTAAATTTAAAATGTCTAATTCCGGGCAAAGTTTTCAGAAAGGTGTTCACTTCCCACGTTCGGGCCGAAATCCACCCTAAGCCGTTGATCTTTGTTCATCCAACAGTCGATGGTACCTATTTTCAGATGAAGTGGGTCCCACAACTTCTGCCATTTTTCTGGCACGTCACCATACTCATGTCACTTTTCGGGTCTTTTTTTAAAGTCTATTTAATCATTTTAAAATTTCGCCCGAAAAAGAGATTTATAGTCTATAGACTATAGACTTAATTATATTTAATTAAATTTGAAATGTTTAATTCCGGGCGAAGTTCTCACAAATGTGGTCACTACCCACATTTGGGCCGAAATCCACCCTAAGCCGTTGATCTTTGCTCATTCGACGGACGATGATACCTGTTGAGAACTTGAGTGTTGTCAGATGTCGTCGATCCCATAATAAGAGACATTTAAATTTTAAAGATGTGCAACAGTTTGAGATAACTATTAAATATAATGTTAATATTATTTGTAATTAAAGATGTGCAATAGTTTGAGATAACTATTAAATATAATGTTAATATTATTTGTAAAAATTTGAAATTAAAAAATAGTATAAAACATGAAACTTAGTTTCTAGAATAAAACAAATAACTAAATAAAAATATAAATTTTGATATATAATTTGAAAGGTAAAAGTTTAATATAAAAAAGAAAACATTCAATATTAAATCTAAATTATTAATTTAAAGTTTAACAAAATTCTTTGAAAATATGTTTACGATACATAATTTTAAAAAATAGTTTTAAAATATATATAAAAGTTCAACATAAATTTAGTGTATTAATTTAAAAAAATGTGTAGTCCTTAACCTGTTAAGGCGAGCAAATTTGGAAAGTACAAATGCCAAGGTGGCGATTAATTGTTGCAAAACGAGTTGTCTGCGGCAAGTCGCACGAACGGAGGAAGGGGAGGATGGTAGGAAATATTTTTCTTGATCTCATGGCATTAATGCCTTATCATGCACATTCATTACCCAGCCTATAAGATGGAGGCAAAATTTATTACCTTTTGATCTGTGCATTAGTTTTTGCTTTGAAGCAGAACAAATCTGTAGTTCATAGAATCGTAGCTTCTGTAAGACATTTTTCTTGGCATATGCACACTCCAATGAGACATTGTATGTGATTGAAGGTTTTGTCATTGATGACAACCTTGCAATCCTATGGCACCGGCAAAGGCATTATACCGGCATCAGCAGATCACACTCTACACTGGCACTTAGTACACCGACACCGGCACAGAAGCCGATAGGATTTTGTTATATTATATTTTGTTTATTATTGTAAAAACTTTGTAAGTCGACTTGGCAAATTGTAAAATGACTCTTATATATAAAAGAGATCATTGTAGACATTTGGTAATAAGTGAGGGAGCATTAAGGAAAAATATTAGGCAGACCTATTATGTGAAATATAGGCCAAGGGTTTATGTAAGAAGCAGAGTAGCAACCAGTACTGGATCAGGCATTATAGATGCTATTGTAAAGCAGTACAAGATATTGGATTTGTATAATCCTCATTGTAAGTCAGTGAGACTTCCCATTGAGCAGTGAGCTCTAGGCAGTTGGCCTTTCTGCATGTGCAGGCCCCTATTGTAAGTAATATTCTCTTATTGGCTAGTGAGTGAATATTGTGGGTCACAAATCCCACTGAGGTTTTTCCCACACTGGGTTTCCTCGTTAAAACCTTGTGTTATGGTGTGCTTTTCATGTGGATGTTCTTAATTCTGTTTATTGCATTATTTCTTGCATACCGGTACACTATTATAATATGTTCTGCATGTTTTACTTCAAGAAATTCTACTCACCGGTTAAATACTGATTCACCCCCCCCCCCTCAGTATTTGTGGGAATCCTAACAATTGGTATCAGAGCTTGGTCCTCTATTTTTAGAAGCCTAACATCTTAAGGAAGATCTTGACACTGGTAAAGATGGAGAATTTGATGAAGCAACTTGAAGGAGCTCTTTCAGACTTTGATGCAGAGAAATTGAAAAATATCGAACTAGAAGATGATTTAAGGGCAGCTCAGGATATCATTCAGGCACTTCAAGAAAATTTTACTGTTGTAAGAAATAAGAGAAGAGAAATTTGTGAAAAATTGCAAAATGAGAATGATGAAAAGGAATCACTTAATGATATGATAAGCAAGTTGAAACAAGAGAACATGACAACGAAGAATGAGATGCAAGATATGACTATGAGATTTTGCAAAGAGATTGAGGATAGGAAGAAGAATGAAGAAGAATTGACTAGAAGACTAAGTGATGCAGCAAATGAGAACACAAGACTTAGCTATGAAAATGACATGTTGAAGACAGATCTGATGCATACTCAAAATGACTCAAATGAACTGATGAGACAAAAAGAAGTCTTAGAAAGAGAACTAGAAACTGCAAATCAACATAAAGAAAAATTCAAGAAAAGCTCAGAGGAACTTGGCACCTTGCTGAAGAATCAAAAACCTAAAGGTGACACTTTTGGAATTGTCTTTGAAGTTGGTGAAAGCTCTGGTACTGCAAATACTCAGGATCACAACAAACCAGTAAGACAACCTAATGCTTATAAATTCAATGGAAAATGCTTTAACTATAATAAGTATGGTCATATAGAAAATGAATGTGGATCTAGAAATTATCAGAATATCAACACACCCACCGGTCAATGTTCTAAATGCAACAAAGTTGGTCACAACTCTAAAAATTGCAGAATGAATGTGAGATGTTATGTTTGTGGAAGATTTGGACATTTATCTAATCAATGCAGAACACAAACTGGCATAGGTTATGGGAAAGCTATTCAGAAGAATAATGTAACTTGTTATGCATGTAACAAGATTGAGCATATTGCAAAATTCTGTAGAAGTAAAGGAACACTGGTAGACAACAAAAGTTCTAGCTTGAAAGGTAAAGAAAAAGTTGAAGAGGTTAAGCAAGAATTCTCAAAACAATGGATTAGAAAAGATGATCTAAATATTGGGAATACTCCTCCACCGGTAGAACAAATCAATGCTTCATTGGAAGGACAAAGTGATGCTTCACTGGCAGGACAGAGCAGTGCTCCACCAGCAGGAATTTCTTCATCTAATTGAAGAAAGTTTCCTTGAGGGTTTGGCAATCTAATGACACATGTGCTTTTATTCCCTCGGTTAGAAATAAGAAGTTGAAAATTACTTTTTACCGATAGACAATGTTAAGAGAATACTTAACTGGCATGCATTTAATGTGGTAGATGGCAAAAAGACACTATAAAATTGAGGTTTTGGGTCCATTCCATTTCACCGAGATTTCAAACCTATGAAGAGCGCGAAGATTTCGAGCTAAGGCATTTCAAGCAAGAGGCAAGAACACTCCAAGCATTCATCCATCCTAAAAGCAATAAAATGTATTTTATCATGGCATCCACCTCTGCAATTAAATATATAGCAAACCCTACTATTGTCGAAGTGATAAAAAGACCTAGGCCCATATTTCAGTTAGTTCCCAAGGTAGCAAAGAAAGATGATACCTTAGGTGATTTTTCTCAAATTCCCAAGGGAGTTGTCTATGCTGAAGAGCCTAGAATTTACATCTATTGCAACATTGAGGAACTAGGAGATGAAGAGATTAAAACCATGTTTAAAACTGTGATATGTGATAAAACTGGCAATGTAAAAGATGAACACAAGATCATTGAAACCCTAGGATTTACAAAGATCCTTAGCATTCTTGAATTCCCCAAGGATGTGATTAGGATAGTCTTAAGCAGGGTACAAGGTGAATTTTTCTGGTTAGATGCAGTCCACAAAATCACTAAGGAAGTTGTGAAAGCTATCACAGGGTTACCGACCACTGGTAAAAGGCCAGATAAAACCAAGAAGGTATCCAATGACCTAGTTACAAACCTAACTGGTGCAACATTCGACAAAAGGTCCCTAAGAGTTAATGATGTAACAGACATTAATGTGAGATTTATCAGCATGATATTAGGGTATAAAGCTACTCATGCAAATAGACTCAATTCAATTTCAAGTTTATGCATTAAGAGTGCTTATGATATGGTCACAGATAATGCAAAGATTGATATATGTGAGTGGTTAAAGGATGAATTAATTGATAACCTTGGAAAGATTAAGAAGGACAAGAAAGGAACTTTCAGGTTTGGAAATCTATTAGTATGTTTGATGCTATATATAACCAAATAGGTTCCCGGTATAGGCTACAAAGAACTTGGATATGATATACCGATAGGTAAACAATTAACAAAACTATTCAATAACATGGGAGAAAACAAGGAAAACAATATTCATGACTTCTTTCAAGCATTAAATGCCAAAATGAAGAAAAGAATCAGGTTATCACAAAAGATTGTCGACAAATACAAAGATGAAATATGCTTTGTAATCAAGAAGGATGAAATCTGGATGGAAGCAGTCATCCCTAGGACAGTTTGGGTAGCTGAGATGGGCTATGAAACAGATGATCATATAATTGAAACATATGCTAAAGCACTTCTAGAAGCCCCCAGAGAACCTAAGGAAGAAATATTTGGTAGTGTAGAAACTATTGAAAGCCAAATACAATCAAAGAAAAGAGTTAAAAAGGTTGAGGCAGTTGTAAGGAAAGGTTCCAAACAAGCAAAGGCCATCAAAGAAGATGTGTTGAAGAAGACCGGTATAACAGAGGATGAGTTAGTAGCTCCACAACCTGAAACTCACCTATCATCGGTAGGTACTTCTTCGGGGAGTGACATTCCTGCAACTTTCAAAGAGTTGTAAGGAAAAGAGATCCCTCACTGGCAACCACACCCTCACCCAGGAGGACAAGACATAAACAACAAGCAGTGAGATCTCCAGTAAGAAAGGCTACACCAAAGAAGAAGAAACTGACACCCAAAAAGAAGAAGAGGACAAACAAAGACTTGGCCCCTTTTGATACACTGCTGAACGAAATTATAGAGGAAGGTAAATTGAAAAATATAGAGAAAATATATGACACTTTAACAACTGATGAAAAAGAACAAGTTGAAAATAGTGTTATATTGCATATGGATATGTATAAGAAGTTTTTGATGGAAGTAGTAAATGAAATTCCAGATGAACTATTTAAGAGACTGGAAGCAAGAAGACAAGCAGTAATAGAACTGGACAAGAAAATAAAGATTGAAAAGCTACTTGTTGTTTATCTAGTAAATTCACCCAAAGAAATTGATGACCTAATTGCTCAAGCCAACCGGTCAGTATTTTCCACTGCACACCGGCACATTTCTTTAATGGTTGGAAGAGTTAATGAGGTGACTGAGGAAAACAAAAAATGGATGGGATATATTCCTAGTTCAAAAAGAAAAACAAGAAGAATACAGGAACCCCAAACCCATAAAAGTTTATTAGAAAGATAGAGACAAGGGTAAAGGTAAAGTTGGTGGACCACCTAGTATCAAGGTTAGAGATAACTTACCCCCACCTCCTTTGATTACTCCACTAGTAAAAACAACAGCTACAGAAGATCAACCGGTAGCTGAGAGTATGGATGTAGAGGATGGTAATCCTAATCCTGAAGTCTTATATACTATGGATGTTGATACTCAAAAGATCAACATAGTGGTAGACAAAGATACAGCTGATAAGACTGACATGGCTAGTGATCCTCTAGTAGCTAAGAAAACTGAAAACATGTAGGAGAAACTGATAGAAGACAAAGAGCAAAAGGTAGAGACTCAGACTGAGAAAATGCAACAAACAGAGCAAAAGGCTTCAGAAGAGGAACAACAGCAACAACAACAGGAACATAAGGAAACAGTGCCATTGACAACTAGAGAAATAGAAAAACCATTGCTTAAAGAAATGCAGATACAAACAAACCTACCAGAGGTCAATACAAGCTTGGTCCACTGATGGTACTCAGATTGTTGCTTCATCATCAGGCTACAAATCAACTAATGTGACTGAGGTACTATTAGATTCAATCAAAAAGATAATAGACTGCAGCTCACAAGCTTACAAGGCAATTGATGATACCATACCAATTTTAAAGGTAATTGCTCCTAACTGTAATATAGATAATAAAGATTCTTTAGGACAACTTGATACACTATGTTGATTGATCACAGAAAACATTGAGAAAATAAAGGAAGAGTCATTGAAAGATAAAGTAGAAATTGAAAAACAGAAATTCTTTGATGAGCAAATAAAGAAGTGTAACAAATATTTTGACACACTTCTACTGGAATTGTGTAATTTATTGAAAGAGTACAAAACTCTGTACAAAGACACCTGTAAGATAAACTTTTTGACTGTAGATATAGACAAAAAGATGAGAAAGGTACAGGATGAGATCAATAAATTTGCAGATAATTTTGTTAACTCACCTAATACACTATCAGTTTTTGAGGAGAAGATAACAAATTTTGAAGAAGATTTACTTAAATTGGAAAGAGAGAGAGAAAGAATAGTGAATAAGGAAAAACATTTGAGATTAAAACTAAGTCCAAGATTGGACTATCTAGCATCACTACGGAAGGAAGTATCTGAGGCACTAATACAGGGATAGAAAACACTGGCAAAGCATTTGCAGCATCTCACCGGTACAGTGAAGAGAATAGAGACAACAATAAAGGATAGAAAGAAGTTTATGGATAGTATAAAATTGATTTTGGGAGATCTTTTTCAAATTGTAACTACCTGGTTACAAGTTTGAAACTACAAACTCTACTGACATCTTGACAACCTTTGTCATTGATGCTAAAGGGGGAGTAGTGGGATGAGAAAATTCAATATCACAGGAATCATATGCTCAGGGGGAGCACACACATTTTTGGATACATTTTTGAAATTTCTCATGAGTGTTGCCATCAATGCCAAAGGGGGAGATTGTTGGAATATGCACACTCCAATGAGACATTGTATGTGATTGAAGGTTTTGTCATTGATGGCAACCTTGCAATCTTATGGCACCGACAAAGGCAATATACCGACATCAGTAGATCACACTCTACACCCGCACTCAGGACACCGGTACTGGCACAAAGAAAAGAAGTATACCAGTACAGAAGCCGTCAGGATTTTGTTATATTATATTTTGTTTATTATTGTAAAAACTTTGTAAGCTGACTTGGAAAATTGTAAAATGACTCTTATATATAAAAGAGATCATTGTAGACATTTGGTAATAAGTGAGGGAGCATTAAGGAAAAATATTAGGCAGACCTATTATGCAAAATATAGGCCAAGGGTTTATGTAAGAAGCAGAGCAACAACCGGTACTGGATTAGGCATTATAGATGCTATTGTAAAGCAGTACAAGATATTGGATTTGTATAATCCTCATTGTAAGTCAATGAGACTTCCCATTGAGCAGTGAGCTCTAGGCAGTTGGCCTTCCTGCATGTGCAAGCCCCTATTGTAAGTAATATTCTCTTATTGGCTAGTGAGTGAATATTGTGGGTCACAAATCCCACCAAGGTTTTTCCCACACCGGGTTTCCTTGTTAAAACCTTGTGTTATGGTGTGCTTTTCATGTGGATGTTCTTAATTATGTTTATTGCATTATTTCTTGCATACCAGTACACTATTATAATATGTTCTGCATGTTTTAATTCAAGAAATTCTACTCATTGGTTAAATACTGATTCACCCCCCCTCTCAGTATTAGTGGGATTCCTAACAATTTTTTGCAGGAAGTGCTTTTGAGATTGTAGGTGACCATGGAGGCCAATTTCACACTTTGAACAGACAAGAAGTTGGTGCCCTTTTTGGGCAAAGTATCTGATAAATGAATGCAAGGACTGTTTAGGTTTAAGGAGGAGAAGTTGTGGGCGACAGCTCGACTAATGCTTGCAGAGGAGGTGGCACATATCAGTCACTGATATCGAACTAACATGGAGGTTTACTCTTTGATCCTGGCATGGACCTATGAATTCGAACTGGAAGTGAAAAAGGTAAAACTCACATTGGTCAAATTGATTGATGGGTATTTTTTGATTAACCTGGATTCAATCTTGGAGTGGGTGGTGCCGAGAGTTGGAATTTGAATTAAGGAAGGGGACGACCATGATGAATTACTTCCTTTTATTCATGGTCCAGAGGATGAAATCAAATACCAGTGCCATGAATGTGTTCGAGTGGGGTGTGAAGCGATGAAACTCTTTGTGAAATTAACTAGGGTGAATGAAGTCCTGAAGGCTTTGCATGTGGTGGCAAGGATGGAGGTTGGTAGGGAATTGAGAGATAGGGCTGAAGAAGGAAGGGCCATACAGCTATTGGCAAGCTTGGAGGGCGACCCCGACTTCGGGTTCCTAAACTGCATTCCAAAAATGAAAGCTGAAGCGATAAAAGGGAAAGCCAAAGCATCGACCTCCGAGGAGGGAAGGGATTGGGAGGAGGCAACCTAGAGGGATAGTGAGACTGAGTGAGTGGCCTATCGACAATAAACTAGTTTTTTGTCTGCTTGTTATAAGATGTGGGTAGTATGGTTTTCTCTTTGTCTGCGTTTATGCATGAATGACTACAAATTGTGTATCTTGAAACTTTTGAATTAATAGAATGAAAAAACCTTTACCGATAAACTTTTGTATCTTGAAACTTTTGAAATTTTGTATTTTGAATGACTATATAGTATATATTTATTAAATTATAATCAACCATAATCAATGTACAAATAATTAATGGAATGAATTTTATTTTATTTTATAGCATTACATAAAAAAAATCACAATATTAAATTCATTTCCATTGTTTAACAAATAATTGAAATAACGTAGCTCATATACAAAAAGTATTTGAAAGAAATTAATTAATAAAAATGAAATAGAATTATAGAAAGCATTTTTATATCCATAAGACTGTAAGAGGCAAACTGAAACAAACTGGAATTTGAAAAATTATCATTAATATTTATGCTTTTGAAATTTATAATTTTTTCGTTTGAGACTTGAGTCCCCCAAAAAATTAAAAGCCAAAATGAGTGAGCCACTGGCATTGAGCCTGTTACGGTTCGAGGACATAGGAAAAAAAAACTACACAGGGGGTGGGGCTAGGGCACAAGTAGTGGAATTGTTTACAATTTTGCCCTAAGAATCTGGCCCTCCTTCCATGTAGAATTCTTCAAACAACATAAGCTAAGAGAATTATTCAATCCACATGTAGTTTGGAAAGTCGTCTAGAAGGAAACGTTTCTAGAGGAAGTCCCTACCAATCTGCGCCCATTTCCTATGACATGTCAACTGCTCTGCATTCAGGTTTAGGAGAAACGGTTTCCTGGCCACTGGCACTATTTGGTCAAGGAGGAGAAGCTTGGATAATTCACTCGCCCAAGGGATCCCCACCCCTACTTTTGCAAGGAAAACAAGAGTAATGTCGTCCCAAGGAAGTCTTCCTTAAAAACCTTCCTCAACAGCATCAGCATATCCACCTTGTCTCCTCCCAGGTCTAGAAGAGACGCTAAGAAGTGAGATGTAATGTCCGTGTTAACACGGTACCTATTTTCATTTCACAGAAACTCTCTGCCCAGCACCATCCACACAGCCTCATTGGTGAATGACCCAACCTCATTGTAGACTGATTGGAGGGTTGGGTCTCTAATGGAGCCTAGAAAGACCCTCTGGCCCTTTGCAGAAATGCTTCTCAAGTGGATGAGAGTGTCCATCTTGAGAAAACAGATTAACAAATTAAACAACCTAAGCCTATAAACCTAAAATACCATGAGCTCGGACGATTTATCTACCAAATGGCAAAGGCTAATTGAAGATGAAAGAAGTAGAGATCGTATATAAATTGTTGAAGCTCTTGACTATAATAATTACTTCTTTAATCGTATTAACTGCTATAAATTTTTTTTGAATCTTTCGTATCTCTGCAAATCTTTCCCATAAATGCACTATTGTGCGAAAATGGAAACAACTATGAACCAATACCAAATTGGCAAGTATCACATTGGAAGTCGTGGGGACAAAGTGAATTGCCATAAGTGAATAGATATATATTAAATGAATGAAATTATCGATTGTGATTCATGACATTTGATACGAGTCTATTGAATCCAATTCCATTCTGGGCACTTTCTGGTGAGCTATGTTCTCTTTAGAAAATTGGGCCGAAATAAAACTTCAGCCATTGATCTACGATCATCGAATGGTTTAAAATCATTGATAGATTTTAGGTATGTGTCACCCTTCACGTGTCAAAGAGGTCGCACTTATTGATACATCGTGCAAAGTCCGAACTCAATGTATTATGTGATGTGATGTGATGTGCCTTCACTGCCTTGTCTATTAATGACAATGAATTATATATTGTACCATAAATAACAAAATATTCGCCAAAACAAATTAAATAATTTTCAAGCGGTGGGAAAAAATCGCCAATACATTTAAATAATTTTCAAGCGGTGGATAAAAATCGCCAATACATTTAAATAATTTTTCCTTCGGAGTAAAATTTTTCGCTCATACAATTATATATTTGTTCCTTTTAACAAAAAATATTCGCCTCCCACAATAAATATTTTCCTCATAGAACAAGGTATTATTCGCCAAAAATTTATGGAATTTTCGTACCCTAGAAAAAAAATTGCCAATACAAAATAATTTTTTCCCCATTTAAATTTTTTTTTGCCATCGATATGAAAATTTCCCCTCGAAAATAATGTTTGATTCACCAGGATTTTACACAGTTGCCCGGGGGGGGTTTCTTAAAGTTATCCCTACTTGTCATGTTTTTCTGGGTAGACCTTAGCAATATGATAAAGGAGCTATCTATGATTGTAGAAGAAACCTAATCATTATTGAGAGAGATGGCCAAAAGTTTACTTTGACTTATTTTAAGGAGAAAGAGGATGAAGTGAAGAACTTGAGTCTTGTGAAGAGTTGCAGTGCTGAGAATAAGGATGCAAAGGTGATAGAGGATGGTGGCATGGATTTGAAGAAGAGTCTTGTGGATGGGTTTGTTAGCAAGATGGTACCAGATGGAAGTGAAGTTAGAGTTGTAGTAGAAGATAAGATGAGTTTTGGTGGAAGGGATGGATCAAATTTGTGGAGGAAAGAGAGTGGTAATAAGAGAAAATGTGCAGGTAAGAAGCAAGGAAAAAGGGGAGGAGCAAAAGACATTGGGAAGTTCAGCTGAGTTACCGAAAGGGGTAAGGAGGAAGAAATTTGTAGACAAACAAGACATTTGGATCATAAATGAGCATGAGGTCTATATTCTGAATCCTTTTCGATGTTCATGAGTTGACTCTCATGGAACATCTTTTTCTACCTGGGGTGTCTGATGCAGGAGCATCCCCGGTTGATGAGCAATCTTGCATCAACCAAAAATATATTTGTTTTTAGTTTGTTCTTGTTCTGTGTTGCAATTTCTATGTTACTTCTATTATTCTCCGGTAGTTGTTCCTTTTTTTTTGTTGTGGATCAAATTCTTGGCTTCCAAATGTGTTCTTATTCCTTGTTCTAGATTTCCAATTCATTTGGACTCTTTTCAGCAAGTTATTGATTTTAGATTTGCCATTTCTTGGTTCCCGGAGCAATTTTGAGCTTAACTGTTAGTTGGAGATTTCTTCTCTTGCAGAGTGATTTCTTGACTTGTAGATCTAATTGGCACCACATACGATGTTCCTAGGTCCTTGTTCTACCTTCCTTGGTGGTCCACACTTCATTATTGTCTTTGGTGGAGGTAATCTTCATATTTTGGGTCTAACCTATCTTACACATTTCATCTTCTTGTCTCTAGAGAATGTGATCTTTTGTGGCTGACCCAGATGTGTTTCGGATGCTATTTATATTGTTGTAATTGATCCTTAGGAAAAAGAGGGAGAGATTGTATGAGGATGATTTCATGTTATGTAATTTGGATACCTCTTAGAGGTCCGAATGGATTGTAATTTGGAATGTAAGTTGTTTTAGGCCTATAAGCTTGTTTTTACATCAGATGTTGCCAATTGGTTTATGGTGAATCCATGATGTTGCAGATGTCTGAATTAAAATTTTCTCTATGTTTTGTTGTTGCTTCCATTGTTTTACTCTTGTTGCATGGTCCCAACTATTCTCTTTGAGGACCCTCCTACCATGACTGCATCTCTAAAGAAGGATTGAAGGATATTGAAGGAGTGTAGAAAATGTAGGATACAAACAAAGAAAGTTTAGAACAGATATTAGACAATAAGGAGAAAACTTATGATGTTCTTGAGTTGACTACAACTAGTCAGGTTCAAAGACAAGATGAAAATAAGAAGGGTAATTTTCAGATGGATTGGGTTCATCAACAGAAGTCAGGTCAACCAAAAGAAAATAAGGAAATGTGTCTCGAGATGTCTTTGAAATTGACACTCCAATGACTCATATTTCCTCATTAAATGTTGATGGCAAGTTTAATGCTATAGAACAACCAAGAATTAAGGTGGGCCTAAAATATCTCAACTAGAAGAAAATAAGAAAATGTGCCCCCAAATGTCTTTCAAATTGACACTCCAATGACTCATATTTTCCTCCTTAACTGTTGATGGTTAGTTTAATCCTATAGAACAACCAAGAATTAAGGTTTTTCTTCTATCCCATCTTAAATGTTGATGGCAAGTTTAATGCTGTAGAACAACCAAGAATTAAGGTGGGCCTAAAATATCTCAACTAGAAGAAAATAAGAAAATGTGCCCCCAAATGTCTTTCAAATTGACACTCCAATGACTCATATTTTCCTCCTTAACTGTTGATGGTTAGTTTAATCCTATAGAACAACCAAGAATTAAGGTTTTTCTTCTATCCCATCCCAAACAAAAAAAATTGGTTTGGAGGAAGATGACTCAAAGACAAAATGGAATTAGGATGTCGAAAACCTAAAAAGGAAAAGAAAGCAAATGTTGGAGGAGAAGGTAAGTCGGGTTTCCCTTCTCAAAAATAAAAATGAAATAGGGATATTTCTAAATAAATTTCTTGTGGGAGGCAAATAACTTTGGACAACCTCTTTGAATTAGAAAATAAAAATGTAATTTGGGGCATGTCTCCCTTTTGGGAGGACCTTCTGCTAGCTCTAGGTGGACCTGTGCTTTAGCGTACTTCTTGTCTTGTGAACATCCTTTCATGGAACATTAGAGGGATATATAGCCCTATCAAATAGCATATTTTGAAGTATACCTTATTTTATTCATTTAGGAGACCAAGATGAAAGGAGTCTTCAAGAATACTACTAAAAACTTCTGGCCAACTACTCATTTGTGTGTTAGTGATGCTGAAGGTGATTCTGGAGGTTTGGAAATCCTTTGGAACCCTTCTATGCTAGGACTAGGGTGCCTAGGGTGCCCTAGTCCTGTCAATCCAGATTCAGAATGAGATAGATGCTCGATCATGAGTTGAATGTGCAGATTTTAAGAGGGTAGGATAAACATCAAAGCATGCATTCAACATTAGAGGTCAGAACACCAAGGTGAGGGATAGGCAAGGCTGAAATTGTATAGGGATACAATTTATGATGCTACAATTTTAAATATCAATATTTTGAGATGTATGATGGTTTATGTGCAATGATTAATTTTTATGTTATCTTTCTTTTGTGTGCATGTGGTAACTATTTTTGAATGTTTAATTTATTCTTGATGCGACAAGCTCTTTGATTTAAAGGATTTTTATTTCTCTGTTGATATTTCACACCATGTTCTGAAATACCATTTTGAGATTCATCTTTATACGCATTAGATACCTCAATGTTATTTATTTAATTTTTTGGATAAGTGTTGGATTCATTTCTTGAATTCTAGTCAAAATCAGGTTACCATTGTTTTATTGTTTGAAAAATAAAAGTTGATCTTATAAGGGAGTTGTACCTCTAAAATTTAGAGGGAAGTTGATAATTATATAACTTACCCAATTGTTGGTGGTGATAGTCTTTATTAATAAGGCTAATATGTTAACCAACAAGCAATATGGCTAACTATTTTTTTTCATTTTTTTATATATGAAATTGAAGCTCATTATATGTTCGAGTTATCTTTTATTAGCTAATAAATATATATTTAATTATTAGTCTATCATACTCTATGCTTAAGCTAAACTTAGGAATTTTATAATTCTTTAGGGTTTTCACCTTTAGGGTTTCAAGTATCCTTTTATAAGGATTCTCTCTTTGTATTTTCATAACAACTATAATTATTGAATTGCATTCTTGTTGCACAATCAATATGACTCCTCTTTTCTGGATCTCTGAATTTTGGCCTCCATAGCTTTTTCGCTTCTCTCCTTCTATGACAGGTTTGCATGCAGGTGATCTTTGGGAGCTGTAGAGTTGATTTTTCCTCAACTCCAATATGGTATCAGAGCTCCACATCTGCATGTCCCTATTCTCTTCATGAGTGATTTTGGGCCTTGTTCTTCAGATCTGTGTATTCTGGGGGTAGCTGATTTTTTGGTACATTTTGGTGCCAAAAGGACCTCATGGTTGGATTCGGGAGGCCATTTCCATAAATTTTGATATAAAATTTGACATATTTTGGTGTCAGGTGTTCTAGAGGCAAAAAAATACTAAGCCCAGGCCATACGACAAAAGGCAGGAGACGATTTTTTTAAAGAAGGGCATATTTTTTGGGTACCCATAGGGTACAACCCTGCAGGCCCCTTGTCCCTTGCCATGCAGGTGTGGCCTCTAGGTGGTACCCGCCAACCACAGCGGTTTCTTTTTGCACCCAGAAACCCCGCCACTCCTGCTAGCCAGTCGTCGGCCGCTAGCCGCTCCTGCACCACTCCCCCACCGGCCTATTTCCGACCCCTCCTTTGTTTTCCCGCAATCGGGAGTTTTTGCCGAGCACCAGTTTTTTTTGCCAGTGAGTTTTTCCAGGCAGATTTATTTTTGGGTGGTGAGGGCCATACGACCGTCAAATTTATGCTCACAGATCGATGATGTCAGCAATGTGTAGGCTACGTTCAGGTCTCTTATGGGCCCATCCGGATCACCTTTAGTCTTTTGGCCATATCTTGGGCATACAGAGGCATTTTTCAACAAATCTTATATCGTCTGAAATCTCTTTCCGAGATCTATCCAAATCTAGAGGTTTGAACTTTTGATTTTTCTTTTTGGATGACTTTTTTTTGTCAAAATCAAAGGTTCATTTTTGCACTCTAGGAGACATAACTTGAGCATCCAAACTCTATTTTTTGAAAACTTTATATTGTTGGAAAGCTTGTTCTGTGTTCTTTGCATTCATATGATTTTTATTTCTGGATTCTTCTCCAAGTATATTTTATTCATTTTTTTTCTTTTCATCATTATGGTTAATATCTTGGATGTTTCAAGTCTTGGGATCTCTTTCTTTGAGTAGGATGTCTCGTCTTTGGTTGTTCTTTCTATTTCCAGTCTTTTGTCTCTTCTGATCATTGTATCATTTTACTTATACAAACACACTGAGATAAAGTGCCACTATGCATTGTATACTTGGGATCTTTCACATCTTGTGCCTTATTATATATGCAGTACATTATAAAGTGCCATGGGGGGTCGATGTTTACCTTTGTTTTCCATCTACCCTTTTCATGTGAGTGTTCCTTCCACGATATTAGCCTCATGATGTCAGTCAAGTGAGTGTTCCTTGCATGACACTATGTACTTTTCTTTGCACCTTCGATGTTCCTGGTTCTTCATCCTATAGTTCTTGTTGGCCGTTCTTTTTAGTGTACCTGTCCCTCTCCCTTTTCAACATGTTATGGGGAGGTTTGTCTTGTTGTTCTAATGCTTCCTTGGTTCAATTGATCAACTCTTCAGGCTTTGGTGTTTCATGCCATCTATATCTTCGAGTTTAGTTGTTCTCCTTTGTTTTCCATCTCATTTGAGTAGTGTCATTTGAGGGCACTCATGCAGATTATAGTCTTTTGTACCTGGTTATCTTCTATTTCAGAGGAGGTTCTTCAAATTAGCATTTACTCTTTGACAGTGTTTGTAGCTATTTCATGCTTCAGTGGTGTTCTTCATGCCCTTTCTTTGTTCCTATCTTTTGGAACACTCTTGTTTGAAGGCTTCTTAGTCCTTCACTTAGCTTTCATCTCTTCTTGGAGAGGATTTTTGTTCCCATAGGGTTTTCTCCTTTTTCCCCACTTTACAGAGATTTTATTGTACTTGGGTACCTCATCAGGCCTAGTTGTTGAGATCCATTGTTGCTTTCATGTATTGTTTACATGCCTTTTTAGTCCTTAGTTGTTTTTTAGCTACTCCCTAAGTTCATATTAAGGGGAGTGTTAGAGTTATCTTTTATTAGCTAAAAATTATTTATTTAATTATTAGTCTATTATCATCTATGCTTAAGCTTAACTTAGGAATCTTATAATTCTTCAGGGTTTTCACCTTTAGGGTTTCGAGCATCCTTTTATAAGGATTCTCTCTTTGTATTTTCATAACAACTGCAATTATTGAATTGCATTCTTGTTGCACATCTAATATGACTCCTCTTTTATGGATCTCTAAATTCTGGCCTCCATAGCTTTTTTGCTTCTCTCCTTCTATGACAAGTTTGCATGCAGGTGATCTTTGGGAGCTGTAGAGTTGATTTTTCCTCCACTCCAATATTATAAATAACAATGTTTAGTTTTCATATATTCAAATTTTTATATGTTTGGATTTTGTTTTCTATTTATTAAATAATCTATGAGGAAAATAATCCATAAACTTGAAATGTTAGGTATTTGTATATTTTAATAAATTTCAATTTTTTAATATGTGTGTGTACACACACACAATAAAAATAATTTTATGATTTGTTTAGTTCATATTATGTTTTTCGTACACAAAATGTTTCCAAGATAACAATTAGAGACAATAACAAATTAATATAAAAATGTTTTTAAAAAATTAAATACATCCTACACAAAAAGGTTCTCTTAGAAACCTTAAAAAAGGAGGAGTGAAGACAATGTCTTGTGAGAGCTAACAACACAATTTTTTTTACAATAACAACCTAACTTCCATAAGCTTCAAACTTCATAACGCGATTTTATGTAATTCTTAAAAAAAAATTGATAGCCCATTCATTTTATTCCATAAGCACTAATATTAGAAGAGATAAACTTCAAAACATACAATACAAATCAATTTTTTCTTGCACTTATCACTATGAAGCTCAAACTAAATGACATGTTTCTTTGCCTTCAATTCTAGTCCCAACTCATATATGTCCCAAGTTAATTGTTAGTTAATTACCCTAGTTAATAAAGATGGTTGATATATTTCATAATCTGAATAGTAAACAATATGATTTAATTAATAAAAATATGTCACTTGAGTAGATAGTGACATATGTAAAATGTTAACAACTATTGTAAATATATTGTTTGTTTCAAATAAATTTGTACCAAACACACAAGAAAATAAATATTCAAATATTTTTATAAGTAAATTATCTCTTAAGATATTTCAAATTTTCTATTACATGATTATTAGGATCTCATTTTATAAGTTTTGAAATTTTATAACAATTTTTTTTTTTTTGGTAATTTGTCGAAGCAAAGAATTTAATAATAGTAGTATTATTATTGTGTGTTCATTTTAAAGTTGTTTAATGGTATAATATGTATCTAGACCATATATCTATTTAGTATCATGGGGATGTGAACCTTAATCGATCAATTTCACAAATAATACTAAAAATTTATCCTTTAGAAGAAATCAATTTAAACCATGTTAAAATACATTTCATAGTTGTTTATTTATGAGATCTTGAATTTTTTTACCTATGAAAGTAGAACAGCTTTATTTTGAATGGCTCTAGATGTTAACTTCAAATACAACATTGGTTACTCATGAAATCAGTAACATGATGGCTACAATATAGTTATGATGTTGTAGCTCTTATTCAGACATAAAAGAACACCTTCTCAATTGAACTTGGTGTTCCTACAAACACGAGCATACTCCCACACTCTCCCTGGCTTGCAGAGAAACCCTTTGTTTGGAGCACAATGCCTATCTTCTCTACATTTACACATCTTGTCCAATGCACATCCATCTCTCAACTCCTCCACACCTTTCCCTCCAATTCCAAGCAAACCATCTGTCCAATCATTAGAAAACACTCCCTTCGGATCAAACCTCTCCTTCACCTTCAAAAATCCTTCCAAGTTCACCGTCCGTTTTGCCAACCCTCCAAATAAGTGACCTCCAGACTTTCCCCAATGTAGACCCCCTCCATACTTCTCAATCACCATCTGCTCTATCTCTTGATACACATCTTCATTCCATTTGGGCATACCAGCCTCCCTTGGTCGATGAGTTGTGAGCTCCATTGTGACCTGATCCCTAGAAGGTCCAAGGTATGCCTGGGACTTCTTAATAGACCTCATAACTATTGTACTTTGGTCACACATCCTTTGGGGATTCAAATCTCTTATTTTCTTCATATCCACAATGGCTTCTCGGAGTCGAGACATAGGCACTCTCAGTTCCACATCAAAGAACAAAGAGGAGTGCACGCGACGGTCCCATGTACATGTGGTCTCATTCTTATCCAAAATTTGAGTTGGAGTACAGCTCTTATCAATTTGTTTAGAAACTTGCTCACATTTACCACCTGTCTGCATGCGATGATTGAAACCTACCACTGGGTAACCTGTGAAGCGTTTCCCATCATTCAAAAACCCAAGCCCATTCGCTGCAGATTGAATTGTTCGATTTCCCACAAGGTTGCAAATTGCATCCACGTCTGCTTTTGCCTGGATTGCATCGACTGAAAGCCAATGACATACCAATTAATTAGTTCATCGATATGAATTATTGAGATGGGTTATAACCATCATCAGAAGTGTGATTCGAAACATTATGCAAAAAAGTTTTACATAATTGAATACAGAAGATTCAGAAGCATATATGAAAAATGAAAAATACTATTTGACAATAAGTAATTAGCTATTATTTGAAATATTGATAGATTGAGATTGGTTTTTATAGAAAAGGTGGTCAATGATTCTTAATGAAAGCACTCACATTGATAAGCACTTGATTCAATGTCAACGACTCTGCTGGGAGTACCAAGGAATGAGTTAATGCCGTCTCCTGCAACATCAACAGAAACGCGATCGCTGGCGAAGAAAAGGGCCTTCCGGTGTGAAGGAAGCCAATATATATCACCATATGTATGAGCTCTGAGAAAACGTTCAGCTTCATTTTCCAGATCGTAATCATCTTTCACTGAGACGGAAACCGATCTTTTAAACATGGGCTCCAAAGCGAATGTGATCTCTGAAATCGCTCCCAGCGTTCCAAGACCCAATTTTGCGGCCTTGAGATCTTCATCTGCTTCTGTCAGAGATATGATCTTTGCATAGCCCTCGGAAGGAGACGCAGGCACTATAATTCTCATTCCCAGCACGTACTCATAAACTGCACTACCTTTCCCTTTGAGGCCACTGCCATGGGCTCCGGTGGAAATAACTCCGGCTGCAGAAACTCCATTAATGTAAGTCATGGTGGGAAGAGCGAGGCCATGCTTTGCAGCTGCTTCAATCACATCTCTCATGATCGTTCCGGATTGGACAGTGATTGTCATGGCCTTTTTGTTCACTTCAATGATGGAGTCATAATTTTGGGTCGAAATGATGAGTCCTTGGCTCTCCACACAGACGAGCATTGAGAGGCTGTGAGCATGTCTGCTCACCACTCTGATCTTCTGATTGTTTTGAACAGCGTGGGCAACAGCATGGAAGAGTTGGGATTCTGAAGTGGGCAATGCCACACTGGCCGCCTTGCAAATGGATCGGTCCTCCCATATGCCCAGGTAATTCAATATTTCACATGCATGGCTTTTGCATTCCAGGGATGGAGCAGGTGGGCACGCTCCATTTTCTGTGTCTGTGCACAAAACTGGGGTGAAAAACAGGATGAACACAATCAAAAAGCGAATCGTCATGTTTATGAAGACAAGTTGGGTTTACTCTCACATGACTCCACCAATGTGTTTATATATACATTATGCGAAGGTGAGTGCCTTCCTTGCTGAACACTCTTCTTCCTCAAATCATGTGTGGAGATTTAAGTCTGCAAATTGCCTTGTTAAACACTCTTCTTCCTCGCTTAGCTCGTGGGGATAGAAGTCAAATAATTTTAAAAAACAAATTAAATTAGCTTTTATCTGATGTCTTTTATCTGATGTCTTTTATCTGATGTCTTTTATCTGATCTGACCTATTCTATCTGATCTGATGAGATCAATCTAGCGTAGGGTAGTTTGAATAATGGAAGAGTAGAGAATAAGAAATACAGCTTAAAGAGTGAGCGACGGGATTTCGTGGAAGTAGTTAGAGAAGCTTCTGAATATCCAAGAAGACTAGGACAAGGATGACGCACTAAAATAATAGAGTACTTGATGAATTTCAGCTTTGGCACTTAAGAATTGACTTGGATATGGATGATCTACTAAAATAATCTAATGTTTCATAAATTTTAGTTTTTGCGCTTAAGAATGGATTTGAATATAGATGGTCTACTAAAACAATCCAATACTTCATGAATTTTAGTTTTGGCAATTAAGAATGAATTTTAGTTTTCTGTGTCTGTGCACAAAACTGGGGTGAAAAACAGGATGAACACAAGCAAAATGCGAATCGTCATGTTTATGAAGACAAGTTGGGTTTATTCTCACAGGACTCCACCAATGTGTTTATATATACATTATGCGAAAGTGGGTGCCTTCCTTGCTAAACACTCTTTCTTCTTCCTCAAATCATGTGTGGAGATTGAAGTCTGCAAATTGCCTTGTCAAACACTCTTCTTCCTCGCTTCTCTCGTGGGGATAGAAGTCAAATAATTTTAAAAAACAAATTAAATTAGCTTTTATCTGATGTCTTCTATCCGATCTGACCTCTTCTATCTGATCTGACCAGATCAATCTAGCGTAGGGTAGTTTGAATAATGGAAGAGTAGAGAATAAGAAATACAGCTTAAAGAGTGATTGGCGGGATTTCGTGCAAGTAGTTAGAGAAGCTCTGAATATGCAAGAAGACTAGGACATGGATGACGTACTAAAATAATAGAATACTTGATGAATTTTAGCTTTGGGATTTAAGAATGGATTTGGATATGGATGACTTATTGAAATAATCCAATGCTTGATGAATTTTAGCTTTGGCATTTAAGAATGGATTTGGATATAGACGATCTATTAAAATAATTCAATGTTTGATGAATTTCAGCTTTGGCACTTAAGAACTGACTTGGATATGGATGATCTACTAAAATAATCTAATGTTTGATAAATTTTAGTTTTGGTGTTCAAGAATGGACTTGAATATGGATGGTCTACTAAAACAATCCAATACTTCATGAATTTTAGTTTTGGCAATTAAGAATGGACTTGGATATGGATGACTTATTAAAACAATCTAATCCTTGATGAGTTTTAGCTTTGGTACTCAAGAATGGACTTGGATATGGATGACTTGCTAATGTACTTCTAATGCTTGATGAATTTTCGCTTGGACACTTAAGAATGGACTTGGATATGGATGACCTACTAAAATAATCCAATGCTTGATGAATTTTAGCTTTGGCACTTAAGAATGAACTTGATTTCAAGTATTCAAGCAATTTTGGCCAGAGAGAAGCAAATCAAAATCATAAAGAAGACAAGGATCAATAAGAAAAGACCATTTAGGATGTGGATTGGCACTTAATGAAAAGGAAAAGTAATAATAATCATATTAATGGTTAGGGTAGGTAACTAGTAATTAGATTAATGTTTGGAGGTATAATTAAAGAGGAATTTTTAGGTAAAGGTATTAATCAATTCATAAGCTTCAGATGCTAACGCAAGACTACTTGGAAAAGAAATAACAAAATTTATAAGACTTGTGTATCAAACAAACATGATAGTGCCATAACTTTTATCAAGTTGGGACACCAATTTTACAAGGGTGGATCGTGTAAGTGACCTAATAACTTGAGTTGGTTCACATAGGAAACCCTAGGATCTCTTTCATGAGAAGACTATATATTAGGTTCTCTTAGAGTTAAAAGAATAAAAATACGGTTTCAAAGAATGGAGGAGATGCACTTGTATGCATTTTGCAAGAATAGTTAATATATCAGTAAGGGTCTTAAAGAAATAAGAGAGCTTGGACATAAATGTATGGGAGCTAGAGAGAGTTATTCATTTCATGTGAGTTGCGAGCTGAACCACCAAATTATCATTAGAACACCATCTAGGCTTGTGTAACCTTTGACACTTACCTATTTTCCCCCTTAGGTATGATGATCTTTATAGAGTGTGCACCTCATACCCAAAATAGGAATGTAGGATTCACATTTATCCATACATACCCATTTTTTCTCTCCTACTAACTAAAGAAAAAAACCTTCAAACCATCTATTGGTTCCTTTTCATTCCACCCTTAATGAGCTAAGGGGTGACACAACACTTAGACCTATGGATCAGGTCAATTGAGGTAAGGTGATAGCCTCATGATTGAACTAAGGGCAAAGAAACCCAATGTGACAAGGTTGGACTTAGGAGAGTAATTTTAATGAGGGTATTAAAGAATGGTTAATCTCTTTCATAAATAGTACTACAAGGAAAAACTAACTCCAACTAATACAATGCATCAACCTAATTTTTGGTTACTAACTCAAATACAACTAGCTTCACACTAGTTTGTAGCTATAGACCCTAGACAAGTGGAGAATTGGTAAATTCAAATAAACATATATATTAGTGTATATTTGATATGTTTTGCTAGCTACAAATATAAGATAATTCTTTCATTTCCTGTGAGAAAAAATTCAATTTGAGACTAATAATAATAATCATAGAGAAAGTAACCATTTAGTTGAGCCTCTATCATAAGACCTTGCTTTACAAATCCTAAATAATCAGGTCCCTTCATGTTTCAAGTTACGCAATGTTGCATTCTTAATAAACCTTTCCAATTTCATAAAATCCACAAACTAGGTCAAAAAAAGAATCCCATTTACAAATAACTCATAATATGAAGTTTTAGTATATTCTTTGAACATAAAACTAACCAACATTTGGAATAAGTATGAAAAATGTGCACCTAGAAATTTTTGAAATTACTTGATACTCACAAGATAAAATGGAGATAGATTACAAAGAAAACATGAAAGTCTTCTACTGATTTAATAAATGGATAGGATAATATCAGTGTAAAAAATAGATTGAGAATGTCATAAGTAATATAACTAATTTTCTTGCTGAAATATTAGTATGTAGGCTTAGTTGTTTAGTATTATTATGTGAAGGCTTGGCTTCGTATAGAGTGGGTCTTTCCACATCTTATGACTATGTAGCTAATTATTTGAACCCTAAATAAACTCTTTCTATCGATTCTCCACTTAGACTGGCCTCGATTTTCTACACTGCAAGGTTAATTAATTTTGATTATTATTTTATGACTACAATAGTTCTTAATATAGTATAATCTTATTGGTTTATCTTGAAAAATTGTGTTTTTAATTGAATTGGAGATTTTTAACTTTCTCATTACCAAGAAAGGTGCAATAAGTGATGAAAATGATCATTAATTGGTATGTACATTTATTATAAATTCATCTCATGTGTATTCATTGTTTGAAGTTTGGTGGTAAATTATAGCAATCATATACCTTTCCCAAAGTAAAAGTCTCATTTCTAGAGCTAGCAAGTAAGATATGAGTACAAGTGATAGATAAGTATTGAAGATTTTATTAAAACACTAAAAATAAATTAACATTTAATATATATGTTATATATTGATAATTATAACATAGAATAAATTGATATTAATAAATTAAGTGTGGGACCATGAGTAGATGTACCCAAAATTCATTATTGATAAGATAAGTGATGTGTTGTGGATGGCTAAAATGATATTGGTTCATATATTAAGTGGTAATTGTGCTCAATTTCCAGATAGATCTTGCTACATGATGTCTTGTCATGAAGTACAATACCATAATTCTAATGGTGTAATGTGGTTTTGTTACTTTATTGATAGAAAGAAGTTTCTTGTGAATAGATGCAAGGTGATAGATAGTGGTTACATCTTAGCAATCATTTTAAGTGAGAGCTATAGGTATGAAAATAAATATTTGACAAAAGTGTAGTAGAAAATATGCTTCATTTACCTTTGGTAGTGGTTACAAAACCCTCTTATAATTGTTACATGGGTACAATTACTACATTTCCCTCAAATAATGGTTAAAAGTATAATTGCTATAAGTATCTCAAGTAGTGGTTGTGGTTGTAGTTATTGTAGGTATAGTTAGTTGTAGTTGTGGGAGTAGTTGTTATAAGTCCCTTAGGTAATGGCTACAAAAGATAGGCATTGAAAAATGATTTCAGAAAGTTAATCAAAGAATTGTTCAATGAAAACTCATTCTGCATGGAAAATAATAAAAAGAGAGCTATGATCGATTTTGCTTTTACACAATGTGAGATCACCTGGTAGTGGCCTTCTCAACTAAGTTAGATAATATTAGAGGAAACTAGACTCTTTGGAAGCCGAGAACCCAAAACTTATGCTACAATAGAGTGAGATACTAGTAGTGACTCAGACATATAAAGATTATAAAGCTAGTTTGCAACCTAGTCAACATAGGAAAGGGTGACAAAGTGGACTTAGCAAGTGTAGCACTTTAACAATAGTCTTATTTGATCGATGAAATATTTGTTCAAACTTTGATGTTTTATAATGTTAAACTTTTTAATGTTTTAAAAGACTTGTTTAAAGATTCAATTATGTAGTTACATTTTTAAAAAAAAAATTAAATTAAATATGTAACCAGAAGAGATTACAAGGCTTGATTATTATTATTTTTGTTACATGGCTTTAAGGGAAGGATAGTACTAATTATTATTTTATTTTTATTTTAAGAAATTTTTTGTGCTCATAAGTTTTAATGTCAAGATTTTGAGATTTATGGTGGTCTATGTGCAACAATTAATTTCCATGTTATCCTTCTTTTGTGTGTAAGTGGTAACAATTTGAATGTTTACTTTCTTCTTAATGTGTCACGCTCTTTGATTTAAAGGATTTTATTTCTCAATTGATATTTCAAGTTGTGTTCTAAAACATTATTTTGGGATTCATATTTATATGCATTAGATACCTCAATGTTATTTATTGTATTATTCTAAATAAGTGTTGGACACCTTTCTTGCTTCCTAGTTAAAAGAAAGTCATTATTTTATTGTTAAAAAAATAAAATTTGATCTTACGAGGCAATTATACCTCCAAAATTTAGAGGGAAGTTGATAAATGTATAAATTACATAATTGTTGGTGGTGATAGTCTTTATTACTAAGGATGATAGAGTTGGAAATTATAAATATCATGTAAAGACAAATCTATTAACCAACAAGCAATATGACTGATTATTTTTCATCCATCTTTTTTTATGAAATCAAAGCTAATTACAAATGACAATGTTCAGTTTTCAAATATAATTTTATATGATTCGATATTTTTCTGCTATTTATTAATTAATATATGAGAAGGGTATGTGCAGGATCATGGTGGGACAAACATGCCCTTAAGTGGCAATGAAAATCAGAAAAACAAAGTTAGGCAACTTGACATAAAAATTTGAATAAGTTACCAACATTATTTAAAAACATGTAAGAATAGAATCTGTAACAAATTGAATGTAGTTTCTAAGCTACTAGTTGTTTTCTCAAAAAAAAATAAAAAATTATTTGGCAAAAAATTGAAATTTCAATGCAATAGTACTAAAATTTCAGGAAAAAGATAAGAAGCAACTATTTGTTTGACCAACCTAACCACAATCAAATCATAATATTTTTTTTATAAGATTTTAGATATAAGTAGAAGACTCATTTCCGGATGTGATAAATATTTTTTGTATTTTTTTAAAATAAATAATTAATTATAATTTTTTCACTACAACTTTTTAAATATATACAAACTTGTATGTTTGTCCACCATAACTTGGTCAAAAATTTATGAAATTCATTTTTTCTTTTTTCAATCCTATAGTATAAGAAGCATAGAATGTGATGCATGTTTCGGATTAAAAAAATGTGATAAAATTTGAAAGTTATAAATATTTTTCAATCAACCTATCAATCAGGACTTTAGTCAAGATATCGCCAGTTTTTGGCCCTCATGGTCTTGCACATACCCATAAAACTAATCCATAAACTTGAAATGTTAGGTATTAGTATTTTTTAGTAACTTACATTTTTTTAAAGTGTGTGTAATAAGTCTAGTATTTTTTTTACACAATAAAAACCATTTAATGATTTATTTAGCTCATATTATGTTTGTTATACATGATGGGTTTTTTAAATGGCAATTAGAGCCAATAAAAAAATAATATAAAAATATTTGGAAAATAATAAAACATATCCTCATTAATCTTCAACAATATACATCTTTCCCCAAAATAAATTGAAAAAATGTTTTTATTTAGGTCAAATAGTGTTTTTTTTAAAAATCAAGTGCTATCTTTGATGGGGATAGCTCCTTATATTATATATGAAAAGATATTACAATCATAGTCCCACTAACAGAAAAACTCCCTACATACACAAAGCTAAAACATAAACTATTATAACAAGACACTTCATAGGCCCGATTATAAAAGCCTCAAGATGGTAGCAACCCAAGACCTTATCAACGCCACCCAATCAATACTGCCCTCCGAAAGCCAACCCTCCTCTATCCGCATCATCCGCTTGAAGGGGTCCATGTCATCATTATTTACACCCACTCGAAACACTTCCCAGGCATTATTCATGAACTCCTCCTTCTTGGCTTTGAGGGCTACTACAGCAACCTGTTCTTTGTCCTCCAAATCTGAGCATTCAACATCCGACAGAAAAACTGTAGTGTTAAAAAAGGGACCCAGTACGCTGGCCCGTTCCTCTTCCACCTCCATGACCAAACCTCCCATGACATCTACATCAATCTCCCTAATAAATCCAATGATTTTTTCGATACATGCCTCCTTGGATGGAAAAACATCAACCAGTAGACACAGAATTATTTTATAGATTTTCCCATCGCACTAGTGCCTATCCTCGCTAAGTGCGCCCTCCACTATTCCATAGATCACCTCAAGACCATCTGTCTCGAAGTCGAACAATCTATCACACTATTCCTCCAATGTATCCTCTCTGCAGATGCAGCTAAGCCCGAATCCATGCACCATCTTCCTCCACAATGAGCAAAAACATCGGTGCCCCTTGCATTATATAAATCCACCATTTCCATTAGATTCATTTGAACTCAGGTTTCAATGTGTCATGATTGTCTTTCACCATCTCTGCAATCACCAGAATCCCAATAACCAGAGAAAAATCCATCAACCTGAGTCCGTATATACACCTGCCCTGCCCTCAAACAACGAAGCTGATAAGAGAGTACTTCTTATCCCAATGGTTCCTATCCGCAGTTGGGATTACCTGATCCCCATCCTTGGGATCTTATCTCTATCAACTTCCAAAAAATTACTCAGGTCCTTGTACACTGAATCTGCCACCGATATGGACTTCATCTAAGATTTGATTACACCCTGGTTAGCATGAAATTCCATCGCATGATTTCCTTCATGATATATGTGATTTACCTGATAGTCTTCCAACTTTTGAATAAGTTGGTCTATTCTCGAGATCCATGTGTTAAGCCTCTAGTTGGTAAATATTTTTTTGTTAACACCATTTAGTATAATTTGAGAGTCCCCTTCGATAACAACTTTTGTTTTTTTGTTAGCAATAACCCATTTAAGCCCCTCCTCTAACGTGGTTATTTCTGCCACATTGTTGGAAACAATTCCTGAAGGCCCACATATAGCCCCTACAAAACTACCTTCCTCATCTCTGACCATAGCCCCAAAACTCAACAAACCCAGATTGCCATGGCTAGCACCATCAAAGTTTAGCTTTTTCCAACCAGGAGGCGACGGACTCCATTTGGTGTTCTTCCTTCCAGTCGATTTATCCTTTAATCTGTGCTGACTTGACTATTTCAAATTCCATACCTGTTCCATTTCCATATCCCGCTTGGAGTATAATCTATAGCTCTATCCATATATATTAGCATTTATATTTTCTTCAATTGCCGACTGGACTCTATTGATGAGTATTGTAACCTCCAATTCTTCCTCCCTGAAAATTCTTTTGTTTCATTCTTTCCAAATTTGTCATGCGACCATTGATGGTCCTGTGATCCACAAGCTGCCCCACTTTGATTTTTTACCCCCATAGGCCAAGCAAATATGAAATCTTTGAAAGTACAACTATGAACCATGTGATTCTGCAACATTCTTAAAAGCCAATCCCAACATTTCGTTGAATATTTGCATCTGTATAAGAGGTGATCAACTGTTTCTTCCTCTTCATTGCATAGATAACATCTGATAGGCCCTGATATACCAATTTTTTTTATCATGTCACTTGTCAGTACCCTTCCATGTAGCACAATCCATAAGAATGCACCAGCTTTTGGGAGTACCCTTTTATCCCAACATAGGATCGCTGGCCAATTACTGTCTTTTTGTCTCCTTCTTTGCAATTCATAGCCCAAATTTACAATGTAGTTACCTAATTTTGCTGCATCCCATATAAGTGTGTCCTCCTCATTTGAGATATGAACCTTCCTGCCTTTTAAAATCTCTAGTAGTTTCAAACAGTTGCCCATGTTCCATAAGCCAACCATTTTCCAAATAATTGGTTCCTTCTGGGAATCCAATTGCCCAAAATAGTCTGCCACAAACATACCTGCCTCTGCCTCCACCTGATTGACCCAATATTGACCTTCCATCACAACTACCAATGTCTCATCCCCACACCAAGAATCTCTCCAGAACTTAGCCTTTTTCTCGTCGCTAATCTTCCATGTAAGATGTTCTGTAATTATTTTCCTACTCTCCCAAATAAATCTCCAAATTGTTGAACCTCCTGGGGTGTTTTCCATAGTAAATATTCTTTCAATCTCATTCCCATCTAGATACTTATTTTCCATCAGTCTGCACCATCCCTTGTGGGGATATTTATATATTTTCCAAGCTAATTTAGCTCCAAGGGCCAAATTCTGAAGACTCATTTTTCTCAAACCTGCCCCACCATCTTCCTTTAACAAACATATCGTGTCCCAATTGATTAAGGGAATTTTTTTCCCTCTTTATGACGTTCCCAAATGAATTTTTTCAGCATCCCATCTAGAGCAGTAGCCGCCTTGCTAGACAATCTATAACAAGACATGAAATAAGTTGGGACAGCTGAGAGTACCGACCTAATAATTTGTAATCTCCCGGGTTGAGTCAACCATTTATTTTTCCAAGAGGTTGATTTTGTTTGGCACTTGTTTATCACCTCTTCCCATATTTTAGTATCAACTCTCCCAGCAAACAATGGCACCACTAAAAAATTTATAGGAAAACTGCCTTAACCATAATCCAAGATGCTCTTGATCTTCAATTATGTCCTTTTGTTTGAATTTAGAAAATATATCATTGATTTTTGTTTATTCATACTCTGACTAGAGCATTCCTCATAATCATCTAGCACCTTTTTTATTATCAGAGCTTCTCTTTTTGAAGCTTCTCCAAATAATATTGTGTCATCCACAAACTGCGAATGTGACACAAGTTCCATATTCCCATTGATAGAAATACCTTTCCATGCCCCCTATCCAACTCTATATTTGATACTCCTTCCAAGCACTTCTGTCGTCAATACAAACAAAAATGGTGACAAGGGATCTCCTTGTCTTAACCCGTTAGTAGCCTGGAAAAACCGCTAATGGTCCCGTTGACAATCACAGAGTAATTCACAGATGAAACACAATGTTTTATACAATCCAACCACCTTTGCTTAAAACCAATTTTTTTAAGAACCTCAAAAATAAAATTCCAAGATACCCGATCATATGCTTTGCTCACATCTAGCTTAATGATCATACCTTTAGCTTTAGAATTATGCATTGTATGAATAGTCTCCACTGCCATGATTATATTGTTCGTTATCTCTCACCTCGGGGTGAAGTGATGCTGCTCCGACGAGATGATCTTCATCAAAATTGGTTTGAGTCTATTCACCATCGACTTGGAAATGATTTTATATATAGAATTGCATAAGGATATGGGTCTGTAATCTGTCATTGAAATGCAGTCTTACTTCTTTGGAATAAGGGCAATGTTAATATGGCTGATCACTTTTACAAATCTCCCCTGTTTTCTAAAATCCTCCACCACTTTGAAGATGTCATCACCCATAAAACTCCAACATTTCTGGAAATATTCCATTGTAATTCCATTCAGACTGGGGGTTTTGCCTGGATGTATGTCAAACACTTCTTTTCTCACATCCTCTTTAGTAAAAGGGCTCGACAGATATTTTTTATCCTCATCGGAGATCTCTTGCTATATAACATCCACCATCCGAGCTGATTGAATATTTTTCACTCCATTGTCATTTCCCAACAATATTTTGAAATTATTAACTGCTATCTCTTCTATAGCCTCAAAGGAAGAATAAAATTTGACATTTTGATCCATGACAGTATCAATTCTATTTCTATCACGCTTTGTCTTGACCGAGGCATGTAAGAATTTTTTCTTTGCATCTCCTTCTTTGATCCAAAGTTCTCTGGATTTGTCTCTCCAAAATATTTCTTCTCTTAGTAAAACCTCTGCCAACTCCTCCCTTAGTGCTTTTTCTCTCAGGAATGTGTCATTGGTCATTCCCCTCAAAATGGTGACCGAATTTATTTGCAAAAGTGCTTCTTCAATTCGACTTTTTTCTTCAAAGATGTTTTTGAAGCAATCCCTATTCCACCTTTTGACTTTTTCCTTCATAAACTTCATTTGTTTTACAAAGCAAAAGCTAGGGGTACCCCTGAATATATTACTTTCTTTCCACCACCATTAAATATTGGACAGAAACTCCCCATCTCTCCACCACATACTTAGGAATTTGAAGCTGCTCTTCCCCTTAGGTAGGCCTTCACTCAAATTTAATCCCACAGGGAAATGATTGGATAATGAAATAGGGAGAATGCATGCCTCCACTTGGAAGGAAGACCCCATCCAATATTCTCCAATAAAGTGCCTATCCAATCTTTCAAAAATATTTGCAAAGTTTTCTCTTCTATTGGTCCATGTGTATCGGCCATTTTTGGGCATAACATCCACTAAATGATTTAGTTCTACAAAGTCTCTGAAATCATCCATCACCTTATTAGTCATTCTCAAACCACCCTTTTTCTCATCCAAATCCAATAAGGCATTAAAATCCCCTGCCACAACAGCCCTGTCACTCATTAAATCCCTAATCTTGTTTGTAAGAATATTCCATACCTTTGTCTTCTCTATAGTTTTGGATGGCCCGTATACATTGATTAATGGAAACTCTAAATTCTCCCTAATGTTGTAAACATTACAAATCATCCAATTCTCTTCTTTCTCAGAGAGATTAACTTTCACACTATCTGGCTTCCATAAGATACCTAGCCCACCTACATAACCATTGGCCTCTTGAAAAACACCTTCCCAATCTCTACAGTGTTTTAAAAAACCTTCAGCGTTGTCCATGCTAAGTTTAGTTTCCTGCAACACTATGATTTCACTTTTGCTCCTACTTAACACTCATTTGACCAAGCGTCTTTTGTCAGGGGCTGAGAGGCCCCTGACATTCCAAGTAGTTATTTTCATGTCTCACCAAGGGAGACAAATCCTCCCTTGGCATTTTTCATAAACTCAATGACACTCACTATCCCTTTCTCTTTGGCTTTTTCCTCTCTCACTTTCCTATTGGTCCTTCTTCCACACACCCCTTTGGATTTCCCTAACAGAGTGTTCGTAGATTGGTTGATACATCTTTGATCCACATTGACTAATTCATCTATAGACTTCAATTCTTCTTCCGATCCCAGATCATACTCAATCTCGGTATTCGATGAACCTTTAAAGAGAGGCTTATGTATGGAAGTATTATCTAATCCAGTAGAAATTTCACACCCATTAGAGCCAGGCCCTGCCTCCAATCGGCCATCTTTTGAAAAATTGTCAATCTCCAACACTTGGTTCTTCAAAGAAACTTCCAAAGGAAAAGAATTGATTGCTTCATTATTCAATGACACTCCATCTCCCTTGTTCAAGTTATCTTTGAATATAACTGCTTGTGATGATTGAGTTTCCATCTTTTTCCAAACTTTCTTCTCCTTTTTGGGTGGGTCACCTCTTGCTCTTCTGACAAACATTCTGCATTTCACCACCGAATGAAGGCTACTGCCACATCTAGAATAGGGATAAATAACCTTTTCAATCTCTACTTGCTACTTCCATTCGTCCATCGCGGTAGAAAGAATTATTTGTGACAGTATTCTTTGAACCGCAGCAATTCACAATATGGCGAATTTATAAAGGTTGTTTTCAATAATCTGCTTGTCTATTTCCAATAGAGTGCCCAAAGATCTTCCAATTTTTTCCAACACTAGATCATCCCAATATTCAATCGAAAGGTTATATAGCCAAATCCATACCAGACTGTCATACACCGCTAAGGGAATAGGGTCAAAATTCGGGGTCCATGGCTGTAAATAAATTGGATTGCAATTGACAAACCAATTTTCTTGATTTAAAATCCTACATCTTTTGGATTCCTGGGCAAAGACAACCACAAATAAACCTTTTGGAATATATTTAACCACAATATCCTCACCCAATTTTTGAAAATCCTGTTATTGATTTCCATTCGGGACATTTTAGGGCCAATTATCCTTGCAATAACTGCAAAATCCTCCCACAAAGCTTTCTTAGCCGAGATTTCCATAGACAAATTAATAACAAAATCACCTTTACTGCCTGTAAATCCTACTGAGATTGGTCATTCTTGGTTTCCCTCTTGCAATTCTTCATCTCCTTCATCTACCTTCCCCAATTTTTCCAAAGCACTTTTTCCATCCATTTCCTTCAATTTTTTAAGGTCAAATAGTGCTTGTCATGCATGTGCATGTTTTTTTTTTATTGATAATGGGCAAAAGCCGATAAGGTGTACATACCCTACCCCCTTGTGGGATTTGAACTCACTAGGCCAACTCAGGTTGTACGTCATGCATGTGCATGTTATGGTTGTGAAAAGGTGAATTTTAAATATGATTTTTGTATTTAAGCCTATACAAAATTAATTTGTGTCATTTGGGTATTAGAGTAAATTACATATTAAAAAACTAGACTCAAAATCCTACATTTCATATGATTGAACTTGTTAAAAACTCTATGTGTAAGTGCTTCAATTTTTAGTTGAACTATGAAAAATTTTGATTTTCAAGAAAAACACTTCCACTTTTTGGCCAAACAGTGGACCTGAAATTTCTTGAACCTATGCAAATCAAGAGAGAATGTATGTTTCATGGCACTATACAAACCTTATCGATATCGATACATATACATATCTTGTATGTATTCATAGCTTATATGATTTTTATTGTTTGCACATATTTTATCTCTTTATGCTTCCCTTTGTCTACCTCTCTCTATCACTATCTCTCTCATATGTCTATGATGTGCATAAGGGTTGAATGGTGTATATGGAATGATATCATACAAGTATCATACACTTTGTGTGAAGCATGCATCATGGATAATGTGTATCAAATGGTTATGACCATGTGTGTAGTCTTTTGATTCACACATCATGACCAACGACATTTAGTCTTGTGTATGACCATGAATTTTATATGAAGGGTGTAATTAAATCTATGTGATTGTATTATAGGAGCATTTTCTTAAAGGTTTTAGTGGCATCTAAATCATTTTTTCATATGGATTTTGTTTGAATATTTGGTCAAGATCTTATGGTGTCCTTAGAGTACTTGTGGATGCAATTTGGTTGAGTGACACTGACTCTTATGAATGATGATTATATGAATTTTTCCTTAAGAATCTAATGATGATTGTTTCATTGAGTTGTACATGCATTTTCTTTCAAGGTGGCATCATGCATCATAATTGAATGACACTGAGTCTTATAAATGATGATTGTATAATTTTTGTATGAAGCCCATAAAATGATATATATATATATATATATATATATTTCAAAGAGTTATAATATACTTTTAGCGTCGTAAATTGTATTTGCTTACAATTTTGTCCTCACCTAGGCCTTACTTTGGTGTTTTGGATTCTAATGCATGATTGCAGTGTTGATTTTGCTCACACCACATCCCAAACTCACATTTTCATCACCTTTCCATCTCCCCCCTCATTCTGGAGTCCTGATTTTTTCAAGACTAGGGCATTGGGCACCCTCATCCTAAATTAGGACTAGGGTGTACCATGCCCTAGTTCTCCTAATTAGGACCAAAATTGGGGCCTCTCAATAGTCATTTTATTTGATCAGGATATTTGATCTCATGTCGACCTGTTTCAAAAATTCAATTTGTTTTTTGATGGTCAAGTATAAAAGGAGGTCTACCCCTTTCATTTGAAACCCAATCAATCATCATAATGAACAAATTCAAGATCTCAATTACACTTTAGCAAATTCAAGTGAACAAGAAATCAATCATTCATCAAGCATTGGAGCAGCAGTGAAGTCAAGCTCAAGCATTGAAGATGGCATCCATGATCAATGTTTCAATAATTCCAACCTTTCCCTCAAAAGGAAAGTATTTTATTATAGTCTTTCATTACATTTATCAATTCCATTTCATGGTTAATTCCAAAACTGGGGTTTGACCTAAGGAAAACCCTTATTGCCAACATATTTCTCTCTTTCTATGTGTAGGAAATAGGTGTAGGAGTTGTACTCAAGAATTTCAACAATGTTGACAATGACGAATGGGTTCATCTTTCGACAGTGGAAAATTTAGAGGACTAGGGCAGGTCTATGCTACTTGGTCCCAAAAAATTAGGCTTAACTTTTGGGAACATGTTCTAAACATCTTCTATTGACTAGATAACATTTTTTGGCTCTGTGGGATATCTGTAGCAGTTTGTTTGTGATAATATACTTCGATTATTCATGCTTTCATCCTAATTTTACAATTATATTCCAAGTTCAACTAAGAAAGAGGATGATCAATACTAACCAATTGAATCCAATCAAAATCTCAGACCTTTCCCCATTGGGATTGAGCCTAGATCTATTGGTTTCAACCCTCTTTCAATGTAGTGGTGTTAATTGGGTTATTTAGTGGATTTACTTGGTGAAACACCAATTCTGAATTTTCCAACCATTACATTTTAGTGAACCCTGTTGAATGGTTTAATGGTCTAGAATATTGAGGGGGGGTGAATCAGTATTCCCACAACAATAAAAACTTTTTGCTAATTATTAACCTCGGCAATTAATCTCATCAACATGAAACAACAAATGCATAATAATTGGAAAACATAATCACAAGATAGACACTAGATTTTTATATGTGGAAAACCCAAATGGGAAAAACCACAGAGAGGGTTAACTCTCAGGATCATATAACTAGTTATATGGTGTTTACAAAAGGGTGGCTCATTGCTAGATGGCTCACTACTTGATAACAACATGGCTCACCACCGGATTACAACACAGCCTCCTGTCAAAATGCTCACTGTAATAGAAATAAGTGAATTGGGGAAAATTGCATCTCCAAATGCATGAGTTCATTTCCACGATAAGCTCAGGTATTAAAACAACAAATCATAGTAGATCTAGTAAGGGATCTCGAGAACACTTTCTCCAACTTGTCAACACAATTGCTTGCAATAGATCTGGTAAGGAATTACTACAAAACTGTCTTCAATTTGTCAATCCAATTGCTTCTAGCAGATCCAGTAAGGGATTAGTGCACTGCAACTGCACTTGCACTTTCCACACCTAGACACCTTCACTCTTACACACATCCCAAATCATACACTACTACTTGCATATCTTCGCTCTCTTCTCTTGTACAACTTGAATACATACATACATACATACACACATACATACATACATACATACATACATACATACATACATACATACATACATGCATGCATGCATGCATGCATGCATGCATACATACATGCATACATACATACATATATACATATGTATATATATATATATATATATATATATATATATATATATATATATATATATACATACATATATATACATACATATATATAAATATGTCTGCCAAGCACAAAAGGTTTATACAAATAATGCATTGCTCGAATCAACATGCTACTCAAATATTCCTTGACCAAAATAGGGAAACTAAGTTGCCCTTCACTGATCTTCTACACACTTCCTTTTTAATTACTGAAACACACACTTCAATTATTGGAGCACCACAAAGGTCTTTTGGACCCATAAACACGAATTCCAAGCATAACGACTTCCATCTTCAAGATAAAAATGCCATAGATTCTGGAGCATATAATTCATAGATCATATTTCAATCCAAACATCTGAATAGAAGTTCAACTATCAAAACTAATACCGACACTTAAGGATCTTCCAAAAATTTCTCCTACAATCCATACATACAAGTCGTTGCTCAATATCACATACCTATCTTCCACCACTTCTCAACATCACATACATAATTGTCTTCCACTACTACTCAACATGCTACATCTGGTCTTGACCGAATCATAGGGTTTGACATCAATGACAACATTCACACAAGTCTAACAATCTCCCCCTTTGTCATTGATAGAAAAACATCTCAAAAATAAAAACATGTCCTCATATATATCTACACAATACTAAATATATCTCCCCCTTAAATATATCCCTCATATTTCTCCATTTCTCCATTTCTCCCCCTTTGACGTCAAGGACAAAGGGTCCCTTCAACACAAAAAAAGGATATAAAAAATATGTATCAACCAAAAAGATATTCCTCTTCCTACTATTCTTCTTCCTCATAATGGGCCTAGTCTTCTTTCTACTGTTATTCCTCCTATATATGCCACACTCCCACCTCTTACATCTCATAAAGGAAAGCACTTGGAATCATATATCTCTCAACCTATTTGGGTTTCTTCAATTCCTACCCCTGTAAGGGAAGAAAAGAAGCTTATGTCGATTGATCCTCAACCTTCACAAGTCTCTTATTAAAACTAAAAGAAATCATTGTGTGAGAGAATGACGATGAAGACGTCATGCTAAGGCTCGTGAGATTTCTTCCCAAACCCTTTCCTCCTTGAAGACACCAAATTTTGAGTTGGTCCCATTTTTCCAACCTTAGGCTAACCCTAGGGAGGAATTTCAATCACCTAAGTTGAAAATGCTCAAGAAAAATGTTTGTTCAATTTTTTTTCGTATTAAAGATCCTGTTATGATTAATTTAGATGATGATATGGACGATGATAATAATGTTGCTCATGCTAACAATGTTGATCATAATTATTTTAATGATATGTTTGAGCTTGTTGAGATTAATAATCAGTTATCTTTACCATTTTCAAAATAATTAACCCTATCTCCTAGTGACAAACAAAGTGAGTCATCATTAGAGCATAGTCCTTATTTGGAACTTGTAGTAGCTCCATCTATCATGCTTGATGTAGCTCTTCTTTCATCTTGTCCACCATACTTGAGTGATTCATCAGTAGATCATGGTCCTTATTTGGAACTTGTAGTAGCTCCATCTACCATGCTTGATGTGGATCCTCTTGCATCTTGTCTACCATCCTTGAATGATGTTAAGAAAAAATTGGGAGGTAGATGATTTTCTTGAATAGCTTCATTCATGTTGTGGATTATCTTTTGTGTGTTTTCTTGTCTATAATGTGCTTCCCTCATGATGTACTGCTTGATATGTATTTTGTGTTATATTAGGTTCTCTTTGGATGACTTGTTGACATTTTTTTTTATGGTAGTGCCTAACATAGAATAAAGCTACCTAATGCTCACTTCACTCTCTCTTGATCAAAATTAAACCGTATACTAAGATTGTGATAACATCAAATGGATAATTCCAAGGTTCCAGTTATGCAATGGATGTGACTTATTTGGCTTGATGTGATATGCTGGTAATCCAAGGGGCCTTACGTTTGGATCATTCTTTCACTTCTTTGTTCTGGCATGCAACTTCATCATCGGATATGGAAATTTTGTGATGCTTCTACTTCTAACAAACCAAACTGGAACTAACTGAAAATAAAGGGGAAAGGGTCTAGAAAGATCTAAATCTACTCCTAAGGGCAGTGATATCAATAGATAATGCTTTAGTGGACAAATTCCAAATAAACCAAGCTATCCTTCACCAAGTTTAACTACAACTCTACAAGAACCGGTGCAATCTTTAGAGGATGTTGAAGGATTTTCACATTGAGAAAGTGCATTTGAATACCCAACATGACACAATCCAAATGACTATTCACAATCAAATTTAGCATAAATTTGGGGGCTCAGGCTAACTTTACACTACAACTTACAATCAGCTAGATGCAAAAAGTAGGAACCATGGAAATTCATCAAACACCATTACATTCTCCATTGAAATCAAAGCGCTTTATCTAACAACTGAGAAAATAAAATTCTACTCTAACTGGGGAAGGTGAAACCATGCAAGTTTTGAAAAAATAACTTAAGTGGACACCATCAAAGAACAATGTTTCACCATTATTATCTCAAAAACTTATTGCAACAATTTCATACAAATCTCACCTCCGCTTTACAAATGAGGGGGTCACCCCTTTATATAGGCTTCATGCCTTGGCTAAATGTAAAATCCTAATTAGGGTTTTCCCTTAAATATTCCCAACACATGATGCAACAAGGTGGGAATCAACACTAAATGCCCATTATGCCCATATGCAATTAATTACAATCCTACCAAAAATGGCACCCATAAAGCATTAATTAACCATTACATTCAAAAATTTCCCACTATGCAATTAATGCACCCTCATGCAAAAGATCGCCCATTGTGCAATAAAGATTCCTCCATCCAAAATTGCCCTAGGGTATATGCATGAAGTTGTGGTACCAAAAATGTGCCACACTTCAAAAAAAAATTAAAAAGCGCATTAGGCACACGCCTTATAAGGCGCATGCACTATAGGGCACGCGCCCTATAGTGTGCATGCCTTATAATGCATGTGCCTTATGTGCATTGTAAACTTCAAAAAAACCCTGCTCTGCATTTTGGATGCATTCTGCATTCCAAACCCACGTTTTGGCATTTTTGTGTGCCATTTTCTTACGCGCGACCTTTGTAAAAGCTTGAAATTGGGCACTAAGTTGTCCATCTCTCATCAAAATGCTGCCACACCATCGAAGAGCTCGAAGAGGTATGTATTTTTATTTTCTTATTGTCATTTTTTTTTTATTAATTTGAATACTAAACTAGGTTTATTGATTTAAATTTATTTTCATTATCAAGAAATGAGATTAGACAAGAAAATGTTGAAAAAACTCAATCACCTCCTCATGAAGATCATATTGAAGAAGAAGCACATCAATCACCTCCTCATGAAGACCATATTGAAGAAGAAGCACATCAAGAACCTCCTACAATCCCTAGACATCCCATATGTACACAAGAAAACCTATTAGGTCAAATAGAAAATAGCCAAAAAGAGCTTGAAGGTTTAATCACAAGGCTAAAAGATCCCACTGGAACAAACTCCCATAGGACAAACCTTGCCAATTCTTTGCAATCTATTGTATCTCACATACAATCTATGAGTGGGAAAATAAATTTTTGGTCCCGTAAGAAGGAAGAACAAAAGCAATTTTATGTTGACAAATTATCATATGCGGCAGTGAAGAAAAAGAAAATTAATAAATTTGACTTGTGTGCTCTTATTACGGACCCTTGAACGAATCAACCTTTACACCCTGGATCTAGGAGATTCCCTATTCATTGGTGTCATCATGAAGGGATTAAGAACAATTTTTGGGATAGGTGGTGGATGGTATTTGATCAGCCCCCATGCAATAATCATGAGGTACCCCAATACTTTTTGAGAAAATTGTACTATGAGTTTGTCCTTAATGAGATCCCAAACTATTTTGATTTTCTAGATTTCCAAGGTAGAGGTGGGGGTTCCTCGCATGATAGAGAGGGTGCACAACGTGATCCAAATCTCCCACCAAGACCCTTGGCCAGACCTACGGTGGAGCATGTTATTATTCCTTCCATTGTGAAGGAGAGTATTGAGGTCGAAACTCTAGACTCAATTATCTCACTCACTTAGACCCTTATACAATATGCTAGGCCTCTAGTAGAAGGTGATGCGAGTGATGATGTTGATTCTTCTAGGCATCGAGTTCCAGCTCATTTTTGTCGATCTTGTGGTTCTCTTTGCACTTATGATCCTAATAGTTCTGAGAATGCACGTGCACGAGCGGAGTTTGCTATAGAGAACATTGTCATGACAGAATCCTTGTTGAACGAAACATTTGGCATTGATACCCAAGTGAATTTCATTACAAGTTCATTTCATTCTTTTTATTAAATCTTATATGTAAATTTGAGAATATATCTAAATTAGTAAATTATTATGATAAAAAATTAGGGTCAAAGTGTTCACAATACTAGCAACATTCCTGCAGCACCCTTTTTCACTACTTCTTCGACTCCACAAGTATACAATGAGTGAAAAAATATAATTATTATATGTAGATAGTTGAACCTTATGTGAATGATTTTCTAATTACTCATTTTGGATGTCAAATAGTTTGATGCTAGAGCTTCAACATCAACACCTCGTAGTGTATTTCATCGACAATCTTTCTCCCAGGTAAACAATTTATCTTTAATGTTGTTATTAAATAATATAGATAGTTTTGGCGATTAATCAATATACTTTGTTTAATTTTCAGATGTTGACATCAGAGACTCCTCCTGTTGTCCATGCATCAATGGAGTGCAGTGTTGCTGCAGTAGTAGCAAGTTCAACTGCTTTAGCAGAAGTATGAGACATATTTGTAAATTTAGTAAATTTAGCATTACATTTGTTATCTTAATAATATGTTATTGAAAATTTTAACGACACTTGTATTTAGTTTAATCTATATTGTGATGCTTACAGGAGGGGCTTGTCACTCTAGATCATGAACGTGCACCTGTTGTGGATGAACATCATGATTATTTGTATGCGGTAAGTGACTATTCTATTATATGTCATTCTAAAATTCAATTTTTGTATATGCTAACATCATTCTTTTCATTGTATCAGGTGGAGTTACAAAAAATTCTGGAGAGGAGGTCAAGTGGACGTACTCGAAAGACACCTGTATCATATACATCTCCATCCCCTCGATAGGCAAAGATATCTCATGATTTGTTTCCTTCGCCTGGAGGGAAATGAATAGAATAGGGTCCTATGTTGTATGCCTATATGGCAATTTTGAACATATGTTTTGTATTACGAATATGTGACATTCTATCACCATATGGCTTTTGGCAAGCTCCTATTTGACTATTGGATACCATGTTGTATGCCTATATGGCAAATTTGAACATATGTTTTGTATTATGAATATGTGACATTCTATGTCCATATGGCTTTTGGCAAGCCCCTATTTGACTTTATTGGATATCATGTTGTATGCCTTTATAGCAATTTTGAACATATGTTTTGTTTTATGAATATATGAAATTCTAAGTCCATATGGCTTTTGGCAAGCCTATTTGTTTGTATTGGATATATTTGATATTTTTAACAGTATACAATGTTGCATGGATTTGTAGCTTTTTGGTTAATGCAAATCATTTATCATGGTTATCCTTAATTGCAGTACAAATGATTAGATGAATAACTGCACAAAGTTTATTGTTACTTAAGCTTTGAACCTAAATATGTGTTTGTAATCCAAGACACCAGCCACCCCGATGCGTACGAGCTGACGGTTTGATGCCACAACACGACCCCGCAGGATCAGACGAATCATTCTTATGATTAACAGGCATCGAGAAACGCGATGCCGAATATTGACAACTTTGAGCAATTTGAGCACTTGGGTGATTTCGCTGCTAGGGTGTGGCCCCCAATGATCAGGCGAGTTGGAGAGCAAAAAGAAGGCATTCCTAGCGTAAATCTGGCCACCTCGACGCATACGAGTTGATGGTTCAGTGCCGCGATGAGCGGATTGAAAGATGGGGCATTGTGCAACTTTTCATTAAACTCATCTGACGCTTTTTGTTGCAACCGAGAAAAAGTCTCTATGAGAAACTAGATCTGAGTCTACTAAAACCAAGAGAGGCTTTTTTAGAGTGCCATAACATGACCCCACAGGATCAGACAAATCATTCTTATGATTAACTGGAGCTGAGAAACGTGATGCCGAATATTGACAACTTTGAGCAATTTGAGCACTTGGGTGATTTCGCTGCTAGGGTGTGTCCCATTGATTCATCAGATGAGTTGGAGAGAAAAAAGAAGGCATTCCTAGTGTAAACCCGACCACCTCGATGCGTACAACCTGACGGTTTGGTGCCGCGACGAGCGGATTGAAATATGGGGAATTGTGCAACTTTTCATTGAACTCATCTGACGCTTTTTTGGCACAACCGAGAAAGAGTCACCACGAGCAACTAGATCCGAGTCTACCAAAACTGAGAGAGAATTTTTTAGAGTGCCATAACATGACCCCATAGGATCAAACAGATCATTCTTATGATTAACAAGCACCGAGAAACGCGATGCCGAATAGTGACAACTTTGAGCAATTTGAGCAATTGGGCGATTTCACTGCTAGGGTGTGTCCCGCAATGATCGGGCCAGTTGGAGAGCAAAAAGAAGGCATTCCTAGCATAAACTCGGCCACACCGATGTGTACGAGCTGAGGATTCGGTGCCGCGACGAGCGGATTGAAAGATGGGGCATTCTGCAACTTTTCATTGAACACATCTGACGCTTTTTGTCGCAACCGAGAAAGAGTCGCCACGAGAAACTGGATCTGAGTCTACCAAAACTGAGAGAGGCTTTTTTAGAGTGCCATAACATACCCCTGTAGAATCAAACGGATTGTTCTTATGATTAACGGGTGCCAAGAAATGCGATGCCGAATATTGACAACTTTGAGCAATTTGAGCACTTGGGCGATTTCGCTGCTAGGGTGTGTCCCACAATGATCGGGTGAGTTGGAGAAAAAAAGAAGGCATTCCTAGTGTAAACCTGGCCAGCTTGACACGTACAAGCTGACGGTTTGGTGCCCTGATGAGTGGATTCAAAGATGGGGCATTGTGCAACTTTTCATTCAACTCATTTGACGCTTTTTGTCACAACCGATAAATAGTCACCACGAGCAACTGGATCTGAGTCTACCAAAATTGAGAGAGGCTTTTTTAGAGTGCCATAACAAGACCCTGTAGGATCAGATGGATCATTCTTATTATTAACGAGCGTCGAGAAACGCGATGCCGAATATTGACAACTTTGAGCAATTTGAGCACTTGGGTGATTTCGTTGCTAGGGTGTGTCCCACAATGATCGGGCGAGGTGGAGAGCAAAAAGAAGGCATTCCTAGCATAAACTTAGCCACCTCGACATGTACGAGTTGATGGTTTGGTGTTGTGACAAGCGGATTGAAATATGGGGCATTGTGCAACTTTTCATTGAACTCATCTGACGCTTTTTGTCACAACCGAGAAAGAGTCACCACGAGCAACTAGATCCGAGTCTACCAAAACCAAAAGAGGCTTTTTTAGAGTGCCATAGCATGACCCTGCAGGATCAGACAGATCGTTCTTATGATTAACAGGCACCAAGAAACGTGATGCCGAATATTGACAACTTTGAACAATTCGAGCAATTGGGCGATTTCGCTGCTAGGGTGTGTCCCACAATGATTAGGCGAGTTGGAGAGCAAAAAGAAGGAATTCCTAGTGTAAACCCAGCCACCCCAATAAGTACGAGCTAACAATTCGGTGTCATGACGAGTGGATTGAAAGATGGGGCATTGTGCAACTTTTCGTTGAACTCATCTGATGCTTTTTGTTGCAACCGAGAAAGAGTCGCCACGAGCAACTGGATCTGATTCTACCAAAACTGAGAGAGACTTTTTTAGAGTGCCACAATACAACCCCATAGGATCAGATGGATCATTCTTATGATTAAAGAGCACCAAGAAACGTGATGCCAAATATTGACAACTTTGAGCACTTGGGCGAGTTCACTGCTAGGGTGTGTTCTGTAACGATCGGATGAGTTGGAGAGAAAAAAAAAGAAATTCCTAGTGTAAACCCAGCCACCCTGACGCGTATGAGTTGACGGTTCGGTGCCGCAACGAGCGGATTGAAAGATGGGGCATTATGCAACTTTTCATTGAACTCATCTGACGCTTTTTGTCGCAACCGAGAAAGAGTCACCACAAGCAACTAGATTTGAGTCTACCAAAACTAAGAGAGGCTTTTTTAGAGTGCCATAACATAACCCTATAGGATTCGATGGATCATTCTTATGATTAATGGGCACCAAGAAATGTGATGCCAAATATTGACAACTTTGAGCAATTTAAGCACTTGGGCGATTTCGCTGCTAGGGTGTGTCCTGCAACGATCGAGCGAGTTGGAGAGCAAAAAGAAGGCATTCCTAGTGTAACCACCCTAACGCATAAGAGATGATTGTTTGGTGTCATGACGAGCGGATTGAAAGATGGGGCATTGTGCAACTTTTCATTGAACTCATCTAACGCTTTTTGTCGCAACCGAGAAAGAGTCGCCACGAGCAATTGGATCTGAGTCTATTGAAAGAGGATTTTTTAGAGTACCATAACACGACCCCACAAGATCAAATGGATCATTCTTACATGTCACTAACATCAAGAAAAACCATGCCGAATTTTGACAATTTTTCACACTTTGAGTGATTGACAACAAATGAGCATTTTTTACATCTTTTACCATATTAGCAGGGTATACTTCACAAAATGATCCCATGTGATCTCTAATGGTCCAAAATGACATTATTTACATAAAATCACACAAAACAAGACAAAAATAATTTTTTATATTAAAATGCCTCGAGTAGTCAAAAATACAAGTCATGTACATATATCCAAATAAGATTGATATTACAATTTTTTACATTTACATTTAATCCAATGAACCATCTGGATTTGCTTTACTCTTTATTGTGTCTAGTATGGCCTCATGGTCAGACTCACGAACCTTCCATAGGTTCTTGTTTAGTGGTCTACCCCCATATCTGATCAAATGAACATTTGAAGCTACAACAAGGTTAGAATAATGAAGAATCTTCCTATGTGTCTCGAAGTCCTCGAACAACCACAAGTTAGACTTCTTCACTGGTTACCTTCTAAGCCATGTACCAGTAACAACTACTGATCCTATGGGGTACTCAATATTTTCTCCATCTACCACAGGGCGATCCAATTTCTTTTTTGCGTCCACACAATGACACAGGTAATAATCTGTTCCTTCTTCATTGTCTTCAGCTGCAATTACTGCATAAACATGTCCTACAATGATAAAGTGAGAAGAATTTAGCAAACAACTAAGGTAAAATATTAAAGTACAAAAAATTGCATGTGGATAATTTACCTGGTTGGACTAAATTTGACACATGGTCAAAGTCAATTGATGCTTCCATATGTGTGAGTTGTAGTGCACTCGGAGGTCGGTATGTCTCAAGTGGGATTAGAGGTCTCATACACCATTTGTCCACCCACTCCTTTGACTCACAGTCATTATAGGCATCATCTCTACATGAAGAACAATAACATGCCATCCGTTGCATATGGATAGTCCATGAACCTGCATTAGAGCTTTTGAAAGAGTGTAGCTCACTTGATCCTATCAATGTACAATAATCTTCTAATTTTGCAATGTTAGTATCATCTACCAACCAAAAAAATTTGTGAACTGAAGACTTACCTTGATTACCTGGACCAATTGTACCATTGCACCATTGAACAATTGATTTTGCATCTTTCAAGTTTGCATTCCCTTTGTACTTTAACTCTTCTCCTACTAAAGCTCTTTTAATACATGCTCTTGCACCATCATGCTCCCCTTTTCCATGCCTAGTCTCAAAGAAATTCCACATATGTTGAATAGCAGTCAACTTATGCATCCTACTCAACCAATAAAACATCTGAGAGTTCTTAAATTGTGATGCACAATTATCTCACCATATGATATGTTGACGGAATGATATGCCTCTGCTAGCCAAAGCATCATAGAATATCTGAAAACAACCTTGCACAAACTCTGTAGAGTGTGAATGATCATCACTGATGTAAAAATGATACTCCCTCAATATCTTCCTATCATCTTCCATACTATCATGTGCATGAATGAATGCTATATGCACAAATATGGCAACTTGTGTGGAGTTGTAATATTGTGATTGCACCTCGTTCTGCGGTTGTAGTGTGTAGTTCTTTGCAAAGTCAACAATTGAAACAATTGTATGAAGTGGAAATGTGTCCTTGCATAGCTTAAATTGTGAGTCCAACCAACGAGCTCGATGGTTATGCCTTGCATACTCATACACTATATTCTCATGAAAGATGCCCATAAACTGATACACTGGAATCTTCTCACTAACCAATTCACACCTTTTTGCTTCTTTTCCATCTTTTAGCATGTAGGCCACTGTCTTATATTTTCCAAATTCTACTAATTCATTACCAATTTCTTGTCCAATATCCATATGTTGACAAATTTGTAAATGTCGCAATCCACCACAATCAACACATGTGCCATCCAAGCAACACTTATTGTAATATACTTGACCATCTACTCTTTCACATAAGATGCTAGATATGAATTCCCTTGAAGATTTCAGTGGACCATTTATGTTGCATTCCTGCAAAACATTGTTAGCATGCAAATCTATACATATGCATTAATAAACATCATAATGGTTAGGAAATTCAATATGTACTCTACAACAACAAGTTGTGCGTATGTGATTTATTTTGACATAAAAAGGCTTTACCATTTCAAAGAAACTTTGACTAATTTTTATTTGAGGATACATACGTTGAAACTTGGCAAAAAATTGTGTTTGAGTCATATCCAAAAAATGTTTCGGATGTGGATCATGGATTTTACTACCAATCCTCTTTCTTACAACATCTCTTTGATTTGGAGAGACCCTTGTGTTATTCTTCCAAAAATATTCAATTAGGGATCTCAAGGCTTCAACAATTGCTTTATCTTTCCGTGGTAATCTATCGGAAAATGCTCATAACTCATTGTTATATGGATCCTCCGCTCTTTGTCGCCTTCCCAAAGCTCTCATTAGAGTTTGTCTACTTATCTTCAATTGTTTACTTGTCTTCCTAAGGAGGTGAGCTTTCTTAGTTTGAGTGCTTACAATTGTTGATGTAATGACACGTCGTGTGGCATTACTATCTTTTGTGCGTGAGTTAGAACCAACAGTATCATATGCATTCATCAGATTCTTCACAATAGATTTATTGCTTGATTCAATCGATTTATTGCTTGATTCTAACGTTTAAACAAAATAACACTTAATAAGTTTTTGAATTCTAAAAACAAGAAAATATTACCTCAATTATTCAAATTTGATTAAAAAAAACTATGTTCTTCCTCTTTGACATTGCCAAATGAAAAAAAAGGTTGTCGAGAGCTAATGGAATGTATAAAATAACTTTGCATAGATTGTCAACACCATGCAAAAAGCGTTTTTTTTGTCTGATCATGTGCAAAAAGAAGACAAAATGAGAGAATGTGGGCTTGGATCACAGGTCAAGGGTCCCATATAACTATTTTTTAGTGCAACTCATTTGGCTAGCGCCATATTACTTTCATTGAATTTTTTTACCTTTGATAAATTTCTACTCTATACCCTATAACCTTTTTTTTGTGCAGCTCATTTGGCTAGCACCAAATATGGTGCTAGCCAAATGACTTCCATTGAAATTTTTTAACCTTTGATAAATTTCTACTCTATACCCTATGGTTTGATAGCCACAACCATAAAAATTAAACCATATGACTCTTTAGGACATAATATGGTGTCTTAGGACACCATATGACCCCTTAGGTGTCATTATGGGTCATATAGTGTCCTAAGGGGTCATATGGTGTCTTATGACCCCTTAGGACATCATATGACCCCTTAGGACACAATATGGTGTTGTTATGGGTCGTATGGGGTCATATGGTGTCCTTTGACCCCTTAGGACACCATATGACCCCTTAGGACACAATATGGTGACGTTATGGGTCATATGGACACGTAAGGGGTCATATGGTGTCCTATGGGGCCATAGGACACTGTATCACCCCTTAGGTGTCGTTATGGGTCATATGGTGTCGTAAGGGGTCATATGGTGTCCTCTGACCCCTTAGGACACCATATGACCCCATAGGACACAATACGGTGTCGTTATGGGTCATATGGTGTCCTAAGGGGTCATATGGTGTCTTATGACCCCTTAGGACACCATATGACCCCTTAGGACACAATATGGTGTCGTTATGGGTCATATGGTGCCCTAAGGCATCATATGGTGTCCTATGACCCCTTAGGACACCATATGGCCCCTTACGACATAATATGGCATCGTTATGGGTCGTATGGACACCTAAGGGGTCATATGGTGTCCTATGGGGCCATAGGACACCATATGACCCCTTAGGTGTCCTTATGCATCGTATGGTATTGTAAAGGGTCATATAGTGTCCTATGACCCCTTAGGACACCATATGACCCCCTAGGACACAATACGATGTTGTTATGGGTCGTATGCTATCCTAAGGGGTCATATGGTGTCTTATGACCCTTTAGGACACCATATGACCCCTTAGGACACAATATGGTGTCGTTATGGGTCGTATGGTGTCCTAAGGGGTCATATGGTGTCTTGTGACCCCTTAGGATACCATATGACCCCTTAGGACATAATATGGTGTCATTATGGGTCATATGTAGACCTAAGGGGTCATATGGTGTCCTATGGGGCCATAAGACACCATATGACCCCTTAGGTGTCATTATAGGTCGTATGGTGTTGTAAGGGGTCATATGGTGTCGTATGACCCCTTAGGACACCATATGATCCCTTAGGACATAATACGGTGTCGTTATGGGTCGTATGGACACCTAAGGGATCATATGGTGTCCTATGGGGCCATAGGATACCGTATGACCCCTTAGGTGTCGTTATGGGTTGAATGGTGTCGTAAGGGGTCATATAATATCCTATGACCCCTTAGGACACCATATGACCCCCTAGGACACAATACAGCCTCGTTATGGGTTGTATGGTTTCCTTAGGGGTCATATGGTGTCTTATGACCCCTTAGGACACCATATGACCCCTAAGGACACAATATGGTGTCATTATGGGTTGTATGGTGTCCTAAGGGGTCATATGGTGTCCTATGGCCCCTTAGGACACCATATGACCCCTTAGGTGTCGTTACGGATCGTATGGTGTTGTAAGGGGTCATATGGTATCCTACGACCCCTTAGGATACCATATGACCCCCTAGGACATAATACGACGTCGTTATGGGTCATATGGTGTCCTAAGGGGTCATATGGTGTCTTATGACCCCTTAGGAAACCATATGACCCCTTAGGACACAATATGGTGTCGTTATGGATCGTATGGTGTCTTAAAGGGTCATATGGTGTCCTATGACCCCTTAGGACACCATATGACACCTTAGTAAATAATATGGTGTCGTTATGGGTCGTATGGACACCTAAGGGGTTATATGGTGTCCTATGGGGCCATAGGACACCATACGACCCATAATGACACCTAAGGGGTCATAAGGTGTCCTAAAGGTTCATAAGACACCATATGACCCCTTAGGACACCATACCGCCCATAATGACCCCATATTGTGTCCTAGGGGGTCATATGGTGTCCTAATGGGTCATAGGACACCATATGACCCCTTAGGTCGTATGGTGTCATAAGGGGTCATATGGTGTCCTATGGCCCCTTAGGACACCATATGACCTCCTAGGACACAATACGGGGTGGTTATGGGTCGTATGGTGTCCTAAGGGGTCATATGGTGTCCTATGACCCCTTAGGTGTCGCTATGGGTCGTATGTTGTTGTAACGCATCATATGGTGTCCTATGACCCCTTAGGACACCATATGACCCCCTAGGATACAATATAGTGTCATTATGGGTTGTATGGTGTCCTAGTGGGTCATATGGTGTCTTATGAGCCCTTAGGACACCATATGACCCCTTAGGAAACAATATGGTATCGTTATGGGTCGTATGGTATCCTAAGGGGTCATATGGTGTCCTATGACCCCTTAGGACTCCATATGACCCCTTAGGGCACAATATGGTATCGTTATGGGTCGTATGGATAGCCAAGGGGTCATATTGTGTCCTATGGGGCCATAGGACACCATATGACCCCTTAGATGTCGTTATGGGTCGTATGGTGTCGTAAGAGGTCATATGGTATGTTATGACACCTTAAGATACCATATGACCCCTTAGGACACAATATGGTGTTTTTATGGGTCGTATGGTGTCGTAACAGGTCATATGGTGTCCTATGACCCTTTACGACACCATATCACCCCTTAGGACATAATATGGTGTCGTTATGGATCATATGGTGTCCTAAGGGGTCATATGGTGTCCTATGACTCCTTAGGACCTCATATGATCCCTTAGGTGTCGCTATGGGTTGTATGGTGTCTTAAGGGGTCATATGGTGTCCTATTACCCCTTAGGACACCATATGACCCCCTAGGATACAATACGGTGTCGTTATGGGTCATATGGTGTCCTAAGGGGTCGTATGGTGTCCTAAGGGGTCATATGGTGTCCTATGACCCCTTAGGACACCATATGACCCATTAGGTGTCATTATGGGTCGTATGGTGTCGTAAGGCATCATGTGGTGTCCTATGACCCCTTAGGACACCATATGACCCCCTCGGACATAATACGGTGTCGTTATGGGTCGTATACTATCCTAAGGGGTCATATGGTGTATTATGACCCCTTAAGACACAATATGGTGTCATTATGGGTCGTATGTTGTCCTAAGGGGTCATATGTTGTCCTATGACCACTTGATACCATATGATGCCTTACGATATAATATGGTGTCGTTATGGGTTGTATGGACACCTAAGGGGTTATATGGTGTCCTATGGGGCCATAGGACATGATATGACCCCCTAGGTGTCATTATGGGTCGTATGGTGTCATAAGGGGTCATATGGTATCATATAACCCCTTAGGACACCATATGACCTCCTTGGACACAATACGGGGTCATTATGGGTCATATGTGTCCTAAGGTGTCATATGGTATCCTATGACCCATTAGGACACCATATGACCCCTTATGTGTCGTTATTGGTCGTATGGTGTTGTAAGGCATCATATGGTGTCCTATGACCCCTTAGGAAACCATATGACCCCCTAGGACACAATATGGTGTCGTTATGGGTCGTATGGTGTCCTAAGGGGTCATATGGTGTCTTATGACCCCTTAGGAAACCATATGACCCCTTAGGACACAATATGGTGTCGTCATGGGTCATATGATGTCCTAAGGGGTCATATGGTGTCCTATGACTGCTTAGGACACAATATGGTGTCGTTATGGGTTGTATGGACACCCAAGGGGTCATATGGTGTCCTATGGGGCCATAGGACACCATATAACCCCTTAGGTGTCGTTATGGGTTGTATGGTGTCGTAAGGGGTCATATGGTGTGTTATGACCCCTTAAGACACCATATGACCCTTTAGGACACCATATGACCCCTTTGGACACAATATGGTGTCGTTATGGGTCGTATGGTGTCCTAAGGTGTCATATGGTGTCCTATGACCCCTTAGAACACCATATGACCCCATAGGTGTCCTTATGGGTCATTTAGTGTCGTAAGGGGTCATATGGTGTCATATGACCCCTTAGGACACTATATGACCCCCTACGACACAATACAGTGTCGTTATGGGTCGTATGGACACCATATGACCCCTTGGGTGTCCATATGACCCATAACGACACCATATTGTGTCCTAAGGGGTCATTTGGTGTCTTAAGGGGTCATAGGACACCATATGACCCCTTAGGACATGAGATGACCCGTAACGAAACTGTATTGTGTCCTAAGGGGTCATATGGTGTCCTAAGGGGTTATAAGACACCATATGACCCCTTAGGACATAGTACGACCCATAACAACACCGTATTGTGTCCTAGAGGGGTCATATGGTGTCCTAAGGGATCATAGGACACAATATGACTCCTTAGGACACAATATGACCCCTTAGGACACAATATGGTGTCGTTATGGGTCGTATTGTGTCCTAAGGGCTCATATGGTGTCCTATGACCCCTTAGGACACCATATGACCCCTTAGGACATAATATGGTGTTGTTATGGGTCGTATGGACACCTAAGGGGTCAAATGGTGTCCTATGGGGCCATAGGACACCATATGACCCCTTAGGTATCGTTATGGGTCGTATGGTGTCTTAAGTGGTCATATGGTGTCCTATGACCCCTTAGGACACCATATGACCCCCTAGGACATAATACAGTGTCGTTATGGGTCGTATGGTGTCCTAAGGGATCATATGGTGTCTTATGACCCCTTAGGACACCATATGACCCCTTAGGACATAATATGGTGTCGTTATGTGACGTATGGACACCTAGGGAGTCATATGGTGTCGTATGGGGCCATAGGACACCATATGACCCCTCAGGTGACGTTATGGGTTGTATGGTGTTGTAAGGGGTCATATGGTGTCCTATGACCCCTTAGGACACCATATGACCCCCTAGGACACAATACGATATCATTATGGGTCGTATGGTCTCCTAAGGGGTCATGTGGTGTCTTATGACCCCTTAGGACACAATAAGATGTTGTTATGGGTCGTATGGTGTCCTTAGGGGTCATATGGTGTCCTATGACCCCTTAAGAGACCATATGACAGCTTAGGACATAATATGGTGTCGTTATGGGTCGTATGGACACCTAAGGGGTTATATGGTGTCCTATGGGGCCATAGGACATGATATGACCCCTTATGTGTCATTATGGGTCGTATGGTGTTGTAATGGGTCATATGGTGTCCGATGACCCCTTAGGACACCATATGACCACTTAGGTGTCATTATGGGTCGTATGGTGTTGTAAGGCATCATATGGTGTCCTATGACCCCTTAGGATACCATATGACCCCGTAGGACACAATACGGTTTTGTTATGGGTCGTATGGTGTCCTAAGGGGTCATATGGTGTCTTATGACCCTTTAGGACACCATATGACCCCTTAGGACACAATATGGTGTCATTGTGGGTCGTATGGTTTCCTAAGGGGTCATATGGTGTCCTATGACCCCTTAGGACACTATATGACCCCTTAGGACATAATATGGTGTTGTTATGGGTCGTATGCATACCTAAGGGGTCATATGGTGTCCCATGGGGCCATAGGACACCATATGGCTCCTTAGGTGTCGTTATGGGTCGTATGGTATCGTAAGGGGTGATATGGTGTCCTATGACCCCTTAGGACACCATATGACCCCATAGGACACAATACGGTGTCATTATGGGTCGTATGGTGTCTTAAGGGGTAATATGGTGTCTTATGACCCCTTAGGACACCATATGACCCCTTAGAACACAATATGGTGTCATTATGGGTTGTATGGTGTCCTAACGGCTCATATGGTGTCCTATGACCCCTTAGGACACCATATGACCCCTTAGGACATAATATGGTGTCGTTATGGGTCGTATGGAGACCTAAGGGGTCATATGGTGTCCTATGGGGCCATAAGACACCATACGAGCCCTTAGGTGTCATTATGGTTTGTATGGTGTCGTAAGGGGTCATATGTTGTCGTATAACCCCTTAGGACACCATATGACCCGTTAGGACACAATATGGTGTCGTTATGGGTTGTATGGACACCTAAGGGGTCATATGGTGTCCTATGGGGCCATAGGACACCGTATCACCCCTTAGGTGTCGTTATGGGCCATATGGTGTCATAAGGGGTCATATGGTGTCCTATGACACCTTAGGACACCATATGACCACCTAGGACACAATACGGTGTCGTTATAGGTTGTATAGTGTCCTAAGGGGTCATATGGTGTCTTATGAGCCCTTAGGACACCATATGACCCCTTAGGACACAATATGGTGTCGTTTTGGGTTGTATGGTGTCCTAAGGGGTCATACGGTGTCGTATGACCCCTTAGGACACCATATGACCCCTTAGGTGTCGTTATGGGTCGTATGTTGTCGTAAGGGGTCATATGGTATCCTATGACCCCTTAGGACACCATGTGACCCCCTAGGACATAATACGGTGTCCTTATGGGTCGTATGGTGTCCTAAGGGGTCACATGGTGTCGTATGAGCCCTTATAACACCATATGACCCCTTAGGACACAATATGGTGTCGTTATGGGTTATATTGTGTCCTAAGGGGTCATATGGTTTTCTATGACCCCTTAGGACACCATATGACCCCTTAGGACATAATATGGTGTTGTTATGGGTTGTATGGACACCTAAGAGGTCATATGGTGTCCTATGGGGTGATATGGTGTTCTATGACCCCTTAGGACACCATATGACCCCTTAGAACATAATATGGTGTCGTTATGGGTTTTATGGGCACCTAAGGAGTTATATGGTGTTCTATGGGGCCATAGGACACCATATGAACCCTTAGGTGTTGTTATGGGTCGTATGGTGTCGTAAGGGGTCATATGGTATCCTATGACCCCTTAGGACACCATATGACCCCCTAGGAAATAATACGGTGTCCTTATGGGTCGTATGGTGTCCTAAGGGGTCATATGGTGTCTTATGAGCCCTTATGACACCATATGACCCCTTAGGACACAATATGGTGTCGTTATGGGTCGTATGGTGTCCTAAGGGGTCATATGGTGTTCTATGACCCCTTAGGACACCATATGACCCCTTAGGACATAATATGGTGTCGTTATGGGTTGTATGGACACCTAAGGGGTTATATGGTGTCCTATGGGGTCATATGGTGTTCTATGACCCCTTAGGACACCATATGACCCCTTAGGACATAATATGGTGTCGTTATGGGTTGTATGGACACCTAAGGGGTTATATGGTGTTCTATGGGGCCATTGGACACCATACACCCCCTTAGGTGTCGTTATGGGTCGTATGGTTTCATAAGGGATCATATGGTGTCCTATGAGCCCTTAGGACACCATATGACCCCCTAGGACACAATACGGTGTCGTTATGGGTCGTATGGTGTCCTAAGGGGTCATATGGTGTCCTATGACCCCTTAGGAAACCATATGACCCCTTAGGACACAATATGGTGTTGTTATGGGTCGTATGGATACCCAAGGGTTCATATGGATGGTCATATGGTGTCCTAAGGGGTCATAGGACACCATATGACCCCTTAGGGCACCATACAACCCATAACGACATCGTCTTGTGTCCTAGGGGGTCATATGGTGTCCTAAGGGGACATAAGACACCATATGACCCCTTAGGACACCATACGACCCATAATGACATCATATTGTGTCCTAGGAGGTCATATGGTGTCCTAAGGGGCCATAGGAAACCATTTGACCCCTTAGGACACAATATGACCCCTTATGACACAACATGGTGTCGTTATGGGTTGTATGTTGTCCTAAGGGGTCATATGGTGTCCTATGACCCCTTAGGACACCATATGAACCCTTAGGACATCATATGATGTCGTTATGGGTCATATGGACACCTAAGGGGTCATATTGTGTCCTATGGGGCCATACGACACCATATGAACCCTTAAGACACCATATGAACCCCTAAGACACAATACAGTGTCCTAAAGGGTCATTAGGTGTCCTAAGGGGTCATATGGTGTCTTATGACCCCTTAGGACACCTAATGACCCTTTAGGACACAATATGGTGTCGTTATAGGTAGTATGGTGTCCTAAGGGGTCATATGGTGTCCTATGAGCCCTTAGGACACCATATGACCCCTAAGGACACAATATGGTTTCGTTATGGCCGTATGGACACCTAAGGGGTCGTATGGTGTCCTATGTGGCCATAGGACACCATATGATCCCTTAGGTGTCGTTATGGGTTGTATGGTGTCGTAAGGGGTCATATGGTGTGTTATAACCCCTTAAGACACCATATGACCCCTTAGGACACAATATGGTGTCATTATGGGTCGTATGGTGTCATAAGGGTTCATATGGTGTCCTACGACCCTTAGGACACCATATGACCCCTTAGGACACAATATGTTGTCGTTATCGGTTGTATGGTGTCCTAAGGGGTCATATGGTGTCCTATGACCCCTTAGGTGTTGTTATGGGTTGCATGGTGTCGTAAGGGGTCATATGGTGTCCTATGACCCCTTAGGACACCGTGTGACCCCCTAGCAAACAATACGATGTCATTATGGGTTGTATGGTGTCCTAAGGGGTCATATGGTGTGTTATGACCCCTTAGGACACAATATGGTGTTGTTATGGGTCGTATGGTATTCGAAGGTGTCATATGGTGTCCTATGATCCCTTAGGACACTAGATGACCCCTTAGGGCACAATATGGTGTCGTTATGGGTTGTATGGACACCCAAGGGGTCATATGGTGTCCTATGGGGCCATAGGACACCATATGACCCCTTAGGTGTCGTTATGGGCCGTATGGTGTCGTAAGCCCTTAGGACACCATATGACCCCTTAGGACATAATATGGTGTCGTTATGGGTTGTATGGACACCTAAGGGGTCATATGGTGTCCTATGGGGCCACAGGACACCATATGACCCCTTAGGTGTCTTTATGGGTCACATGGTGTTGTAAGGGGTCATATGGTGTCCTATGACCCCTTAGGACACCATATGACCCCCTAGGACACAATACAGTGTCGTTATGCATCGTATGGTGTCCTAAGTGGTCATATGGTGTCTTATGACCCCTTAGGACACCTTATGACCCCTTAGGACACAATATTGTGTCATTATGGGTCGTATGGTGTCCTATGACCCCTTAGGACATCATATGACCCCTTAGGACACAATATGGTATCGTTATGAGTCGTATGGACACCTAAGGGGTCATATGGTGTCCTATGACCGCTTAGGACACCATATGACCCCTTAGGTGTCGTTATGGGTTGTATGTTGTTGTAAGGGGTCATATGGTGTGTTATGACCCCTTAAGACACCATATGACCCCTTAGGACACAATATGGTGTTGTTATGGGTCGTATGGTGTCGTAAGGGGTCATATGGTGTCCTATGACCCTTTAGGACACCATATGACCCCTTAGGACACAATATGATGTCATTATGGGTCGTATGGTGTCCTAAGGGGTCATATGGTGTCCTAAGGGGTCATAGGACACCATATAACCCCTTAGGACACAATATGACCCCTAACAACACCTAAGGGGTCATATGGTGTCCTATGACCCATTAAGACACCATATGGTGCCATTATGGTTTGTATGGTATCCTAAGGTGTCATATGGTGTCCTATGACCACTTAGGACAAAATATGGTGTTGTTATGGGTCCTATGGTAACCTATGAGGTCATATGGTGTCCTATGACCCCTTAGGACCTAGATAGAGGAGGAAGTGAGGAAAAAACTAAGGGAAAGAGATGAGAGCGAATTATATGGGTGTAAGGATGAAGAGGGAGATAGCTCGAGGGATAGGAGAATAAGGGAATTGTGAGAGCTAGAGAGGGGAGGGACAAAGAAGAGTTTGTATCTATTCCACATTTGGCGCATGCCAAATAGGGAGAGTGCCAAATGTGTACGTAGAAACCCCCATCTCACCTCCCCCTTCTTTATCTCCCTTCCCTCGTAGTTCCATCTCTCTCTATGAACTAGATCTCATATTCTCTCTCTCCCCTTACCTCTTCTCGGGCTCTTCATTCTTATAGATACATACTCTTCTTTGTCCCTCCCCTTTCTAGCTCTCACAATTCCCTTATTCTGCTATCCCTCGAGCTATCTCCCCCTTCATCCTTATTTGGCGCATGCCAAATGTGGAATATGGACCACATTTGGTGCATGCCAAATGGAATATCCATTCATCACATTTGGTGCACACCAAATAGGGTGCCCACCATATTTGGTGAGCACCAAATGGCTTGCTTTGGGAAACACCAAACCTATGATTTGGATTTGCCTTGAGCATCCAACCCAAAGGTTTGGATGACCATTTCAGGCTAGAGATGTGTTTTTGTTAGAACATTGAAAATTTTGACATATTTTTGGTTGTGCTCTCCGTCAGGTTTGCACATGTTTCAATGAAGTTAAAAAAAATACCGTGGTAAACTTGAGCTCCCTCTTAGCTATCCAAAAATGTATTTTATTTCAAATTTTGAATTCGTTAAGTCTTTCATCTATAATTTCTTTTGTTAGTGTGTCTGTTTTTTGTTAAAAATCAACATGCACTATTTTGGGTATAGATTTTTACACGTTCATCAGATTTTGAAAAAAATTACATTTTTAGAAACTAGACTCCATTCTACACAATTTTTAAAAAAAAGTTTTGATTTTTGATTTGTTTTCAATGATTTTAGGGGGGAGCACGCTCAAATTTCTGTTTTTCAGGATGTGTCCTATTCGAAAATTAGTAAAAAATCATATACTCATTAAAAAATTAGCTGAAAATTCTGGCATAAACTACAAGGTGTTAGCTAATTTCTCACCAAAGTGATTTTAAAAATTCAAAAAAAAAGTTAACATTTTAGGGGGGCCACAACAAATGCTATGTTATGTTTTTTGCATAACAATAGGACCACTTTTTGTGGCCCCCCTTTTTGAAACCCTTAATCTCCACCATTTTAAAAAAAAAATAGTAGTTTAGAAAGTAGACTCGAAGCACTCTGACTCTTATTATTGTTGCATCTTCAAATTTGGAGTGTAACTATCTTCAATTTGTTGTTGAAGTTCAGACTTTACTGATTTGAGAAAAAAAAAAAAAGTGGTATCTTAAGACCCCCTTTTGGTACCACAACTTGGTGCACATACCCCCCATCATGCCATAAATGCACCATCACCTCCACTGGTTATAGTTGCATGCAAAAGATGCTACATTAATTCATCATGCGTTGACTTGACTACCACTTGGCAAGAAACACCTGGAGAGAGAAAACTTTACCCGAGAAGAATTCTCTTGAAATTTTGAATTTTTTTTGTTTCGAGGAAGCTTTTCCATAAATTTTGCAAATCTCCTATTTTTTAGGATTTTTCAAACATAGGGTTCCAGGGTCCAGGAGGGAGAAAATTATCTCACGAACCCAAATATATCATCATTTTGAATTTCAGATGATTTTTAATGCCCGAAAATGGATTTTTCAAATAAAATTCCTGGGGGAATTTTCATGTTCAATTATTCCTTCCTTGCCTTAGAAATTTTATCTTCAATTCATCCTTGGGTGTGATTTCTTCCTTGTTTGGAATTCCATCTTGAAGGAAGGAATTTCCAACACTTAGTCAAATTTTCACCTTTCCTAAAATTCTATCCTGAAGGAGGGAATTTCCAACATAGCTGAATTTTCACATTTTCAGAGAATTTTGTTGTGAAGGAAGGAATTTCCAACACTTAGCCAATTTTTCACCTTTTCCAAGAATTATGTCATGAAGGAAGGAATTTCCAATACGGTCAATTTTTTCCCTTTCCTGAAATTTCTTCTTCTTGGGTGCAGTTCTTCCCTAAGGAAGATATTTTTGAATTTTCAACCTTTCTTCATGAACCTTTATTTTTACATCTTGCTTCCAACCGTGGGCACATTTTGGAACAGGAAAAGAAATTCTGGAAATTTGTTCCTTGAGGAAGGAATTTTTGTGCTCTTTTAATTCATCATGTCCGTAGGGAGTTTTTTGACCAATTTTTCACATCTCCTATTTTTTAGGAACTTTCCTAAAATTTAGCTCCTAGGTCTACGAGAGAGAAAATTCTCTCACAAATTGAAATCTGCAAAAATTTTGAAATTCGAATGAGATTTGGTGTCTAAAAATGGATTTTTTAAAATATTCCCCGAGGGGATTTTTTGCTTTTTCAATCCATTCCTGACCTTTAATTTCCTCCTTTGCCTTGGGTAATTTCCACTCTGGGGCATGGAATTCACCTAGTGATGGATTTTACACCGTTTCATGAATTCCATGGCACATAGATTTTGGCTCCCTCCAAACCACTTGGGCACTAGATTGACCTCAAGAAGGAATTATTTACAACTTCATGAATTCCAGGCTACCTCACTTTGGCACCCTCTTACTGATTTGGGTGCTAGATTGACTTGGTCATGGATTTCCTTCATCTTTCATGAATTCCTGACTACTCAGTTTTGGTGCCCCAACTGCTTCCTTGGGCGGACTTTTGACCTAGTCTTGGATTTTATGTCATTTCATGAATTCCACGACACATGGATTTTGGCACCCTCTTGACTTCTTGGGCAGAATTTTGACCTAGTCTTGGATTTTATGTAATTTCATGAATTAAAAGAGACATGGATTTTGGCGCCCTCCTGACTCCTTGGGCGGAACTTTGACTTGGTCCTGGATTTTACATAATTTCATGAATTCCAAGAGACATGGATTTTGGCGCCTCTAGGGAATTGGGTGCCATTTCATAGTGGTCAAGGATTTTACGTCCTTTTCATGAATTTTGGACCACAGATCAAGATGACATGCTCGGATTTTGAAGTGATTTTCCAGACTTAGGTGATTTTCAAGCTTTCCATTCTTGGACTCAATATCCACATAGCCAAATTTTGCTCACTCTGCCTTCTCTTTGACTTCCCGAATTTAGAAATGATCATGCATATCTAGTCTTCAGTGTCAGCCTGCAAGGTCCTACCACAAGTAGACTTTCCAAAAATAGAAACTTTTTCAAACTATCAGTGTTAGAGAAAAACAAGACACATGGGCACTTTCTAAAAATAGAAACTGCTAAAAATAGTAAGTTTGATTTTTGGTGAAATGAAGACATTCTGACAGGCAGTGAAATCCCTAAAAAATATGAACTTTCTAAAAATAGAAATTTGCTCAGAATTTGCTCAAATTTCATGTGATGGTTCCTTAAAGGGCCCTGATTTCAATGCAACACCCGGTTTTCCCAAAACCCTAAAGGAAAGGCCTCAAATTCAAGTTAGAAGGTCAAAACCCTAAAATTGACAAAACAAGCTCCAGACTTAACCAAATTTGCTCAAATGAGCTGCAAACTTGATCAAATTAACCCCCAACCATTTGTGAACTAAGAGGACTAACGAGACTTCTGCAAAAAGACCCAAAAACCAAAACCAGAAGACCGAGAGGGCCTAAAAAGTAGGGGTCCCCATTTGCAATGGGGCAATGTGTGAAAACATCACAACATGACCCTTGTTACTTTGTTAGTGAAAGGTAATAAAGAGGTTGAATCTGTTGTGGCATTCCTCTATTTGTATCTCAACTCTTCTATATGTCGTGTCTATGTTATGTCATACATGTGCTCTTGTTTGTAAATGTTCCTTTGTGTTGTCTACTTGGAGATGATGTAAAGCATTGAGATCTCCTTTTGGTCTCTTCCATATTGACATAAAAAGAAATCCATTTGTTATCTCTTGTTCTCTTCTTCCATGGTGTTCGTAGTTCTGTTGCCTTTGGGGATGAGGTTAATTCAAGACAATTATTCTTGATATACATTATTTATCACAACTATATTACTAACCCTAGAGTTAGTGGATCCCTTATGTGCCTTTTTTCATATATATTTTGTGACCATTATCTTTTGATTTTCATTTCTTGGGGGCATCTAATTGTGGTAACATGCTTGTCTTTTGGATGCATGCTACCTTAACGCTATTTCTCCTGATAAGGCCAACACAACCACTTTAACATGGGGGCATACACTCTGATCAATGTTACACTTTATGCACACACCAATGATGTGTTTTCAATATTCAAGTTACTTTGCAAACTGAGCCTTTTGCTTTCTAATTTGGTATTTTCAAATTTCCTTTTTTCACGAATCATAGTAAGCAAATCTTACTAGGCCAATGTAGCCATGTTCTCTTTCCCTTTCATGCATTGTCCCTTTTAACTTGAGATTAGAGTACTAAGATCTTAATGTCCCTGGGGCTTGGTGTGTCTTGTCTCTTTGGTATTTTTCATGAAAGTTTTCAATCTAACTTTGTACTTTACCATGAGTATGGGTGTAGTCTCATACTCTCAATAAATTGAGGGATAAATTTACCATCATAAATTGTATCTGCATATACTTTTATCCTTATTTAGACATCACCTTGGTGTTTTGTCTTTCGATGCTTGATGCTTGCTTTGATTTTTCTCACACCTTTCAAAAATCTGCATTTTCACCTCCTTTTTGTCTTCTATCCAAGTCTGAGTCTTGATTCTTAGGACTAGGGCACTAGAGAACCATGGTCCCAGCTCAAAATTGGGGCACTAAACCACCCTGGTCCTCTTAATCAGGACCTAGATTTGGTCCAGGCTATAATGGTCACATCAAGTGGGCAGAAATTTTTTAAGTTCTATGTTAGTCTGCTCAGAAAATTCAAATGATTTTTGAACGATTAAGTATAAAAGGAGGCCTACCCCTCTCGTTTTAAATTTAATGATATCAATGAAGTGTAAGTTGGCTCCCTCACTTAATTCCATTCAAGTGAGAAAACAATCAAGCATTGAAGGAGAGGTTTACTCAAATTCAAGCATTCAAGATGGCATCTATGATCAAACTTCCATGAAGACATTCTGCATGACATTCTAAAACCTTGTGTGAATTTTCAAGCAAGCTTCATCAAGGTATCAACTTCAATTACAAGCATTCAATTTTAATATCCAATCTTTCCATAAAAAAGAAAGCATCTTGCTGTAATTCAATTCTATTTCTATTATAATTATCATTATCATTTCAATTTCAAGGTTAATTCCTAAATTGGGGTTTGACCCAAGACAAACCCCTATCCACAACCCTTTGTCTCCCTCTCTATGTGTAGGAAATTGATTCAAGAGTAGTGATCAAATGTTATGACATAATTGACGACGACAAATAGGTTCAGAGTTTGAAGGAGTGAAAAGTAGAGGACCAAGGTGAACTACCACCTTGGTCCCAATAATTTTGCCCAATCTTTCGACAGTGGATCCATTGTGTCTCCTTGATCTAGAAAAGATCCCACTTGCCCGTCCAAAAGTTACAGGACCAGCACAACATAACCCTGGTCCTGACAACTCAACCTAAATTTTTAGCAACAGGTTCCGATCCCATTCTTCTTCTCAGATCTTTGTCTGTGGCTTTTTTTGAAATCTATAGCATTCTATTATTAGTGTTTTACTTCAATTTTCCATTGCTTTACCCTAAACTTCATAATTCAAATCAAATTTCAATTCAAAAGGGGTAGACAACAAATAGGTAAATTTAATTATTATTTCTGCCCTTTTCCTAATTGAATTGTGGCTAGATCTATTGAATTTACCCCCCTCTTTTAATGTTTTAGTTAACTAGGTAAGATTAGTTGTTTTAATACATTTTTGGTGAAACCCTAATTTTATCACCTAAATAATAGATGAAGGGGCAATGCAAGTGACATTATTGATGAAGTTGATGAAGGGTGATATATTATATTGAAAAAGGATGGAAGCCTCTAGCAATGCCGGTAAAATGAGTCTTTGAGTTGGAAAGATCCTTCATGATCATTTTTTTGAGGTACATATCTTTTATATACTAGGATGACGAGACATCATTTTTCTAACAATGCTTTGATGAGTAAGCTACATCATGATGTGAATAATGTGTGAGGAAGTTGAGGGTGATGTAGAATGGGGCGAAAGAATGCAATATGGATAGGATTTTCTATCAAACTTGATAGTTGTGTCAACTATTGAAAGTTAAGATAGGTGATTAGTTAAAATTGGGTCTATATGAATAAGTTTACTGTTGTCACGAAAGTTCACCCGCTTGATGAACACCTTGATCATCAACCTCGTGCAATGTGGAAACAACCTCCCAAGTGTGGGACCTTGCGAAATGTGAGGTTGAACCTCTGGAGAAGGCCGACTTCCTCTTCAATTTGATGCAATAGGTCCTAATCTAATGATTCTGACATGGAAAGGGGACAAAGAGGGAAAGCTTGAAAGAGGGGAAAAGGTTTGCACCTAGATGGAATATTGATCTTCCTACCTATAATTGCACAGGAAATTAACAAAACGTGTCCAAGGTATACACAAGATTCTATCTAAATCAGTTATCTGAGAAAAGATGAAGGTTGGGGTTCCTATGAGATACAAAGGGGGGCTAACATTTATCTCACAAATTGCATTCAAAGATGAATTCAACACATTCAACTACCACTGATAAAACTAAAAAAGATGTATTCATAAAATGAGGTGATAATTCACACAGATTTGAACGAACTGAATCTAGGTAAAACAAACAAGCTTTATTAATGTAGGGCAAAGAAAAATTTACAAATGAAGAAGAACATAGTTTTCTAAAGAAGAAAAGAGAGAAGATCTTGCAGAAATATACAAAAAATGCCTTTATAGTTAAGGCCTAACTCAAAATTGAATCACAAATGGAAACCCTAACCCTGGTAGGGTTAGGCTACAAACAATCTGTAATAAATAAATCCCTCCAGAGAGATATCTCAGAGCGGAATGGGTCCGAGTACGTCTGGAGAGACCCATAAAGCCTTCAAATCGCATTGAAAGAGCATGAGTTGCATCTGAGAATGAGCCACAGAGTCCAATTTGGCATAATGGCATCAAAATCCGATAGCCACATTGAATTCTGATTAGATTTGGGGCACCGACCGAGCTCAAAAATCTTCTTAACCACCAAGTCGACAACCACCATTCAAGAAGCATTTAATTCTCAATGACCACTGCAAGTTCAAATGTCAGTTGTTGATCAAGAGATCTTGTGCACAAATGGATGTGTGAGATCTCACCATGTAAGCACCCAAAAGGCCCCAATGGAGGAATAAGTCATGACAGTCAGATCAAATTTGGAGTCGAGATCGATAGCTGAGATTCCAGGCCCACCACATCCTCGCCTACACATTCACATCGCGTGCTAGCCCATCGACCAAAAAGGGTGCAGCCAAAGAGATACACTGGAGAGTGGGGAGGAAAAAAATAGTCTCCCGCTTGCCCATAGAGAAGCAATTGTATCACAAAAGGAACTGCAGGAAAGCGGGCAAAGAAAAAATTTCTTCCCGCACACCCACAATGAAAATATGATGACCCCATGAGTAACATCGCCATCTATAAGGTGGGCCCTACCAATGCCTTTCTCCATGTTGTATCGCTTGTTGCGACATTGCGTGAAAATGGAACATGAAAACAAAAGGAACAAAAGCCGAAAACTCCCAACCACACGATACAACAAAAGGAAACTCTAGCCAACAACCTCATCCTCTCTCACCATCGCTTATTGCATTGTCGGGCAAAAATGAAAGATCGAACCAGGGAACAAAAGAAGAAGTGTTCTTGTTCAATGTGACAAAGTGATAACAAGGGACTCCGCCAACTAGTTTCATTACTTATCATGCGAAAGAGGAAAAGTGGAATAGGAAATAAAAGTGGGAAGTTCCGGACTATGCGATAACTGATAAAAAGAACTCCCGCAAGCCAGTAGCGGGTGAAAGGGGTCGGTCCCGCCATGAACTTAGGACCCTTCAACCGGTGATCGTTAAATGATTTGACCACCACGAATGGTCAACTTAAAAATAAAACTTGGAGCCCAAATAGATGAAAAGACCCCAACTGCTCGCTGCCAACATAGTGTGCATAACATGCAGGTTATGCAAAAGAAAAGAGTTCTCAAATCGGTTATCTTCAAGATAGGCTGACAGAAAAAGGTCAACATTTACCTTTGAGGAGTAGGTTGAGAAGCAAAAAAAATTGAAATTGTAACATCTTGATTGGGATTTACCAAAAGTCATCTTTGAACTTTTTTAACATATTCAAACTTTTGATGAGTCTGATGTTTAACATAATCTAATAACCTAACTAGTAGTCAATAGGGTTTTCCTATGGTCTTTTAAGGTTAAGATATTCTAAGCCTCGGATATGTTTCATGTTAAAAAAGTATTTTGATAAAAAATCCCAAAAATGTTGATACTGTCTCACAATGAAAAGGCAACTCCACACCCAAAAAATTAAAAAAATAATGAAAACACTTTGTTACATATTCAACCATATGATATGTCGATATCAATAATACCATTGTTTCCTTTTCAACACAAATATTACACCTCCTAATAATTCCAATGCCACTAGAGTATAATTCAATAATAAGACCACTTTTCATTTCATTTAATTTAACCTTATATCTTACATAATTTATATATCAAATATATTCATGATAATATGTAATCCAAATATTAAATTATCATCTAGCCATACAAATATTGTGTAGACATATATTTTAAATTATCATCTAACCATACAAATATTGTGTAGACATATATTACAATTTATATAACATACTAATAAATGCCTCTAAATCCCATTTATTTCCATTAGTTGTTTTAATTCTACACATATGTAGCATACTTTCACTTTCCCTAGCAACATTATGTCTAGTTCATTTAAATCTCATTAATATAAGTACACAAAACTAGATTCATTAACACAGTTGTAACTTTCTAATAAAATCAGCAAAAATCATATTAATACAAATAAATAACTCATATACAAAATTGACACTTGTATTAAATGAAATGAGTTACCATTATTAAACATAATATATATCGGCCTCCCAAAATCGTTGGTCGACCCAATTACTTTTATTATTAAAGATTTGTTTATTTTAGTAGGAAGATAATACATGATTGAATAATTGAATGATAATTTATTCTTTGTTTATCCATAATGTTAGAGATTGAGCAACACTAGAATCAAAGAGGGGTAGCTACTCAATAGTCAAGGACCCTAGCATACATAAGAGACATCCTAGATTTGAATCCTAGTCTTAGCCTCTCACATGGTATCAAAACATTCTAATATATCTAGATATAAAATGTGACTTAATATGAATGTTAAAAAATGAGCCACATTTAAATTATATAAAAAATAATAACTCAATAACATAACACTCTACATATATCTAAAATTCTAAACTTAAACTCTAATTAATCTATAAAAATAACATGAAAAAAATATTTTATAATAGCCCCCAAAAGTCAAACATTTAATAAGCCCAATCTCAAAGTTCATAAAAGTGAGATTATTTTATTTAAGCTAAAGTTGTAGTTGGAATAGTTAAAAGTAACATTTTTCTCAACACTATTAGGTTAATAGTATATCTACAATATTAGAATAATATTCTACTCTAAAAAAACAAACTATAAAGTGGTTAAGGATTAAAGCTCTGCAGAATCAGCATCTTCTTCCACCACGGTGGTAATAGAAGGTGTTGGATTACGAGCAGAACAATTGATTCTAATTTCTCCTTTTATGCCTGTCAATACACTCAGTTGACCCATTTTTGCCATGGCCAAAGAAAACTTCTCGAAGAAGAGATCTTGATCGTGGGCAAACTCTTTGACGATTGGTTTGGTTTGAGAGTCTGTATAAAGATCTTGGTCAGATGTGAATAGGCCCTCCCGATTCTTGAGATCCACATAATACTTGTTGTCGAATATGTTGGGTGAGCGGATATCTAATACAGTGGTGTTGGTGACATTTGTGCTTGGACAGGTGACTTTCAAGTTTTTTGCAAAGCTCTTGGCAAGAGTACTATCTTGTGTTGGGTATAGTCGTTCCTCGAATGACGCACAGTGCCCTATTCCTATGGTGTGCCCCCCTGTACTCATCGAACATTAAAAACAAAATTCAATTTATATATATTTACAATTGTAAAAAATGAAATATAATTTAAAATAGATATAAATTAATATTCAACTATGAAAAGTCTTGAATAACAAGAAAAACTTAATAACTATTTTCTTTGAAACAAGATTGATAATATAAATAAATGAATGAAAGAAAGATTTTAATGACATCTACAAAACTAAACAATCTATAAGACCAAGACTAAAGAGGAGAACCTGAAAGAGCGACAAGATCGGTGGCATCAAGGCCTTTGGCAGCAAGAGCATCAATGAGGGCTGAGGCAGTGGTGTTTGGTCCCGGAAGGTTTGCAAGTGTCGCAGCTCTAGTGGCAAACTCCAAGCTGTCCCTCCGCCCTAGAGGCACACTGTATTTTGGCCCTCCAGTCTGTTATAAAAAAAAATTAACATACAGCAACAAAATCACAAAATAAACCAATAACAGACCCAGCAAATGATTGAGACACAAATCAAATGTGCAAGAAGAGGAACCCACAAAAGCTACAGCTCTCTCTTAACAAAATTATCACAAAAAAAAACAGGAAATAGATCAAAACATGTTCAAATTACATCAAATAATAAAAAGGTTACCTGTGAGACTGAATCGCGAGCCGCCAGAGCAGTAATGTCTGCGCAGGACACGACTTCATCACAGGCCTTATCCACATGCTCTTTAATGTCGTTTATTATTTCAAAAGCTTTTTGCCGTAACGTTAAATTTGGAGGGGCTTCCTGTTCACTTGGCCCACTTGCTGATCCATCCAACAGAACAGAAGCATCACAGCCCTGTGCAACAGATTTCAACAATTTAACAGCAATCCAAGAAATAATCATGGCGAAACAAATAAATTAGTGAAAACCCAACCTGAACAAAACAGTCATGAAAGTGAAGACGAAGCAAACCGGCGGCCTGAGTAATATCTTTCTTTAGATAAAACTTGATTCTTTTCTCGACAATGGATTCCAGTTTGGGGCAGGTGCTCTTATAAAATGTCCATGAAAGCCCAGTTTCCAGAGTAAGGTCTGCATTTGAATACAGATCATTCTCTGCTCCAGCGCAAGCAAATGAAAGGGAGAGAGCGAAAAACAAACAGAGCACAGAAACTTTCTCCATTGGGAAAAATAAAGAGATTAGATTTGAAGTCGAAGAAGAACAGTACCGTTGGCATTTAACAGTGGTGAGAGTGTGAAAGTCACACGCCGGCTGTGCTGCAAAAGTCAAGCTGAACTACCTAGCTACTGCAAAGATCGGATTCGTTGACTATCTACCATTCAACGAGAACTCCATTCAAAGCTGTACTGCATCTGACGTGGGTATTTTTCTTCCCCAAAAGCATATAACATCGTTAAGGGTAGGATAAGCATCGGGAATCCGTATGTTTAGTACGATATATCTATTGTTTAATGATCATTTGGTTTAATGCTATAATTATTAGTCCCGCCTATCTATAGGCGGAAACTAATGTTTTCATCTCTGCCTATTAATTTACTTTGAAATCCGTGACAACCAATCACATTTAATTATTTTTTTGGCTTTTCTCACATTTTCTAATGTTTTGCTATTTGATATCCGTAGATTTTAACAGCTCCGCTATCTTCCCAGCCTGCGCTAAAACAACTGACCTTTTGGCCGCACGACCATCTCCATCCTCGAACAAAGCAAGCTCCTCGCTGTTTGCTCCGAAGCATATAGGCAAATTCGGCAAGGGCAAGGACAGCGCAACCTCCGAATACGTAGTATTCGAGAGGCTATACGTATTCGTATTCATGATCACAACTTTTTCTCCCTTTCAAACCCTCCACGCGAATCTCATCGTATAATTTTTACCTAAACTTACTACATTTCTGAAAAAAATGATGATTTTTCATTTGAAAAATTTCCAAATTTACCAGATTCATCACAGTATGTGTATATCAATAGTAAACTGATCTCTTCGTGGAAACAGATGGACTCTTATGCTTTGCCATACTGTATATATTCTTCAAATTTTGTACTCTATGGTTACGTTCTTATGACCAAGCTTGGGACTAAACTGAGCCTAGACAACCCCACCTACACAAAACATACAAAAAACTGTTTGATATTAAAAAATTTAGATGTTTTCATTTCTAGCCATACAGATAAGTTGAATTACACACTAAATAGATGAGCTCAAATTGAATTAAAAGTTTTCCGTGAACTTCAGCCATTTATTCTTCTAAATTAGGGACATTGTACACCAGTAGACACAGTAAACAACTGGATTGCGATAAATAGGCCTTTTTTTGGCTTCTATATGTGTACTGTGGTAGATAATTGTAAAATTCCTCTTTGCAAAAGTTCTTCTCAATATCTGAGAGAAAATTGGCATATTTGTTTCTTACACCTATGTATTTTCCTTCTGGCGAGTCTATTCTGTGAGCTCTGTAAGCTTTGAATAGGATTTCTAAGTAGTCTAATCAGACTCACCATGTCTTGGTGAGTCTCAGCAGGCTTACTGTGTGGTGATGAGGAGGCAACATCCCTGGTTTAATGAGCTTTATAGGCAAAAACGGAAAACCCATGGGCTGACTGAAAAAACTCGTGTTGTTTTGCATTAAATGTGTATAAAATGTTTTTTTTAATTACCTGCAATTTATTCCCGGTTTTACCTGAGCTTTTTTATTATGATTTTATTTGTATTTTTTAATGTAAAAGTTAAAATGTAAATTGTATCAATTTTAATATAGTTTAATTTATTTTGAACTTTTTACTTGAATTATATAGTATTAATTTTTTAAATTTAATTTATTTCAGAATTTAATTGTATTTATGTTCAATTTATATAATATTTTTTTTGTTAATATTGAATTTATTTTTCAATTAATGTTATTATTGTTTTTAATATCAATATTTAATATTCTTGTATAATATTATAAAATAAAATAACATCCTCCCCCATGTTTTACACAAACATCTGCATTTGTACAAATCAATTTTGCCTATTTTTGGCACTAGGCAGGGACTCATGCTGCCTCACAGCTCTTGTTTTATTTTATTTTATAATTCATTATTCTAGTGTGTGAAGGATAATTTATTTACTTGAACGGAGCTTGGAGGTTTGATTTTGTATTCTAATCAAAAGTAAAATTTTATCATCTGTTTCAATTTTTATTTTTTTTAAATTTGAATGTAAATAGTTGAGATAAATATTGACAGAATTTCGATCTTTTTTCTTTTAAATCGAATGTAAACAATTGAGAAAATGATTGATAGAATGTTAAATTTTAGTTTCAATCTTTTTTCTCTTAAATCGAAAATAAAGAGTTGAAAAAATGATTGATAGAATGGTCTCGTTGAAAATAGTAAGTTAGAAGTAACAGAGCAAAAAAAAATAAAAAAAATAGTAAGTTAGAAGTTGAAACTTTCTCTTTTAGAATAGAAAGTTTTGATGTTCACAAAATTAAAGCTAGATTAGATGGTATGTAAAATGTTAGGGGAAAAGCACCCGTTACCGCTCATGTTCATAGTTTGTGATTTCTAGATTTGATTGTGTGAGAGTTTTTGCATCAATGTTCTAGATCACACTCTATGATCCATCATCGGGATGAGAGAGTGCATAAGGAGAAGAAAATTGTATCAATTATCGCCCATGTTCTAATAATTGTTCACTCCTTGCACACCCAACCCCCTAATTACTGACTTTAAAGAAACCAAAAAAAAAAAAACAACCTAAAAGGCTATTAACAAATTTCACATGTATCAATAGCCACTCGCTTTTCTACATAAGTATTGGCAATTTTAAGTACATAGTTATTGGGGCATCTATAAGTAGTTATCGGGCGACACTTTGAAATGTGTACGTTTTGACTCTATACACAAATGTATCCTAAGCATGAATCATTACTACCTAGAAGCCAAAACGATAGCTATAAGATGGAGACAACAATTTTTTTTATCAAAATTCAATGTACCATGTAGAATCTATGAGTGTGAAATTAGCTATAACAACTATTGATATGTTCCCTATGTAAATTGTTAAAAAATGATTAAGCAAACAGTAAATTCTGTTGTTTTGTTTGATGAAAGACTTATTGATAGTTTTATAACAGCCTTTTTCAGATCTTTGTAAAAAAAATTTAGCTTCTTCTATTAAAAAATAAAATTAAAAAGACAGATTTTAACTTTCTCCTAAAATAAATTTAAATAAATAGTTCGAACTATTGACCTTTTTCTTCACTCTACAATATTAATGACCCAACCAAACATATATAAATTAAAAATCTTTTTATAATTGTTTATTCAAATTAAATTTAAAATTATGAATAATTAAACTTTTAATTTCTATTAATCAAAATTTATATCATTTAATCTTTATAATCGACCGACAAACCACCGACTGAAAGAATGAGTCTTGCCAAGTAACAACCCTATGCTACTTTATCGACCGCCTTGAAAGGGACTCGTACATTTGTGGGTCCAATCTAAGTCGAAAACTTTCAAAGAAAACAATGCATATTTAAAACACGTCGTACTCAATTACTCATTCTACAGAGAGAAAATATCTTCGCCTGTACGATCGTATGCAAAAGGATTGGACGTGTAAGGTAAAGATTCATTCCAGACATCTTGGAATGCATGTTGCTTTCAGTCGTTATAAGATTTTTATTATCGTCGTGATGACTGAGTCACTTATCCACCGACTCCTATTGAGAAGCATGGGAATCGTGAAGTGACATAACAACTCGTACAATTTCACATTGAATGTCACCTAGTCAATCTATCGAGTCCCTATGGTGCATCGGTATGTCGGTATGTAGTTATATATATATAATATGTAATGTATGGGTAGCATGTATTGTATGCATAGGATGTGGTAGACGTTGCCATGCAGTTATATGTATGTGTAACATGTATTGTTTGCATAAGATGTCAGTGCATCATAGGGGCTAGGTAGACATTGCCTATACAGGCAGCAAACGCTGTTAAAAACACAATAGAGTTGAAAAGTGACAAAAGTCCCAGATGCGTAGAAGGCAAGTAGAGCAATTTAAAAAATACTGCGTGTAAATTCGTTCAATCTTATAAAAACAAATATTTCGAGGTAGAAAATTTCTAGTTTCAAAACAATTCGTTGAGCATTACTATTTAGGTAGTAATCTTGGACCACCAAATAAGTTTGTAAAGTATATGTTTTTAAGGTACAAAATAAAATCTTTTTTCTTTACATGTATGTAAGAATTAAAAATTGAAAAATCTTGATATTATATATAGTAAGAATTGTTAAAGTTGAATTTTTTTATTTTTTTAATGAAAATTTTAGATTATATCTTATAAAATTCATGTATTTATATTATTCTTGATATTTTTTAATAAATGATTAGAATCTTGTTAAGATATAGCCCTCATGAATCTAACTAATGGTAAGTCGGTTATTATCTAGAGAGTGATATATTAACAGAGCATACAGTTTGGAAATTAAACATAAACAAACTAATTGTTATGAACGGTTGCCTCCGTAGGGACATGTCCATATGTGGCAACTGCCACGTATGGACATGTCCCTACATAGGCAACCTTTCCTCTTCTATTTAAACCGGATTCAATGATAGAGACGATCAATAACTCACGACAATCAGTTTTCCAGAATCGCTATCATTATTCTTCGATCCATATTTAACAACATGGTATCAGAGCCAGCATATTAAGAGAATAAATTAGACAGCCATATTACTCATAAGCATTTATCGGAAGTAAATAACAAATCAACGTAGAGGCTATATACGCAGAGGATATATCCGACTAAGAAAATATTCAAAATGTCAAGTAATATGAGAGTGGAAGATAGACTCGAAGGAGCCTCCAACTTCATTTCCTGGAAGATATGAATCATTGCCATTCTTGAAGAACTAGAATTAGAGTCTTACATAGAAGAAAATCTAGACATGCCAAATGATGAACTAGAGAAATCTACCTGGAAAAGGCGTAATAATAAAGCAAAGAAAATAATTTTTGACTCAATCAAAGATCATATTCTTCCATCTATAGCCAGACTGCCTAAAGCATATGAAGTATTTAAAACCATTAAAAACACATATGAAGTTAACAATGCGAGCAGAATGTTAACCTTGAAACAACAACTTTTAAACATAAAGATGAATAAAGATGATACAATATCTACATACTTTTCAAGGATATCTGAAGTAAAAGACCAATTACAAACTATTGGAAATGAGGTAGATGATCAAGAAATCTCTCTCATAGCCCTAAGAGGATTACCAATTTCATATTAGCAGAACATCCCCCTTACCCAAATTTGAACAACTTAAGAATGAGTGCATTCAAGAGGAATCTCGACTAATCTCAAGAGGATTAGGGACAAATAAAGAAAGAGAAATCCAAGCACTTAATACAAATACCTTCAACAAAAAGAAAAAGTTCTCCAAGCGGAAGAGAGGAAATAAAAACCATCAGAAAAGAGATATGTCTAAAATTCAGTGTTACAAATGCGACAAATATGGGCACACTCACAGGGATTGTCCAGAAAGGAAGAAAACACAAGCTAGTCTAGCCGAAGTCAAAGGAGAAAACTCACTTTTCTTCTTAGCCCTATCAAGCGAAATAAATACAAATAAAAACACTTGGATCGTAGACAGTGGAGCATCAAGGCATATAACTGGATTCAGAAATCAGTTTGAAACACTTAACGGGCACTCAAGTGAAGAGGTTACTATTGGAGATAACTCCACATATCCTGTGAAAGGAATTGGGACCTGTACTATCAAACTAAGAAATGGAGTATCTCTACAATTAAAGGATGTTCTGTTTGTACCTGGAATAAAAAGAAATCTAGTCTCGATCTCAGGCCTAGCTGATCAAGGATATCGGGTTACCTTCAATGAAGATAAAGTTCTACTCTGGCGTAAAAATACAAATATAAAAAATGCCATAACAGTAGGTTCAAGAGATGGTAGCCTATACAAACTATGCAGTGATCAAAAGGAAGCACTAAATCTTGAAGTTTCAAATAATAATGAATTATGGCACAAAAGATTAGGACACCTAAGATATAGTGCTCTATCCAACATAAAGAAGATTACTTCAGGACTGCCCCAACTAAAATCTGAACACACAGTCATTTGCAAAGGATGTGCCTTGGGAAAGAATGTGAAAGTTTCTTTTCCCTCAAGCGAGCACAAATCAAAAGTTATTTTAGAACTAATTCACTCAGACCTATGCGGTCCCATGCCAACACCATCCCTAACTAGATCCTTATACTACATAATCTTTGTTGACGACTACTCTCGAAAAACATGGATATATTTTCTAAAGTGCAAAGACTCAAATGAAGTACTATCTAAGTTCAAAGAATTCAAGGCACTAGTAGAAAACCAGTCAGGGAAGAAAATTAAGGTGTTAAGATCCGACAATGGGGGAGAATATACATCTGACAACTTCAAAGACTTTTGTAATTCTGTTGGGATTAAGAGGGAGTATACTGTGCCATATAATCCACAACATAATGGAGTAGCAGAAAGAAAGAACAGAACCATAATTGAAGCAGCAAAAGCCATGATGCATGACCAAAACTTACACACTTCATTCTGGGCAAAAGCTTCAAATACAACAGTCTACATTCAAAACAGATGTCCGCACTCAATTCTAGAAAACATAACTCCTGAAGAAGCTTTTACAGGGAACAAACCAGACTTAAGTCATTTAAGGATATTTGGCTGTCCCGTATATATACATGTTCCTAAAGAAAAGAGGACAAAACTAGAACCATCCGGAAAAAGAGGTATCTTCATTGGCTATAGTGAAAATACTAAAGGATACTGCATTTACATTCCAGGGAAAAAATCTGTTGAGATAAGCAGAGATGTAAAGTTTGAAGAAAACACTACACTCAAAGAACCCGAGGATGATAACATTACTAAAGAAGAAGAAGATCACATAACTGAGATTGAGAGGGAGAATATCATAGAAAATTCCAAACCTTCAGACACTGAGAGGGAGGACATCATAAGAGCTTCTGAACCTCTTGTTAATGAAAATATTGAAACACTCAATAACAAGGAAAGACCTCTATGGGCAAGGAAAATGATTGAAGAGAATAATGTAGAACCAAATGAAATTTCCAAAGAAAATAAGAGAACAAGAACTCTAAAATGTTATGCTGCACTTCTAACCGAACTCACAAATTCTGAACCAACAAATGTCAGAGAAGCCTTATCAAAACAGGCTTGGAAAGATGCTATGGTTGAAGAATATCAATCTATACTAAAGAATGATGTTTGGGATATAGTGCCTAGACCAAAAGACAAATCAGTTGTCTCATCCAAGTGGTTATTCAAGATCAAATATGCATCTGATGGCAGCATTGAAAAACATAAAGCTCGCTTTGTGGCTAGGGGATTCTCTCAGAAAGCAGGAATTGATTATGAAGAAACATTTGCCCCAGTTGCCCAATATACGTCAGTAAGAACAATCATTGCAATTGTAGCATCCAAAGGATGGAAAATTCACCAAATGGACGTAAAGACTACCTTCCTAAATGGTTCAATTGAAGAAGAAGTATATATAGAACAACCAAAAGGATTCACCATACGTGATAAAAATTGCTATGTTTGTAAACTAAAGAAAGCTCTCTATGGGTTAAAACAAGCACCTAAGGCCTGGTATGCAAGGATAGACAACTATCTCTCCAAACTAGGGTACTCCAAGAACCTAGCAGATCCCAACATCTACTTCAAGGCTTCAAATGGCAATATGATTATATTGGTCCTTTATGTGGATGATCTTTTGATAATAGGAGAGGATAATCTCATTGAGAAATGTAAGCAAGATCTGGTAGCAGAATTCGATATGAAGGATCTAGGGTTTCTACATTATTTTCTGGGATTAGAAGTATGGCAGAAGAAAAACTACATCTTCCTAAATCAAGGAAAGTACACCACAAATATTCTAACTAGATTTGGGATGATGGAGTGTAAGCCATTAGCTACACCGATGGAAACTAATTTGCACAAGCTAAAAATTGAGGCAGAAGATTCAAAACCTATAGATCCCACACTCTACAGACAAATCATCGTTTCACTCATGTATTTGGTAAATACTCGTCCTAATATTTGCTATGCTACAAATGTATTAAGTCACTTCATGTGTGAACCTAAGAAGATACAACTAATGGCTGCTAAACACATTCCAAGATATTTACGAGGCACAATCGGACTTGGCTTAAAGTATGAAAATGTTGAGATTCAACTTGAAGGATATTCTAATTCTGATTGGGTTGAAAGTATCACTGACCATAAAAGTACTACAGGGTGTTGCTTCAGTCTTGGTTCTGCTATGATATCTTGGTTCAATAGAAAACAGTCAGCAGTTGCACAAAGCTCCACCGAAGCAGAATATATGGCAGCCTCCATGGGAGCTCGTGAAGCGGTATGGCTAAGAAAGTTATTATTTGGATTATTTGGAAAAACTTTGAATTCAACAATAATTCATTGTGATAATCAGAGCTGTATCAAGCTCTCAGTAAATCTAGTTTTTCACAATCGATCCAAACATATTGAGATCCCTTATCACTACATAAGAGATATGGTAGATCGAAACGTCATAAAACTAGTGTACATCAGTACTGAAGAACAAAATGCTGATATCTTCACCAAGCCACTTGCAAGATTGAAGATAGAATACTTCAGAAGTAAACTTGGTATGACTAGATTACAATTGAGATTATTAGGATGAAATTCCTACCATGTGTAATTTGTTCATGAATAAATAAATAAAATGTATATTGCAATATTCTAACTGCGTTCAAGAAGATGACGATCTTCTTATGTTTAAGGTTACTATTTCAAGGTGACGATCTTGACAATAGTTGACCAAGTGTCAAGATTGATTACATTAAGTTGTTGTCCCGGACTGTGCCGGATATCTTGATCCTAAAGTATGTGATCATCTCATGATTGACTTCTTAGGTGATTGTCCCGGACTGAGCCGGATATCATGATATTGAGTTTATTGTCATGACAAGACTATATTAAATGTTGTCCTGAATTGTGTCAGAAGTCATGACAGAATATGCTCCCAAGAAAATTACTTAGATCCACTCCTGCTAAGAGGGAGTGTTAAGATATAGCCCTCATTAATCTAACTAATGGTAAATCGGTTATTATCTGGAGAGTGATATATTAACAGAGCATACAGTTTGGAAATTAAACATAAACAAACTAATTGTTATGAACGGTTGCCTCCGTAGGGACATGTCCATATGTGGCAACTGCCACGTATGGACATGTCCCTACATAGGCAACCTTTCCTCTTGTATTTAAACCGGATTCAATGATGGAGACGATCAATAACTCATGGCAATCAGTCTTCCAGAATCACTGTCATTATTCTTCGATCCATATTTAACAACAAATCTAATATATTACATTTTAAATTTGATTAGTAATTATTTTTCATTAATAGTTTGATTAGTAATTATTTTTCATTAATAGTTTGTACTTATATTAACTATATTGTATTGATTGTCACTAATGAAGTTTAGACATACCAAAGATAATGAATGCATGAGTAAGTTTGTAATTGGATTATTAATATTAATTCAAAATTTTAATTGGAATTTTTTATGTGAGCGAGATATTCTGGTCCATTATGTTAGAATGCAATAAATAAGCTTGAATGCACTTGACCATATGATGAATAATAAATTAAATAAATTGTAAAAATATAAATCTATTCTAAGATATTAAATCAATTCAAAGCATAGATAACGAAGCTCAAATAGATAAAAAGGAAATGACAATAAGTAAATAAGGCTATGCAAAGAGGGATGTGGAGAGAAACAAGAAAGATAAAATGAAATAATGGTGTTAGGAAACTAAAATGGTTGAAGAAGATTACTTGATAAAGATGTCAATTATTAAACGTTTACCCAACACATAGCATGTTATATGATTGAAGTGCCATGTAAACATCATGACTCAAAATAAATTGCTTCACTATCCTTTAAAAAATAAAGGTCACAACACGATAAGCCAACTTTTCACAACAAATGATGTCTCTATCTTAAATCCATGATGCACTCCCTCCAATATATCAAAGAGAGTTAAGTAATCAACAATACATACATTAAAGTATAATACACTATAATGATTATCCAAAAAAATGTTGCCCATGATCCTCCATATAAATATCATCATCACCTACAAATACATTAAGTTAGTTATAAAATTAATTTTCAAATTAATGACTTGGAATTGAATTAAGTTCAATTCATGATTTCCTTACCATCTCTACTTTGCATTGTGTCGACTACTGTTATTGTTTGCTTAAGATCAAGACAAAAGGGTAACATACGTTCCTGGATGTTATGTTGATCATTTAAAGTTGTAGCAACATTTGCATTTAACATATCAACATATATACAATTAATTTATAAATTAAAGACTCAAAATTTAGGAAAATTTGTTTCATAATTTCATTACCATTTGTAACTTGCATTGCATCCATTGTTGTTGTTGTTTTCTTAGGATCAACAAAAATAGGTAACATATGTTCTTGATTTTTTTGTTGATCATCCAACATTTCAATAAAATACACAATTAACACATCAACTTAGATAAAATATTCAAGTGTAAAATTATAATATGTAATTAATCAAAACAATAATTAATTTTTTAATTACTTGCAACACTTTGTTGAAGGGTCTAATCAGGGATAGCATTGAGCATTGATGGTTGATCTCCACAACTTGTATCTTGTTTGTTTGATTCGATATAAAAAAAAAGGTTAGAAATATGAACTAAGTACTTTTTTTTTTAAATAACAAAAAAATATATGGGAAGAGCACCAATAGTTGAGCATGTATCAATTGTTGTGAGGGTTGTTGATACCTTTTTTTCCAAAAATTGAACAAATGAAACCTATTGTTTGAAACAAAAAATATCAATTTTTGTTAGGAAATGTACCAATAGTTGCTAGGAAATGTACTAATATTGTGAAAAGTAACCAATCAGGTGATGCCATATCAGCTGCACAACTATTGGGGCCTCTTTTGCATGCCTATTGGTCTCACTTTTTGGGAGGGCTGTTTTGGACACCTTGGCAAAAAGCATGCTGATGTGGCTCCATACTTGATGATGTGGTGCTGAAAGCTTGGTTATAAGTAGGGGACTTGCCAGGTAAGCTACTGTAAAAAATTGGGAGTGATTTGAAATTTCCATGTAGGATTTTGAGAAGCACAAAGTTAGGGTGCTCAACTACTGGTGCTCTTCCCCTAATAGCTAATAAAATACCATCTATAACTTGTATTTCATCTGTCACTTTTAAACTCTGTCGTGTCAGGTCTGGGTCAGCGAACATCCAGTACACTATAGCATGGAGGGGTATGTAGCATGCCCATGGCATGACAATGGATGGGTATGCTACTCCAGGCTGTTTTGTTGCCTGGGTAGCCAATGCTATGGGACACAAGCCTAGAAAAATTATATCACGGTTAGTGTTATAATGAATGTACATGTGAGATTTTCTACTCACATGGTGTGTGTAGAGTTGTGTCTTGGGTAATATGTTACAATGATTATTAACTAGCAATTATATTTTAGTGCAATGAGTATGTCGAATATGTGTGGAGGGTCATTTAGGAAAAAGATCTATTCTTTTGCATACATTTTTGCAGCGTGTGAGGTCTATTAATGGTACATGTTAATCTCCACACAAAGTGGCACTCCAAAAAACCTTTCAGATCTACAAAACACAACTTTTTTTTGTCGTATTTTTGGTGGTTTAACAATAATGGGGATGCAGAGGATGAAGATTTCACTCTAGAAAATTTTGCAGAAATCTGTCTTGTTATGCAAATTTTAAAAACTATACAGAGTGTTGTTTTGTGTGGAGTATAGTTGCTTCCTCTATTAACTAAGTATGCACCCACTTATAGGGATAGAAAGAGGGAAAGATAGAGGGGGCAAAAGAGAGAGAGAAGGAGGGGGTTGGTAAAGAAGATACATATAATGGGATAGAGATGGAGAAGGGGATGGAGATAAAAAATTAATGAATGTTGTACTTATCTTACCATTTTTATTTTTATTTTGTTTTTGGTTAAACAATTTCCTAGGTAGTTGTAACTACAACATGTGACAAATTTCTTCTATCCTTACAATTCAATGATTTACACTTGGCTCTACAATTTTTACTTTGACAAACACGAGGAGGAGGTACCTGCCAAATATCTCACAAATTAAAAATAAGTCATTGTGTATTCTTACCGCTGGGACTCTCCATGTAACCACATTTATTTGAGGCATTATGTTAAATGTTATATGCGCCTTGTTTGTCAAACCATTGCAAGAACATTTTAAAAGTTTTCAGTCAATGGCTTTGTACCTACCAATTTGCAATTTTATGATAGTCACTAAAACTATTTTAAAATAAATGTTTTGTGTTTATCTTGAAATATTTTCATCTATTTAACTACATAGCTTTAAGTCTATATGATAAGTATTGGAGTACATATTTCACAATGTTTAATATTATGTTACTACTATCATGTTTCTTGATATCATCCTTCATGACAAGAAACCATAAATGACATCTCTTTTTCAACAATCTTTAACAATAACTAACACCTTGATATTTCTCCTCCTATACATTTGCATGATCTCCATAGAATTACAATAGTGCATCCTACACAAGTGGGGTTAATACCATAGATCACAACCATAAATAAAAAATAGACTGCAAGTACCTACCCAAGATTGTAAAAGAATAATGAGCAGATCAGAGATAGATGCAAAGTAGAACTTGGAATTCTATATAAGGTAACAACTCTGGATGAAATGATTATATAGCTAGAATACATATTGATGTAATGCTAAAAAGAATTCGTTAACCATTTAGAGAGAGCTCATGTGATGGAGAAGGTAGGATGAAATTTTCATTATGTGTACTACGATTTGAATGGTAGTCTATTCATAACGTCAGCCTCCCAATTGACTATAATATAAAGGAGAAAAGAAGAATGAAGAGCAATGTTAGTAATGCAATCATTCTCTAAACAAAATGAGTAAATTGAAGAACGGTCTTTTCTTTTGAGACTGTAATTGCCCTTGGCTTATAGTGAGTCAATATCAAAACATGGAGCAACTCCACCAATTACAAGAAGATGACTATTATAAATATTCAATTATATAAACAAGCTCAAATCTATATGAAACAAGATCACATATACTATTAAATGGCTCATCAAACACCTATAAATCTTGTAAAAAAGGATCCAACATGGTTGGATAGACTTGCTTTCTCTAAGATATGTGTTGAATAATAATGTTGTATTTAAATTTTTGGTTTTCTATTCTAAGAAAATATTTTAACCAATGTCTTTAAATGATGTGATCTAATTAAATGATAAAGAATTCAATCAATTAAGAACTTAAGAAAAGACCATAGAAAACATAACACAATGCATGTAAATCAGATTTGATTATTTTTAAAATCATAAGGTATGTAAAATATATTGGGTTCACCAAAATGTTTGATATAGAAAAGAGATGGATAGATCTAGCTATTAATTTAACTAAAATTAACCTCTCTTCCATAAAACATCGAAATATGAAAAGACTAAAGGATTTTAGTTTGACTAACTCTAATCAAAGAGATTAAAACAACCCAGGTTATATTCCTTTGTTGCATAGAAGATGGATTGATTATTTAGATGTGTGCTAATTAAGTCTAAAAGTATGCATAAACAACAACATAAATTGCTGAAATAAAATTATGGACACACAAGAAACCACTAAAAGCTACAGAAAAGGAACAAAGATACAAAGGAGCACTTGTGACTACAAGTAGAGGCTGACTAGTGTTGCATGTGCCCTAGTCCAGAGGATATCCACCTACAAAATTTGTTCAGATGTAGGATCAATAACCTTAGATCTCTAGTTCCTCAAAATTCCTATCTAAATGTGAAGGATTAGGGCAGAGGGCACCCTTATCTAGGCCCTTTCTCTTGAAAATATTGTGGTTGTCTTTGTGTCCATAAATTAAATCTTCTTGTACATGTAGATTGTCCAAAAATTCTAGACCTACACCTACACAAGCACAAAGAGAGGAAAAATGGTTGTGGATATATGATAGCTTATCTTAGTGAAGCCCTCATTTTGGTATTCCTACCTCCACGAATAGTTGAGTTGGATCTGAAGCAAAAGTGTGTGCTTTGAACCTTAAATGTGTCTAAGATTGTGGCAAGCAATAACATGCATAAGCATAAAAGGAAACCATACTCAAGTGTGTTAAAGTGAGACCTAGATGAATCAACCAAACAGTGGTGTACAAACCAGCTCAAGAGTGCATAAACATGTAAATAATTGTAAATGAATGACTAATATCGAATCTAAACATTTAAAATTAGAAATATAAGAACAGAAGAGAATCATACCAATCCCTTGAGGAGAGGTGCAAGCCAATCATTAGTTAGTAATTCTCTACCATCCTTCAACATTCCATGAAGCTTCAATTATCTTTGGAATTTAATGGTGAAAGGACAATGTTGCAAACTTTATGTTGCATACTTGAAAAATTATGTGATCAAGTTGGCAGAGCTTTTCTATCATAAAGATTGTCAATCTAAATCAGACATATATGAGTCATAAGGTTGATTTATTGGTAAAAGGATAAAATAAAATGATGATAAACAAAAATCAAGACCAACTTTTATAATGTCAAGGCCTAGATTAACATATAAATAAAAATTTAAAATATTTTGGTGGGAGATAGTTGTTGGGTGCCTAGGTCCCACCAAAATGGGCTATCTAAAAGGAAGATGCAAGAAGATCTAGTCTTGTGATGTTAGATTTGGTTCTAATTTTGGTAACATTTGATGATGATTAAATAAACATAAGATAATTAAGTTTTAATGTAGGATAAGACATTGTTAGAATCTTGAAAGATGAATAACCAAGAATACCTAGTGCAAATGAATAGAAATAAAAATGTGAATGTAAATGATACAAGATTGAAATAACAACACAGAGTTAGTCTCCAAGAGAGAAATGAAAATGTTGCAAAAACAAAATAGCATTAGGAGAATGCAAGAGTAAATAGTTATAGAATGAAATTATAATATAATTAAATATAATGCCAAGCCTAGCTAGGAGTGAGTATATATAGAAAATGAGAGAGGGGAAATGTGGCAAATACAACCAATACCTGAAGAGACCACTACAATAGCTTGAAAAGGGAAAGTCTAACTCCCATGGAAGATGTTGAAATCTTGCACCCACTCACACTAATACTCATTTTATAAATCCTAAGCAAGCTTAATTTAAAATGTAGGAAAAAGACTAGGAATATAAAAATAATTAACCAACTAGGAAATATAGAATTACATTAACAAACACATCTCCTTGAGTTTTGGGGTAAATTCAAGGATATAAATGTTCCTAAATGGTCTAGGGGAATAGAAACTAAAGAAACTACTAAAGAGAGTGTGAAATTGGGCTCACAATAAAAAAGTACAATTTACAACATTACAAACATAAGGCAATGGTTTTTTTAGTATGTTAAAATAGTTGATTTTAGCATCATAAAGAAGTTGAAACTTTTATAATATTTCAATAATTAAGAAAATTCAATTTCAAATTTATAATTACTTTTATATTTGCATGTGTAATGGTTGCCTTCATTTTCCAACACAAAAATCACATTTTTGGGCACTACTGACAACACATGGAGCTTAGGAGAACTCATCTACCAAAAGAAAAATCATTAAAACTCTTGCAAGTCAAAAGAAGCTAAAACAATCAATCGTTGACCTTTAGGAATGATACATACCTCATACCAAGCATGGAGAAGAGAAATAAGCACAATGAAAGGCTAAAGAGCACCCATCAGTGATCGTCATTCAACCTTATTTAATGTGGCAATAACTGAATGTGTAGGAAGGAAAGAAAAATAATGAAATGTTGATGAAAAGATCTCTAGCAGGTTGTGGGTCAAGTGCTTACCACTTGGTGAAAAGGTAAGAAGGTGGAAGAAGGATTGAAAGTCTATCTCTTTCTAGACTTGGGTAAAGCTGATCTTCTTTACTAGTGTGTAGGGATTAGGATGGAACCAAGAATCTAGTTAGAGGTTTTGATGGTTCCTACAACCATCAAAATCTCCTCTCCAACACTTTATTCACTTTACTCTTCATGCTTCAATCACTTCATGTTTTTTTTTCATTGCATACATTAGACACATTTTGACATTATAGGAAAATGGATAGCACTAGGATATGTAGATAGATTATCATCATCCAAACCATATCAAAAATCATCCTCCATCAACCCTTAGTTGAATGATAACTAAACTTCACCTACTAGCTTTGGACCAATTCACATCAAAATGCACACAAAACTAGTTAGCCACAAGTTTCTCACAAACACGTGGAAAAACCAATCTAAACTAACCAAAAGTGCTAACTTATCTAGTTCAACAAAAAAATCTTGTAAGACACCTTATGGTCTGTTTTTATTTGTTTTCAATGGTCAAAGGTTCACTATAAATTAGGAACCAAACAATGTTTCCTGTGATTTTAGGAACTACCAAAATCTTTGTCTCATAACCAATTTTACCCAAAATTTCACCAAATAAAAAATGGAAGCACCCAATAAGAAAATGTTCAAAATGATTTTCTCAAAACATGCATACCTTTCTCAAAACTTACCCTATTGATTGTTCAACCCCATTATGAAAGAAATCAATACACTATAAGGAACCAAGAATAGGAACAAGAACCATTGATAATTTTCATAGTTCTCAGAACAGAGAAAACAACTAATCACCTTTACTTATTGAAAAATTCTCTAAGGCATGAAAGAAATAAACAATACAAGGCAATGAATTGGTAACCCATCGATAGTTATGATGGTTCTAAGAATAGTTATTGAAAACAATTGAAGTTCTTAGAACCACTTAAAGCTCAGATTGATACAATTTCCTTTCAATGATCTCCATCTACTATTGTATTAGAACTTGCCACTTTGTAGAGGGGATTTCTTATCAGCATAATAATATATCAAATACAAATAAAGAAAATATAAACTAATTTTACTACTGATATTTTTAATATGCTAAAAATATTACAATTTGTTGAGCCACTATGACATAAATGTATCAAATCAATTTTCAAAACAACCAAAAGCTCGAACACTTTATTCACTTTACTTTTTCTTTGTGCCTTGCACACTTCATGCTTCTTTCCATTGCGTTCATTAGACACATTTTGATATTACAAGGAAATGGATAGCACTAGGATATGTAGAAAAAAATCATCTTATAAACCACACAAAAATCAACCTCCATCAATCCTCAAGTAAGAAGTTGAATGATAACTAAATTCCACATACTAGCTTTGAACCAATTCACATAAAAATGCATGCAAAACTAGTTAACCACAAGTTTCTCGTAAACATAGAAAAACCCATGTAAATAGAACAAAAGTGCTAACTTATCTAGTTCAACACAAAAATCATGTAAGATACCTTTTGTTTAGTTTTTATGTGTTTGTAAAGGGTCAAAAGATTCACTGGGAATTGGGAACCAATTAGTGGTTCTTGTGATTCTAGGTAGCCAATTTTATTCAAAAATTCATCAAATAAAAAATAAGCACCTAATAAGAAATCTTCAAGATGAATTTTCTCAAAACACATATACCTTGCTCAAAACTTACCTTATCGATGGTTTGGCCTCATTAGGAAAGAAATAAATGCACAACAAGGAATCGACAATAGGATCAAGAACCATCAATGATTTTCATGGTTACTCGAATCAAGAAAACAACTAATCACCTAAATACTTGACTAAAATAATTTTTAAGGCATGAAAGGAATTGGTGGATGGGAGATAAGGAATTGGAAACCCATCTATAGTTTTGATGGTTGTAACAATAATTGTCAACAAAATTGGAGCTTCCTAAAACCGTTAAAAGATTTGATCGTCCATTACATCTCCATTATAAATCCAATTTTCTTTGAATTTGAATCATAATTACCCATTTGATTATTTTACAAGATGCAAGGTTCAAACATCCCCCAAACATTGAAACTTTTAGATTTTAAAATTTGAGGAATTGATAATGACCTAGGAAGGGAACACTCAACCAATAACACATATCAACCAAATTACTCTTATGAAAATTTTTAAATTGATTATTTATGAAAGAACATAAAAATGGGAACATCACAAACAAAAAAAAAGGAAGGGACTTAAGAAAAAATACAATGAGAAATTTGAGTCCCTAAACCCACATCCCCTTAAAAATAAAACGCCTATAAGCCTTCCTATTAAATATGCTCATTATGGACCATTATATTGGGATAAACTTTCTATACCAAAAAACATGCACATTGATGGGGGTGATAAAGAGAAAAGGACCATTGTGGTGTGTCAACAGAAGCAACTACTCTTCCACCAAAGTTGTGATATTTCTCAAATACCCAAAGAAAAATAATTCCACAATAAACAATAAATACAAGCCTCACAATTAGTGAAAGCTACAAACTCATGAAAAGTTTTCTAACAACAATTAATTTGCAGGAAGTGTGGAAGCAAAAAACTGTTCCTCATAAGATGATTGTTATTAACATTCTCTGTAATTGTAGGATCCCACATGTTCGTTTGAGACTTATAATGGTCATCTAATCACTAAGAACAATTTCCATTCAATGATTTCCACTTACTATTGTATGAGAACTTGCCACCTCTTAGAGGGGAATTCTTATCAACGTAATAATATATCAAACACAATAAAAGGAAATATTATCAATTTATTTTGGTATTGATGTTTTTGATCTATTAAAAATAGTATAATTTTGTAAACCACACTGACATTTTTTTCAAATCAACTTTTTTTATTTCATCATGTTTTGTTTTAAAGCTAAATGACTTCACTAACTTTGTCTAGATGTCCATGTGAATATATGAGTCAATGAGTTTGACTCAAAAATTATGCAATCGAATAGACTGATAAATCATCATAATCTTTATCATTTTTTTTTTAGCTAACATCAAAATAATAACATATTTAAAGTCTCCATCAATCTCCTTCATAAACTCTAATCTTTTCCATGCATCCAATTTAAAAAATCATAGGTATTTACATGGTCCTATAATAAAAGACTTTTTAGGTTTTCCACAAATGGCAAGTTTTTTCTTCACCCTCTATCATTCCTTATGAAAATATACACCATCTAAATTTATTAGTTCATGCCCATAGGAAACTATAGCAAAGGAGTCAAAATTAAACAGTGTTTAACCTAAATTGCAACAACCAGTTAGAATTCAGTATTTTCTAAGATTTGTTTTCTATACAGTAGTTCCTCTAGTAAAGTTGCATATATTTTAAAGCAATTATTACTTTAAAATATTTTGGCATAATATTATTCGGCTATGTTTGTGGTTGCAAGATGCCAGGCAAGCTTTATATGCTCCTAATGCAAGAGAACACATATCTCTCAAGAGATTGTAGATAACAAACACATGAGGTTGCAGGTCAAATGGATAGTTGGCATTAAGGGTTTTATATTTGATGCATGCAAATAGAGGTGGACCGTGTTGGATTTTATTCTCTTCCAATATTCATTACTCTTCCCTCATGTTTTTGGTTGTAGCAACAAGTATATGGGGAGGCGATAGGGTTAAGTGGCAATGAAGCTCCAGATCACCACACAAGGCGATGATGTACAAGCTCATGGACCTCTCTCTCACCATGCTCATTCTAAATGACAATAATTTAAATGATGCCATGAATTAATACTTGTAAGTAATTTCTCTATGTTTAAATAGGGGAGAGTAGCCAATACGTGCACACCCTAACTTCGGGGGCGCCACGTAGACCCAGAGACCAAGTTTGACCCTCGACTAGCTCAGCAGGTGAGTTGATAACCCCAAATCGTGAGGTGGATGTCCACTCCTTTCATTTGTCACATGTCCGTCGCACATTGGTTTGAGGTGTCGAAAAATTGTCATTTTGTACCCCCGACCAGAACGTTGGCGGACCCACCCCGTTACCTGTCGACAATATTTGACAGTCTCGAACGCGGTTTACGCATGGCGAATTTTTAGATGACAACCCATTTCACCGAGCTCTCCCTCTAAAAATGACGCCGCCACTTTCAAACTTTCCAACCTACCGCATTAACTCTGCCTCCACTCGCCCTATGTCCAGCTAGCCCATAACATTTTTCGAGCAAATAAGCATTCATGGCATTCATCTCCCCGCATTTCGCTCCTGTGAAGGTCGTCCACTTTGTGCACTTTCTCTAGTGAAGGGTTTCAATCACCTCACTTCATGTTCGCCATGGCATGCAACCAAATCAGCAAGGACCCAGAACATGTGCACCTTTGGCCGAGTATGCGATTTGTTTTTGTCCTTCAAATTCTGGGTTGTGGTCAAATTTTTTGCCCTTGTTCCATTGTTTGACATTTCATTTGGTTTTTGTAGGGTTCAGCTATGACGAGGACGCGTTGCGGTGGCTGTGGCAGACAAATGATGGCTTCCCCTTCGACCCATGTGAGAAAATATCCTCACTAAGGCATGTTGATTCCAGTTTTTTGTTTGAAGGCTACTTCCCTTTGGTATTTTGGTTTGTTTATTTTCATTCTTTGTCTTTCTAGAAGTCTTTGTGTTTCTGAGCACAACACGATGTGTTCTTGAACACAATTACATGCCAAAAGGGAATCATAATCCTCTGTTCAAGGCTCCTTGTTCTTTTTTTGCTCACTGCTGCGAGAAGATGGGTTTACATTTCTTGCATCTCTTTTTCTTTTGATGGCTTCTAATCGATGTACAGCTGAATTTTGTTTGAGGGTTTGAGGGTTCGAGGATTTGAATTGATATATGTTGAAATTTTGTTTGAGGGTTTGAGGGTTCGAGGATTTGAATTGATATATGTTGGAATTTTGTTTGAGGGTTCAAGGATTTAAATTGATATATTTGTTACATGGTTTCAATTCTTGAATGCTTTGGAGAGTTCAATGCCTTCAGTTTCCAAGGGTTTTAATTTGTCGAATGTTAGAATTTTTTAGGGTTTATGGGTTTCTCGGTTTCAATGGTTCAAGTGTATATTTGAATATTCGAATGTTTGAGTCTTTGTGAGTATGTGGGTTTGTGGGTTTGAGGGTTTGAATACTTTCACTTCAATACATTGCTTTAATGCTTAAATGTGCATTGCTTCAACACTTAAATGGTTAGATGTCTGCCACTGGTTCAAAGGGTTTCACTGTTTGAATGGTTTCATTTTCTTGATTTTTACCAAATTTCAATACATTGCTTCAATGCTTAAATGTACATTCAATTCTTCAATGGTTACATGTCTGAGGGTGTACACTCAATAAAATGAAGATTATTTGGTTGATTGTGACTTAATGGTTGTCACATTTTAATATTTATCATGTTTCAATATTTGTCATGTTTCAATAGTTTCAATGTCATCAAATTTCAATAGTTTCAATGCTTGTCATGTTTCAATAGTTTCAATGCTTGTCATGTTTCAATAGTTTCAATGTTGTCATGTTTCAATAGTTTCAATACTTGTCAAGTTTTAGTAGTTTCAATGTTTCTTTCAAATAATGCATAAATAGTAAATTAGAAACCCTCAAACCCTTAGACATGAACAGTGGCATGTATGTGCAAATGTGTATGTACCTATGTATGTATATGCTCATGTGTATGTATTTACACATGTCCATGCACATGTCTATGTATTTACACATGTGTATGCACATGTCTATGTATGTACACATGTGCATGAATCTACATGTGTATGAATCTAATTAAATGAAGTTTATTTGGTTGATTGAGAGTTAGTTGTCAAGTTACTTTTATTGTTCTTTCAATGAACTCATTAATGGTTGTCATGTTTCAATAGTTCATGATGTTTCAATAGTTTCAATGTTGTCATATTTCAATAGTTTCAATATTGTCATATTTCAATAGTTTCAATGTTGTCATATTTCAATAGTTTCAATATTGTCATATTTCCATAGTTTCAATACTTGTCAAGTTTAAGTAGTTTCAATGTTTCTTTCAAATAATGCATAAACAGTAAATTATAAACCCTCAAACCCTTAGACATGAACAATGGCATGTATGTGCAAATGTGTATGCACATGTGTGTGTATATACGCATGTGTATGCATATACTCATGTGTATTCACATGTGTATGCATTTACACATGTCTATGTATTTACACATGTGTATGCACATGTCTATGCATGTACAAATGTTTATGAATCTAATTAAATGAAGTTTATTTGGTTGATTGCAAGTTAGTTGTCAAGATACTTTTACTATTCTTTTAATAAACTCATAAATGGTTGTCATGGCTGCATAAATAGTATATTAGAAACCCTCAAACCCTTAGACATGAACAGTGGCATGTATGTACAAATGTGTATGTGTGTATATATTTACACATGTCCATGCACATGTCTATGTATTTACACGTGTAAGCACATGTCTATGTACATGTATGAATCTACATGACTTACAACTCAAATTTCAAGACATTCACTCTATAGACATGTACATTTATGTATGTATATACATGTATATACATATGTGCATGTACATATATATACAAAGGTGCATGTACATGTATATACATATGTGCTTGAACATGTATATATACATTGCTGTGAGGATCCACTACGTGCGCACCCTAACTTTGGGGACAACGTGCCATGCCAAATGGACTGAGAGAACAACTTTGAACTATGCCCAAGTACTTCGTTGATCTCCATTCACATGTAATGTGATGATTGGGCTAATATGTCAACAATTAGAACAAGAGTGCAAGTGCAAGGTAATGAGTAACAAATTTGCGGAAGTGTGCATTGGAAAACGTTCTCTTAAAAATGGGGGCCCGTTTATGCTTCGAGCTCCCGAGTCGAAAGGTAACAGGGGCCCAAAGCTAAAATAAATGGGCCCCCATTTTGTTCTAAAATAGGGCCCCACTTTTAAACAAAATGAGGGCCCATTTTTAAAAAACAGGCCCCCTGTTTCTAAATCGTATTTTAGCCTTTTGTTTGGGTGAATTTTTTCATTTTCACCCTGGAAGTGAAGTGAGAAAAAAAGATCAAAAATGGGCCCCTGTGCTATGGATTCCATTTCAAGCCTCCACCACTATCCCAGGTACACATTCAATCATCTATTTTCACATTTCGTAATTTTCTTGTATATTTTTCCTGTTTTTTGTGTATTATTTTAGTTTTTTTTTAAAGTAGCCTATAAATAAATTTGGTTTTACATTTGTATATTCTTAATTTTGATCTGAAATATTCTTCAATAGTTAACCCTAAACCCTAATCAACAAATTTCCAAATCAAAACCAAACCTAAATAGTTAACAAAACAAAATATCAAATTAGGTATCTCAGAAACATCAAAATGAAAATGAAATCGAAACAAAAACAAAAATGAAAATGAAAATGAAACAAAAACGAAAACGAAATCAAAACAAAACCGAAACTAAATTGAAATCAAAACAAAAACCAAAACCAAATTGAAATAAAATCAAAATGAAAAATTTAACCACTTCTAGCAAGCCACCATTCCAATTCCTAAAATTGAACATATGTACTAAAATTGTTCTTAATCCTCATTAGGCAATACAAAAGTTACCACTATTAGTATAACCTTAAAAGTAATTAACATTATTCTTCAAATTTTAGATATCAAAGTTTAGGCTTAGGTTTATGCCATGTCATGGCATAAAGGTCCTATTATGGTCCTATTTTGTCATGCGATGGTATAAAAGGACCAATTATGGACACATTATGCCATGATGGCATAATATGTCCTATTATGCCATGACATTACATAATGGGGTCCATCGTTGGTCCTATTATATCATGTCATGGCATAATAGGACCTATGATGCCATCATGGCATAATAGGACCTATGATGCCATCATGGCATAATAGGACCTATGATGCCATCATGGCATAATAGGACCTATGATGCCATCATGGCATAATAGGTCCTATTATGCCATGACATTGCATAATAGTCCACCTATTATGCCATCATTGCATAATAGGTCCATAATAGGACCTATTAAGTCACAACATGACATGATTTTCTCTAATTTCCAACTTCATTATCTAATTCATCTCCAATACTGAAACTATGCTAATTTGACATGTTTACTTAGTATGATAGGACCAATTATGGACCTATTATGCCATGATGGCATAATAGGTCCTATTATGCCATGACATTGCATAATAGGTCCTATTATGTGATGACATTGCATAATAGGTCCATAGTTGGTCCTATTATATCATGTCATGGCATAATAGGACCTATTATGCCATCATGGCATAATAGGTCCTATTATGCCATGACATTGCATAATAGTCCACCTATTATGCCATCATGGCATAACAGATCCATAATAGGACCTATTAAGCCACAACATGACAGGATTTTATTGAATTGCCAACTTCATCATCTAATTCATCTCCAACACTAAAACTATGCTAATTCGACATGTTTACTTAGTATTATAGGACCAATTCTAGACCTATTATGCCATGACATTGCATAATAGGTCCATAGTTGGTCCTAATATATCATGTCATGACATAATAGGACCTATTATGCCATCATGGCATAATAGGTCCTATTATTCCATGACATTGCATAATAGTCCACCTATTATGCCATCATTGCATAACAGGTCCATAATAGGACCTATTAAGCCACAACATGACATGATTTTCTCGAATTGCCAACTTCATCATCTAATTCATCTCCAACACTGAAGTACTAATTCAACATGTTTACTTAGTATGATAGGAGTAATTATGGACCTATTATGTCATGCCATGGCATAATAGGACCTATTATATCATGGCATTGCATAATAGGACCTATTATGCCATGACGACATAATAAGTCCTATTATGCCATGACATTGCATAATAGGTCCATAGTTGGTGTCCTATGTTTTTTAGCTAGGATTTTTAAAAACTTATAAATGTCCTATGTATCATTTAACATATCCACACCTAAAGGATTTGGTCTTGCATAAAAATTAAAAAAGAGAGAAAAGTAAACATAATTTTTTTATTCATGGGTGAAAACCATTCTTATGACACCTTGGACAAGTACCATGATGAAGACCAAATTCTTGCATCATGTATAATCTATTTTTTAAAAGTACCCTACACTTAGGAGTATACCATAATCCATTCAAATTCTCTTTATTCTCAACCATCCTTGTCATCATCCATATCATGTATCTCACATTCCTAGTTTTTGACCTTGATTCAAGTGTTTTAATCATTTTGAGACATGTTTTAGGAAAATTCTAATATATAAAATCCTCTTTACAGAGAACTCCTACAAAAAAAATTAGAAGATGAGTAACATATATCCACATCTCTACCAAAGTAGGGAGTATGAGTTGAACATGTGATGCCTACCTAGGTAGATATCTACCCAAGTAATCTTATCCTATCCTAGGTGCAAATATGCAATACAATAGTTAGCTAAATGCAAGAAAATAATGATGTACCAACAAAGTGAATGTACATATTGAGGTGATACATAACATAAAAGAGAAACCACTAGATATCACATAATTTAATCTTTTATGTTTACTTCATATTATATTACCCCACTTGTAGGTCATGTTTAATATTTTCTCACTTGATTTCCTTTTTTAATCCTACTTTTACTTCATATGTTTTATCTCCTATTTTTACATTATCTAATCTTTATTAATAACTACTAATTTCCCATAATGATTTATGTCTTATACTTTAATCTTTGTTTTATCTTATAATCTTCAAGACTATTTGCTTCACATATGTTCATATAGTGTTTTTTTATCTTTATTGAAGCATTATCTTATGTTTGTATATTGGTTAATATATCTTCTTAAAGTATTATCTTATGTTCATACATTGGGCAATTTATCACTTTAGATCATTTTTGTATATCCTTCCATTTATATATAATTATATCTAGGTACACTGATAATTAGGTCTATATGATCTCTTACTCTTATGTCTAGTTACTAAAAACATGTTATTTATTATTTTTCATCAATGACATCATCATTATTTTTTTTTTTTCAACAAGAGCATGCTATTTACAATCCTTTATTGTCATGCCTATTATTTTAGATAATATAATAGATTATCACTATTTGATCACACATTTTTGCATCTTAGTGTCATATGATTGTGCCTCACATGATGATCTTGTATTGCTCTTATCTTGTATGATCTTATGATCATATCTTGGTTTATAGAGTGTAATGGTCTTACATTTCAATATCTTATTTTAAGCACTTATCATCAATCCTTATATATTCTTACACTAAGGAGGATCATCTTATTTCCCACTTCTTTATTGATCTTATGTATGGAATATTTTATATTGATTTTAATAGTTGATGCATTTTACAAGAAATGAATGCATTAAATTGAATATATAATAGATCTATGAAGTTTCATTGAAAGATTTTATTAAGTTTTGTGCGCAAATTTTATATTTAAAGATTCAATAGTATGTACATGTATATTTTTTTAAGTTCAATATTATATTATATTTCATGTGTATCTCATTCAATAACATAGAAATGTTACTATTTATAAATGTTTTTTTTAAAACTAAAATAGATTCTTATTTGACATATAGTTGTATATAATTCATGTATTTCTTTATATATGCAAGAGCTCTTTGTTATCATGGATGTCTTTGACATAGATGAACTATTAGGTGAAAATCCCCCACCACAACCCCCTCCTCCTCCTCCTCCACCTCCACCTCCACCTCCACCTCCACCCCCTAGATTGGATGAAATTCGTTTAAGAGAACAAACTAATGAAAACCTACAAGTGATTGAACAAAATATTACTGCTATCCAAAATGAGCCAATCACGCCACCCCGTCTTCTAGAGTTTGCAAAATCAATGCAAACTGTTGTCGAGTCAGTTAGATCTATTGATTCTCAATTAGATCAATTTAATAGACAATGACAAGAGTTGCGTGATTTTTATGTCGATGGTTTAACTTATAGGCAAATCACTGATCTCAAAATAACTGAAGCTCATTTATGTCCATATTTTACTAACCCAAAAACAAGAGAACCAATGCAACCTAACCAGAAAAGAATTTCAATTAGGTGGTGTGTGCATCCAAAAATGGCTAGACACTTTTGGGATAGATGGTGGATGGTTTTTGATTATCCACCACATCGTAATTATGAGGTCCCTTTTTATTTTTTGAAGAAATTATACTGTGAGTTTGTAATGCACCAAAAACCAAATTATTTTGATATTAAGTCATTCCAAGGTGTTGGTCGTGGAATGCCACGACATAGATTAGGGGCACAGAGTAATAATCCCCTACCAGATCCACCCATAGTTCCACTTGTTGCTCCGTCGATTCCTGCAGATGTGTAAAATACATCATTCATTTCGACATTAGATGCTTTGACTTCCCTCATAGGTAACCTGAGTGAGCAAGCTACTCACATGGCAACTGCTCCTCGATAGATGCCACATATGTGTTTGAGTTGTCATGAGACGTGTGTAGGTCCTACTGTTGATCCATGATCTGCTTCAGTTCCAGCTGAGCATGATGCAATAGATGATAGTATGATGACATCATATATGGATTTTCTTTTCTCTCATGATCATCTTGACCAAGTATAGATATATATATACATGTACATGTCAATCTTTAAATACTTCATTAAATATAGGTATAAATTAAGTGCATGTCATTTTTTTATACAATCTAATACTTCATTAAATAAAATTGGTTTATGTAGATAAGGACTACACCTAATATTAGAGTCAACATTGCATCTACTGGAACACAACTCGGCACACCTTATGGGGTATAGTATCAATTTCTATCTAGACATTGTACTAGATTTTTAAGTTAATATGTTATCATTGTATACTATATAAATTTTCATGTTGATACATTGAATGCTTCTTTCTCCAGGATTCAGGTCATGAGGGACCCTCTACATCACATCGAGCAGAGGGTGTGACTACTGTGACACCATCTATGGTATGTATCTTAGAATTCATAAATTAAATATGAACGCTTGCAACATTGTAACATAACTTGAAATTATTTAATACACATATATATGTTCACTAAATATGATTTCATTAAATGCATGTTTGTAGGTGGACACTACTATTAGGATAAGTTATCCTCATAATTTTTTTCAGAGCCAATTTGAATGCACATCGACATCCTTTGAGGTCTTAATATGTAATACTTAATTTGATCTTATTTTGACTCTTAATTTAAGATTTAATTGGATAGTGTGAATTTGACCTTGTACAAGAGTTAGCTAGCACTACATTTGGTGTTGATACTACACAAGATACTACTAGAGGATCTGATGAGCATATGGTAAGTCTGTAACTTAATTTATGAATTCCAACTATATTTGATAAATGATTCTTTTAATAGTTAATTTCAAGTATTTTAATATTATTTTTTCCTTGTACAACATGAGACAAGTGGATTTGGACCACGTCCCAGGGAGAAGAGACCACGAGATGTTATTGATGATAGCACTTAGATTTTACTATTTATTTGGCTCTGATATGATGTACATGTACTTTTTTATGGACTTTTGCATAATAGGATTAGATCATATATATTTTGTGCACATTAGATATTATGTGGAGTTCATCGTGTTACCATCCAAATATATATATGGATTATGTGGACTTGAAATTTTATTTATGGAAGTTGTGCTTAAATAACTTTATATGGATTATGTGGACTTGAAATTTAATTTTTGGAATTTTATTTAAATAACTTGTGATTAGATAAACTAAAGGTGTACATCATGAACTAACAATGATGATGAGACCAAAGTATCAAAACATATTCTAAATTAAAAAGTATTAATCATCATAGATAAGCAAAATATATAATCAAATATATAATTAACATTACAATAATAATGATGATAAGAGAAAAGTATCAAAACAAATATATTGAATAGAACTTGATTATGTTGGCATTATGTGAACTGGTATGAGGACATAATGATATTGTATGTTGTCATTGATGTCAATATGTGAAGTGAAGTGAACTGGCATATGTGATATGTGAGAAGAGAGAACCGACATATGAGTGAAGTGGTATATTTGTTCTAGATGAACAAGCATGTCAAGGTGAACCGACATGTAGTTATGGGAACCGACACATGGAAGCATTGTATGACTACCGATTGGTAGGTAGTTTCCACTTCAGGATTTCCAACGCAAGCATGTGTGACTCAATCGGTGATCTTTGTGTGATGAGTTAGCAGTATAATGGAGAACAGATCATGTTGCCACATAAGCCCTGTGCACGTGAAGGATCTTGCATGAAGAAGACTATCCCTATCCACCTTGAGAATGTACGAAGTTTGTCAAACGGTGATAATGCATGATGGGTTATCAGCCGCCATGAAATCGGTGGATAATGGACAATGGAGAATGTCTTGAGATTGATTCAAGAGTGTTGCATTTAATGCAGTATGATTCAACGATCGGGATCGAACCGTTTGAATTGCTTAACCTAACAAGTTTAGGGTTTAGGGTTTCTGCTACTAACTTTTCTATTTCCTATAAGGTTGTTGGCAAAAGTTGTATGTGTGTATCCAAGGGAAGTGATACGTGATTCTTGCCAGACCAAAGGAGAGAAGAGGTACCTACAAAGTGAATGTGCAAAAGGTGGAGAGGAGCCAAAACAGATCTGCATTAGCATTGAGTGCTATTACCAGATCATTGTAATTCCTGTTGACCTTTAACCACTTCAATAGTTGTGAAATCCCTTAACAGGGTAGCCTTAATCGGCTTGATACAAATCCTTTAACAAGGTAACTTGAAGTTATTGAGTTCTGGGAAGCTATAGAGCTCTAGAGATCCTCTAGCTATTGAGTTCTTGAAATCCTCTAACAAGGTAACCCTAACCAGGTTTAACCCTTAACCAGGTATTGTAGCCATCCCTTAACCGGGTGATCCCTAATAGGATCGGTTCCTAGCGGAACCTATTGTAATGTCTTTAACCGGATAAGGCTCCTAACAGAGCGGACTTCTAAAGAGTTCAACAACAAGCTTGTGGGTATTCATCCCCACCATGGTTTTTCCCAGTTGGGTTTCCACATGAAAAATATGTGTGTCATGTGGGATGTTTTTATCTTGTAATGCTTTGATGTTATCTGTTAAGCATATGATGGTTCTGTGTTTTATGCCTATCAATTAAACATGTTGAACTAGCTGTTGTGAATATATGATGATAGATTACCTGTTCATACTTAAGGGTGAAATGGTAGTGTAGTTCTGAGTTGAGTAGGAAGATAAGTGAGTAACCGGTTTGTGATTGTTTTAGTTGTTCTGGGTTTTACCGATTTCACTCTGCTACAAACCGGTGTCACTGTTTGCTAGTCATTTGGAGTAATTGTTGGGAAACCAGTTTAGAAACCTTTTTTTGCCTATACTAATTCACCCCCCCCCCCCTCTCAGTACCAGTTTGGTACTATTTGCTCATCATTGAGTTATAAAATGGTATCAGAGCATCCTCTAGGTCCTCTGTGTTTTAAGCTTAACTGCTTGAGGTAAAGATCCTAGTGAAATGATGAAGAGGGAAAGTCCAAAGTTTAACAGGGAAAATTTTGGTATATGGAAAGATAGGATGAAGATATTCATCAGAAGCATGGGTGCTCAACACTGGAGTTATGTTGAGAATGTCTATGTTGTCCCTACCGGTACTCTCACCGATGACCAAAAGAGAGAGATACAAGAAAATGGGCAAGTCATGGAAGCCCTTATTAGTAGTCTATCTAACATTGAGTTTATTGATGTTCAGGACAAGGTAAATTCCAAAGAGGTATGGGATGCTCTTGAAAATATCTATGGTGGTGATGAACATGTAAAATAGGCTAAGGAAGAAAGCCTAAGAGGGAAGTTTGAAGATATGTGAATGGTTGAAGGTGAGACCATTCAGCAGTATGGAATAAGAATCAAAATAGTTGTTGGAGAAATCAAGAGTGTAGGTGGGAAAATAGAAGATTCCACTATGGTAAGAAAAGTCCTGAGATCCCTGTTGCTGATCTATGCAATAAGGGTTGCTGCTATTCAGGAGCTAGGATCAATAGACAAGACTAAGGTATCCTTGGACTCCATCATCCAAGTTGACAGCCTATGAGCTAAATAGTTTTGATGGCAGTGTTCAAAAGACTGAATCAACATTCAAAGCCTCTGCTCTACCATCCAGAAAAGGAAAAGAAGCTAGCACTAGTGGTGAACCTAAACAAAGTAGAGAAATGAATGATGAGGAGATTCTGATGGCATTTGAAGCTCTCCTTGCCAGGAAGCTTCATAAAGGAACCAGTAAATACAAAGGTAAGTTACCCTTGAAATGCTTTTCTTGTAACCGGATAGGACATATTGCTATAAACTGTCCTAATGGCGATAACAAGGACAAACCAGAAAGGTTTAGGAAATTCAAAGGAGGAAATCGAAGAAACCGTTTTGTGGCAGTTGATGAAGGTGTCACAGATGAAGAATCAAAGGATGAAGAAAATGAGGATATTGTGTTTTTTGTTGTGAAAGAACATGTGTCAGACAAGAAGGCTCTTGTCTCCTGGTTTGATAATTCCAATGCGTGGATCATTGACAGTGGTTGTTCTCACCATATGACAAGTGACCGGAGCAAGTTTCTATCCTTGAAGGAGTATGATGGTGGTGTGGTTCACTTTGGCAATGATGCACCATGCATGGTCAAAGGCAGAGGGTCCATCTCTCTGAATGGAAAGAGTAGTGCTGACAATGTGTACTAGGTTGATGGTCTCAGACACAACCTTCTGAGTGTTGCCCAGCTGAATGATAGTGGCCTCACTTTAGAATTCAAGAATGGAGTCTATAGAATCAAAGGAAAAGATGGTGAATTGGTGGCCACCAGCATGCAGACCAAAGGTAACCTATTTCATCTGAATTCAAATATAAGTACATGTCTTATGGCTAAGTTTGATGATAGCTAGATATGGCATAGGAGACTCTGCCATGTAAAATTTGATAACATTGTGAAGGCTAGTAAGATCAAGGCAGTTAGAGAGTTGCCAGTGCTAGCAAACCGGACAATACCTTGTGCAGAGAGTGTCAATTGGGAAAAATGTCTTCCTCAACCTTTAAAGGTAAAGCTTTCACTACTGACAACTTGCTTGATCTTGTACATACTGATTTGTGTGGTCCTATGAAAACTAGAAGTGTGCAGGGTGATAGGTACTTCATAATTCTCACTTATGACTATTCAAGAATGATGTGGGTCACATTCTTGAAAGACAAGTCTGAAGCCTTTGTGAAATTCAAAGCTTTCAGAGCATTAGTGGAGAAGGAAAGTGGTAAAAGGACCAAGTGTCTCAGAATTGATCAAGGAGGGGAATTCACTTCCGATGAATTCAACAAGTATTGTGAAGAATTTGGCATCAAGAGGCAACTGTCTGCCCCCCGGACTCCATAGCAGAATGGCCTAGCAGAGAGGAATAACTAGACTGTGGTTGAAGGAGCTAGAACCATGTTGATTCAAGGAAGGTAGCTCACACCTTTTGGAGAGAAGTAGTGAGCACTGCAGTCTACACAATGAATCGGGTACTCATCAAGAAAGGTAAGGACAAAACTCCTTATGAGTATTGGACCGGTAAGACACCTGTGGTTATCTACTTTAGGGTTTTTGGTAGCAAATGTTACATCAAGAGGAGTGAACATCAAGGCAAATTTGAAGCTAAATGTGATGAGGGAATATTCCTAGGATATTCAACCAAAAGTAAAGCTCTCAAGTGTTACAACAATAGGACTCAGAGAATTATGGAAAGTATCAATGTAAGAGTTGATGAATCCTTTGAGAAAACCGAGGAAACCGACAGTAAGCAAATTGTAAATGAACTGGTTGCAACCTTCTAGGAACCGGTTGTCAGTCAACCAAGTACCAGTAACAGTGTTCCTGAATCAGTGAATACTGATACTGATGAAGATAAGGATGAAGAGGAAAAGCAAGAAGAACCAGTAAAGACCATTCCTTGGTATGTCAAGCTGAATCATGATCCTAAGCAGATCATAGGAGATAAGGATGCAAGAATCCTTACAAGAAGAAAGATCAGAGAAAACCCATGTATGATCTCTGAATTTGAGCCTAAATCATTCAAAGAGGCTCATAAAGATGAAGACTGGATCAAGGAAATGGAAGAGGAACTTGACCAGATAGAGAAAAATGGTACATGGTCCTTGGTACCCAGACCAGAGCATAAAAATGTCATCGGCACCAAATGGGTGTTCAGAAACAAGCTAAATGAGGATGGCACAATGATTAGGAATAAAGCCAGATTGGTGTACAAAGGGTATGCTCAAGAAGAAGGAGAAGACTATGGAGAAACCTTTTCTCCTGTAGCTAGATTGGAAGGAGTTCGTATGCTTCTTGTATATGTAGCTTTCAAAGGGTTCAAAGTATATCAAATGGATGTAAAATCTGCATTCCTAAATGGTGTACTTGAAGAGGAGGTGTATATTGAGCAACCAGATGGGTTTGCCTTACCTGAAGACAATGACATGGTATGTAGGCTACATAAAGCCTTATATGGTCTAAAGCAAGCACCTAGGGCATGGTATGAGTGCCTACATTCCCATCTTGCGAAGATTGGATTTGAGAGAACAAGTGAAGATAGCAATATCTACTTGAAGTCTGAAGGAGATTAGATCCTAATCTGTGAGGTTTTTGTTGATGACATTATCTTTGGTGGAGATGACAAGATGAGTCATGAGTTTGATGATGAGATGAAGAAAGAGTTTGAGATGTCACTCATAGGGGAGATTAAGTTCTTCATTGGACTACAAATCCAGCAGATGAAAGATGGAATCTTTATCACTCAGTCCAAATATGTCAAAGAGGTGTTGAAGACCTTTAGCATGGAAGATAGCAAACCAGTTGGTACACCGATGGTGACCGGTTGCAAATTGTCAAAAGAGGATGATTCCACACTAGTTGATGAGAAAGAATACCAATCAATAATTGGTAAGTTGCATTATGTAGTGCATAGCAGACTAGATATTGCACATGCAGTTGGCATTACTGCAAGGTTCTAGAAAAGTCCAAGAGAATTCCACTTGGTTGCAGTCAAGTGGATTCTTAGGTAACTGAAGGGAACAATTGACTATGGATTGTGGTACCCATACAACAATGACTTCAAACTGAAAGTATTCACTAATGCTGATTGGGCAGGTAATGTGGATGATTGGTGTAGCGTCCTAAAATTGCGACACTTGCAATTTCGACTACATTTCGGTCTTCACGATGGCGACGCAACACGGAACCTGAATGGAGACCCCGAAACCTGTTTACGACACCAAAAACTGCATTTTCTTGCACCCTGGCCTGAACCTCCTTTGCACCCTGCTGTCCCGAGAGGTGGGACCAGAGCGCACAGTGCCCTGGTCCCTGGCCCTATTTTGGGCCCGGTCTCCTATGGGGCTTCGGGTCCTTTTGTTTGCAATTTGGAAAATAACATTTCCTGGTTGGCCTAAGGTCCGGAAAATCAGTCTATCAACCCTAATTGGCAAGTATATAAACTACATTTTCCTCTCCCATTTGGGTAGATGAAAAAGAAGATGAACATATGTGGAAACGATATTCAAGCATTCAAGCATTCAAGCATTCCTTCAAGCAATTGAGCATTCTAAGTCTCCATTCAAGGCTAAGTGTTGCATTCAAGACAAGGATTCAACCATTGAAGAGGAGATCACTTACTACTTACAACATACAACATACAAAAACATCTATACCTTCGCACATAAGGATACAAACATCCTTACAACAAGGTACTAGTACTTGTTTTACATTACAATCATTTACATTTATAGCATTTCTCATTTCTTGGTTAATTCCAAAACTGGGGTTTGACCTAAGGGCAAACCCCTAATCCCTAACCCCCCAATCATCTTCGCTTTTCTGTGTGTAGGTTGTAGGTATGCGGCTGAAATTGAAGATCTGGAATCCTTGTGTAGAGATGAACAGATCCCCCTTCGTTTCGCGGATTTTTCGAAGGACCGTGTGCACGCCGGGCGCCATCGTCCCGTCAACTTTTGCTCAAATTTGCAGGACAACGCTGTATTGACATTTTACTGGTAATTCTAGGTCCGCAGCTTCATCCTATATCCCTATCTCAGTTTATAAGCGAATCTTTCTCACTTTCTATGCATTCCTAGCTTAATCTTTCTATCAACATTCTTTACAAAAGAGGGTAGCCTTGCTGTCTTAACCCTTGAAACTCATTTAGAATCCAATCTTGCATTGTGTGGGATTGGATCTTGTGGGTTTCAACCCCTCTTTTGAATGTAAAGTCTCCCCTAAGTGAAAACCGTCAACCCTAGTCACCTCCCTTCTCTCTCCTTGGAGTTGGAAGAGGGGAGAGCAACTAGGGTTCGATCATTTTCCGCTTTACATTTTGGTGAACCCGACATGAACATCCTTTCTGATTATTCATGGTTAGATCTGAAAATTGGATTCCTTGATTACATTTCCATGTTTGATCTTTTGCAAAATTTTAGAGGTTAATTGCATAAAAACCCTAAATTTTCTTCTTAGTGATTGAGCTTGCGAAATGTTTAATTATTAATGCTTGTTTTAGATCTACCCTTCTATTACAAATTATCAATTCATATTTGTGCTTTAATTCTGAAAATTAAGTGGTTAAGTGTTAAAACCCTAATTTTTGAAACCCTCTTGATTCAACCTTTGTCCGACAATTTCACTGATCAAAACATCTCCAAATTAGCTGTAACTTTGGATTCCGCAATAAAATCACAATATCTTTCATCCCTGAAAATTTGGAAAAAAGTTATGAGGACCGTGTGCACTCCGAGCGCCATCGTCCCTGACATTTTTTCTGAAATTTCGGGAGCTAGATCTTACTATATTTTTCTGCTAAAATCCAGAATTTTGGCTGATTTTATCAATTATAACACTTTCAAAATTACAGTCAAAGTTGGTCTTGTGATTGCTTGGTTTAAGGCTCCTAATCATTCAAAAATCATTGAAATTGAAATTTTGTGTCAAAACTATGTTTCTTATTGTCCTAAATCTAAAAAGTGTGTTTGCATTCATTCGAAATTTCAGTGCTTTATTCAAATTCTTGCAATTTGTGACTTTTGAAATTAAGTGCTTAATTACAACAACTTTGATTTCCGCTTTCAAAATTGAATTTTGTGTGAAATTGAGTCAACTTTTAAATTTCAAAACTTGCATTGCTTTTGGTATTCCCTCTAAAATCATAAAATTCAAAATTTCAGTTTCCCTCTCTTTTTCAAAATTCAAATTTTGCATTTTTCGACAATCTTGGTAGGGTTCAATTTTGAGATTGCAACTTTAATTTGGCCTACCTACAAATCGTAAAATCACTCAATTTTTTCAGATTAGCTCTAAAATCATCATACCTTTCATCCCTGCAAATTTCAAAAAAAGTTGCAAGGACCGTGTGCACTCCGAGCGCCACGGTCCCGGACATTTTTTCCAAAATTTCGGGAGATTGTTGTGATTGCATTTAACAGCTTAAATCTAGAAGATTGGCTGATTTTACTGAAAATTGCTACCTCTAAAATTCAAAATCTTCTCTCTCTTTCTAGTGCATGAGTTTTACAACAATAAGCCCTACTTACACTATTCCCGTTAGACGAAGCCTTAGAACAACTTTTGAAATTGGATAACCAATTTGACGATTTTCGATAATGGATGTCTCAAGAATACCCCGATAGTCAAGCTCTTCCTTTAATTGAGGGTCTAAAACATATGCTTCAAAGTGATAAGAATGGAATTGATATTTTGCGTGGTATTGCACACATTGTGGATTCGAATGTGATGCCTATGAAGAGTTGCGCTGAAACTTTAGGTTATACACAACCTCCTACTCAAGTCAATCATTCTATTCCTTTGACAACTTCTATTGCTAGCATACCTACCTTTACATCAAACATAATGACTACTTCTATACAAGACATCCCGCCTATGATCACCAGTCATGGGGGCAATACCTTCTCTTCAATCAACCCTCTTCCTTCATTCAATCCAACTTCTTCATTCATTCCTTCAATGAGCGTTCCTATTACATCTTCACAAATGAACATGACGCAAGGGGGCAATTCATTTAACCATTCCATTCCTCCTTGTAGTGTTCCTCTTTTCCAATCATCTCCTATGAGTAACTATCATAGTGTCCCGCCACCTTACTCTCAATCAATACCTTCTTTCAATAACATAACACCTCCATCTCAATCTAATACATCTAATATGAATTCTTCGACTGAAGCGACCATTAACAATCTTGCACAAACTGTCTCTTCTTTACAGCAACAAATTGCCTCTATGAATCAATCTAAGTTTAGTGTGCCCACATTTGATGTTGTGAGCCCACTTTCTCTTGACATTGTCCGAGCTATCCCTCCTAAACATGTTGAAATCCCACATTTGGAGCTTTATAATGGTAAAGGTGATCCTCTAACACATGTTAAGACTTTTCAAACAATATGTACCGATTTTTCTTATGACCAAAGGTTGCTTGCAAAACTGTTTACTAGAACATTAAGAGACAAAGCCCTACAATGGTATTGCTCGTTGCCTTCTTATTCTATTACTTCTTTCGAACAACTTGCAAATGCTTTCATTCAACAATTTCAAAACAATATAAGTCCTAAAGTTACTTTGATTGATTTAATGCATTGTAAACAAGGTGTTAAAGAAAAAGTGACTGATTTCATTGGTAGATATAAGCATTTGTATGCTCAAATTTCTTTTCCAGTGCCTGACAATGATATTCAAAGAATCTTTATTTCTAATTTACAAAAAGATATTCGAGACAAACTTCTGTTTTCTGAGTTTACTTCTTTCCAACAGTTGTGTGCAACTCTTCACAATTATCAACTGACTGTGAGTCAAATGGAACAATCACATCCTATGGCTCCGAGTGATAAGGGTGATAGCAGTCAACAACCATTTGGGAAGTTTAAACCGAACAGAGATTCCATAAAATTCAATGAAAACATCATCAACAACAATGTGAATGCAGCATCAGGTGTGCCTCCTATTTCTAAGTTTTTCAAGAAAGAAAGAAAGTATACTCCTTTGAATGATTCATTGCATAGTATTATGAATAAGTTATTGGAACAAAATGTGCTTACTCTTCCTCCTATAAGGCAAATTGATCCTACAAAGATTACTTCACCTTATTTTGATAACAAATCTTTTTGTCAATTTCATCGTCAACCTGGGCATGATACTGAAAAATGTTTTTCTTTGGAGGGTAAAATTCAAGATTTGATTGATAATAATACTATCTCTGTTTCTGGAGTGAATCATAAAGGCAACACATTTGTAGCTCTTCCTAACCAAAATCTTAAGATTTTTACTGATCCATTAGCTTCTCATACCTCTAATGTGATTGAGACTAATGATTCCTCTTTCCCATCTGATGGTCTTGTGTCTATGACTCCGAATGTGATTAACTTTGTAGAGCAGCAAGAAAACCCTAAAGAACCTTCCACAACATTTGATTCCAGTGAAACTATCAGGGCACCTGATGGTCCTTTATATATAGTTGCAAAAGTCAAGAATACACCTTGTCGTGGAGTGCTTATTGATCCGTCTTGCATGGTTAATGTCATTACTGAAGAATTTCTTTTTACTTTGCAATTGAATCAAGTGATCTATGACAAAACAAATGTGGTTGTGAAATTATTTGATGCATTTTCTTCTCCTGCAATTGGTTCTATTACATTACCTATTGAAGTTCATAACAAATCCCTTGATGTGAACTTTGCTATTATTCCATCTTCTGAACAATTTCATGTGAAGCTTGGCTATCCTTGGCTATCTTCCATGAAAGCTATTGCTTCTCCTATTCACAAGTGTTTGAAATTTCCCCATAATGGTGAAGTTGTTACTGTCAATCATAGTCTCTTTAAACCAGCTGAAAGAACTTCTAGCGTTCCTATTGATTACTTTTGGCCTAAACAATTCCAATCTCTTCCTCCGCGAAGTGATCATCAGTTCAAATCTTATCAAAAGTGGAAAACAGATATGATCCTATCTTTAATTGAACCTAGAACACCCAAACTTGATATTCCTATCATTCTTGAGAAGGAAGTTCTTCCTTTGAAAGATAAAACTAATGTCTTTCCTCAAGAAGATTCCCAACCCATTCCTATGGATGTGACTATGTCTATGCCTAAAAATATTTCTAAAAGTAGACCTATACCTCCTTGTCATGATGGACTTGGTCTCCTTCCTAAACCAAATATTCCTCCTTTATATGGAGCAGTTCCTCCTCCTTCCTTTTATAGAGAGAAGAAACCTTCTTCTTCTCCTATTATCCAACCTAAGAGACCACAACCTAAACACCCAAGTGATAAGGATGAGAACATTCCTCCTCCTCAATCTTCTCCACTTCCTACTAAGACTAGACGAAATCGTTCTGCACGTGAACGCCGACGAAAGTGTCATCTTAGGGCTCAAGCAGCTGCTTCTCAAACTTTGCGATCTCCAAAAACACCTTCAACAAGCATTATTCCATTTTCTCCTCAATCAGAAATTGAGCCAAAATCTCCTAAACATAAGGTGCATGATGGTCTTGATCCTATGCGAGTTAAAGATCCTATTTTTATAAATCTTGATGATGATATAGATGAAAATGTTATTCATGATGAAAATGTTATTCATGATGAAAATGTTACTTCTCTTGCTTCTGATAGTGAACATGAACTTGTTGATATTGATAACCATTTATCTAACGAATTTTCTAAAGCACTTATCCTAGCTCCTAGACAAGAACAACATGGCTTGGAACACGAACATAGCCCTTGTTTGGATCTTGTGATAGCTCCATCTGTTGTGTTGGATGTTCCTCCTCTAGCATGTTCCCTGCCTTCCCAAAACATTGATCAGCAAGATTGGGGGGTAGATGACGTGCTAGACTAGTTTCATTAGCATAGCAGATTCTCTCCTCCCCTCTTTTGTTACTTCTTCTATGTGTTATTCTCATTCTTCTATTTGTTGTCCTTAGTGTTGTCTACTTGAGGATGATGCAAAGCATTGAGATCTCTTTTGGTCTCTCTCATGTTGACTCAAAAGACACATGTGTTCCCTTCTTCTAGGTGACCTTCCTTGATTGGGGAATGAAGAACAATTATGCATACATACATATGATATACATGAATTATCATACAGCATACTGACCCCGAGGAAAGCGAAGTCACCTTGTGCTTTGTGTTTTGTGTCTATTATCCTTGGGTTTATCTCACACTTGGGGGCTAAATCTTTGTGATAATGTGCTCCTTTCCTTTCTCATTTCTTATGTGTATCACTACCTTAAAGCAATCAACCCCGTTGAGGCGTGTGTGATCGCTTTAATGTAGGGGGGCATACACCCTGTCTATCTCTTCAAGATACTTGAAAATTTCTTGGCGAACTTAGCTTTGCCTTGAAAATTTTTGGTATTTCTCTTACATGACTCATAATGAGGGAACCTTACTACTGATAGTCATGGTTCTCCCTCGTGATCTTCCCTTTTACTTTGTCAATCGAAGTCGTAAGATCCTTAGTCCACTGGGGAGCTTGGTGTGTCTTGCCTCCTTGACATGGTGAAAGTCTTTCAATGATGTTTCCTTGTACTTTACCGGAAGTATGAGCATACATACTCCCGCTAAAGTGGGGGCTAAATGTAGCATCCTAAAATTGTGACACTTGCAATTTCGACTGCATTTCGGTCTTCACGATGGCGACGCAACACGGAACCTGAATGGAGACCCTGAAACCTGTTTACGACACCAAAAACTGCATTTTCTTGCACCCTGGCCTGAACCTCCTTTGCACCCTGCTGTCCCGGGAGGTGGGACCAGAGCGCCCAGTGCCTTGGTCCCCCAGGACCATGGCGCCCAGTGCCCTGGTCCCTGGCCCTATTTTGGGCCCGGTCTCCTATGGGGCTTCGGGTCCTTTTGTTTGCAATTTGGAAAATAACATTTCCTAGTCGGCCTAAGGTCAAGAAAATCAGTCTATCAACCCTAATTGGCAAGTATATAAACTACATTTTCCTCTCCCATTTGGGTAGATGAAAAAGAAGATGAACATATGTGGAAACGATATTCAAGCATTCAAGCATTCAAGCATTCCTTCAAGCAATTGAGCATTCTAAGTCTCCATTCAAGGCTAAGTGTTGCATTCAAGACAAGGATTCAACCATTGAAGAGGAGATCACTTACTACTTACAACATACAACATACAACAACATCTATACCTTCGCACATAAGGATACAAACATCCTTACAACAAGGTACTAGTACTTGTTTTACATTACAATCATTTACATTTACAACATTTCTCATTTCTTGGTTAATTCCAAAACCGGGGTTTGACCTAAGGGCAAACCCCTAATCCCTAACCCCCCAATCGTCTTCACTTTTCTGTGTGTAGGTTGCAGGTACGCGGCTAAAATTGAAGATCTGGAATCCTTGTGCAGAGACGAATAGATCCCCCTTCGTTTCGTGGATTTTTCGGAGGACCGTGTGCACGCCGGGCGCCATCGTCCCGTCAACTTTTGCTCAAATTTACAGGACAGCGCCGTATTGACATTTTACTGCTAATTCCAGGTCCGCAGCTTCATCCTATATCCCTATCTCAGTTTATAAGCGAATCTTTCTCACTTTCTATGCATTCCTAGCTTAATCTTTCTATCAACATTCTTTACAAAAGAGGGTAGCCTTGCTGTCTTAACCCTTGAAACTCATTTAGAATCTAATCTTGCATTGTGTGGGATTGGATCTTGTGGGTTTCAACCCCTCTTTTGAATGTAAAGTCTCCCCTAAGTGAAAACCGTCAACCCTAGTCACCTCCCTTCTCTCTCCTTGGAGTTGGAAGAGGGGAGAGAAACTAGGGTTCGATCATTTTCCGCTTTACAATTGGAAAAGCACAACCAGTGGTGCATTCTTTCTTGGTGGCAGACTGGTCTCATGGATGAGTAAAAAGTAGATTTGTATCTCTCAGTCTACAACGGAAGCAGAGTATGTTACAGCTTTCATGAACTGTACTCAGACAATCTGGATGAAGCATGTTTTAAATGGCTTCAAAATCCTTGTATTTGAACCGGTAAGTATATTCTATGATAACACAAGTGCTATCAATATTTCAAAGAATCTGGTTTTACATTCTAGAACCAAGCATTTTGAGCTTAAGTATCATTTCTTGAGGGAAAAGGTTCAGAATAAAGAGATTGTACTGGAACATGTTTCCAGTAAGGAGTAGTTAGTAGACATATTCACCAAGCCTCTCCCAAAGACTACATTTGTGCATTTAAGAGGTGAATTGGGGGTACTACCCCTTCAGGAGGTGAACTAAAAGTATTTGTTCCACATCAGTCAGGTATTGCATAGTCAAATTTTTGTTGATTGATGTGTTGAAGGATGCTACTCCTTAGGGGGAGCAACATAATGGAACAGGGATGCTTGTGCCTCCACTTTGGCATTATTGTCAAAGGGGGAGAAGATGTGAAGCAAAGATATATCTTTGTATATTGCCATCAATGCCAAAGGGGGAGATTGTTGGCATTATGTGAACCGGTATGAGGACATAATGATATTGTATGTTGTCATTGATGTCAATATGTGAAGTGAAGTGAACCGGCATATGTGATATGTGAGAAGAGAGAACCGGCATATGAGTGAAGCGGTATATTTGTTCTAGATGAACATGCATGTCAAGGTGAACCGACATGTAGTTATGGGAACCGACACATGGAAGCATTGTATGACTATCGGTTGGTAGGTAGTTTCCACTTCAGGATTTCCACCGCAAGCCTGTGTGACTCAATCGGTGATCTTTGTGTGATGAGTTAGCAGTATAACAAAGAACATATCATGTTGCCATGTAAGCCTTGTGCACGTGAAGGATCTTGCATGAAGAAGACTATCCCTATCCACCTTGGGAATGTGCGAAGTTTGTCAAATGGTGATAACGCATGATGGGTTATCAGCCGCCATGAAATTGGTGGATAATGGACAATGGAGAATGTCTTGAGATCGATTCAAGAGTGTTGCATTTAATGCAGTATGATTCAATAGTTAGGATTGAATCGTTTGAATTGCTTAACCTAACAGGTTTAGGGTTTAGGGTTTCTACTACTGACCTGTCTATTTCCTATAAGGTTGATGTTCTATTTCTTTCTAAGGTTGTTGGCAAAAGTTGTATGTGTGTATCCAAGGGAAGTGATACGTGATTCTTGCCAGACCAAAGGAGAGAAGAGGTACCTGCAAAGTGAATGTGCAGAAGGTGGAGAGGAGCCAAAATGGATCTGCATTAACATTGAGTGTTGTTACCAGATCATTGTAATTCTTGTTGATCTTTAACCACTTCAACAGTTGTGAAATCCCTTAACAGGGTAGCCTTAACTGGCTTGATACAAATGCTTTAACAGGGTAACTTGAAGTTATTGAGTTCTGGGAAGCTATAGAGCTCTGGAGATCCTCTAGCTATTGAGTTCTTGAAATCCTCTAACAAGGTAACCCTAACTAGGTTTAAGCCTTAACCGGGTATTGTAGCCATCCCTTAATCGAGTGATCCCTAACAAGATTGGTTCCTAGCATAACCTATTGTAATGTCTTTAACCGGACAAGGCTCCTAACAGAGCAGACTTCTAAAGAGGTCAACAACAAACTTGTGGGTATTCATCCCCATCGTGGTTTTTCCCAGTTGGGTTTCCACGTGAAAAATATGTGTGTCATGTGGGATGTTTTTATCTTGTAATGCTTTGATGTTATCTATTAAGCATATGATGGTTCTGTGTTTTATGCCTGTCAATAAAACATGTTGAACTAGCTGTTGTGAAGATATGATGATAGATTACCTATTCATACTTAAGGGTGAAATGGTAGTGTAGTTCTGAGTTGAGTAGGAAGATAAGTGAGTAACCGGTTTGTGATTGTTTTAGTTGTTCTGGGTTTTACCGGTTTCACTCTGCTTCAAACCGGTGTCACTGTTTGCCAGTCATTTGGAGTAATTGCTGGGAAACCGGTTTAGTAACCTTTTTTTGCTTGTACTAATTCACCCCCCCCCTCTCAGTACTGATTTGGTACTATTTGCTCGTCATTGAGTTATCAGATTAAAACATAATTATCTCATTCATAAATTTGACCAATAGTTTCTCATTTATGTATATTACACAAAGTGTAATCAAGAATACCTATCTAAAATAAAATAAACAGTCTACTTAAATTATAATAATAAGGATTTATATCTCAAAATACAACATAAAGTATACACAACCAATAGTAGTCATTGAGGCCAAGTCTACTCTGAGAGACATGGAAAAAAAAAATACATATGATTAATTTTTATAATGAGGATGCATTGAGTTTAAATTACAACATAAAGTGTACATCACAGGGATTTTCCTTAAGGTTACAAAACTTTAACTTACTTGTAATTATTCAAAATGAAACATAAAGTATGCATAAAGTGTACATCACAGGGACTCTTCAAAGGGATTTTCCTTAAGGTTACAAAACTTTAACTTACTTGTAATTATTCAAAATGAAACATAAAGTATGCACAAATTACTTGGTTTTCATTGATGCCTTCTACTTGTGGTAGACCTGAAACAAAATTACTAGATTAGATTTTATAATTATGATGCATGATTTAAAACGCTATATAAAATATGCATCACGACTTTTAAAAGGGAGGTGGATTAAGGGTTCAAATTATAACTTACTTGATATTCATTCTATTATACCATCTGCATCCTCTCTATTTTGCAAAGCATCTATAATTGTCTCGTGCTCTTCCATAGAGAGAGTCCATAATTATTTATTAGCAGGCCTACCACGATATCTATCCAATTTTATATTAGTTGCCACTAGAAAATGTGAGTAATGTATAATCGTTTTCTCTAATTCATAATCTTCAAATGTGGGCAATCCATTCTTTCTTGTTAGATATTTGCATAGCCAAGTGGCAACAACAACCACATATCCTATTGGATAGTCATAACCATCATCATCTACTCGAGGAGTGGTTAGCTTATGTTTTGGTTCTACACATTGAGCCAACCAATACTCTGTCCCCTCTTCATTGTCCTCTGGTGCAACAACAACATAGACATATCCTGTGCACAAAACAATTTTATTTTAATATTTAATGAGAAATAAAAACAAAAATATACACTATAAGATTTAATAAATATGTACTATTTAATAAATCAAAACAAATTTCAAAAACAATTTTACCTCCTTATATAAGATTTGAAATGCGATCATAGTCATTTGATGCAAACATCTGATCCATATCTTCATCAGTTCTTTCATGCGGATCATTTGCATCTATGGGTGTCAATGATATTTGTTGCCCCATTTATGTTGGTCATAACTCTTGTTTCATCACAGTTCCAAATGTAGGTAGGACCATATGGATTAGCAGCTTATTCTTTTGACAATGTCTCATAAAAAGCAGAAACAACTGTTGGTCTAAGACATAGTGCCCAGTCTTTGTCAAGGCCTTAGGTCATCCACAAGCTGATTTCATGATGCTTAGCCTTGAATCCAGACCACTGTGAGTTGCCAGGCATGCCATCCTTGAAAGGAGCTGGTCTACCTCACAAATCTGAGAGACAACTGCCTTCAAGTTTATGATTTCAAGGCCATGACAACATCTAGCCATCTCTTGGCACCATTGCACAATCTCCTCTTCTTCTTCACACTTGAGGATGGTTGGTGGACCTTTCTTGGATGTGGTGGTCAGACCACCCAACCATTTTGATAGTGTTGCAGTTGGGATGCCCCACTTCCTTGATGCACCCCGTATGGACATGTTGTTGTCCTCAACATCTCAGAGTGCACCTTTCATGTTAGTTACTGACCACAAATTTTGTTGCACTGTTATGTTTCTTGTATTTGAAGGTGGACTAGGTTGGTCCACTGTGGTTGGGATAGGACATTCACTTGGATGTTTTGCTGGTGGGGGTATAGGGTCTGCCTGGGTCTGAATAGGAGGGGGGGCTTCTGCCTGAACACTGAAAGTGGCACCCCTTTTTTCTGAACTCACCCTTGTGCATGCTGATCTCTTTGAAGCACGATGAGGCATCTTGTCTGCACAAAACAACATGAACATGAATGTTATCCATGGAAACATCATTTAATAAATATAGGCCACAACAACTGATATGAATAAGTTTATGTTAGCCATTCAATATTTTTTGAATATTAATATCAGCTATACTCTTTTGAATCCAAATACTCAGATCAAACCAACTAGCCATGTCATTTTGTAAATCAATGTGTGCTGATTAGTGGCAAGAGTGATGGTTTATATGGAATGAATGTGCAATTACATATTGAATGACAACAAGGTGCAACAAGTCAATGAAGCTTGAACAGTAGGACAATGGTTCCGTTTTACGAAACTCAAAATTTCAACAATCGTTTGATTGTTTTGTGTATTGGACACTTGTTTTTTTGTTTTTTTTTGTATTTGACACCTATTCCAATATGGATTCATGGTCAAAACCTTCTGGGTCTTCTAGATGTGGGGGTGTAGCTAGAGTGTGTTCTTTCCAAAGAATTACTTGACTGAATCGACGGGAAGGGTGGTTGGCTTACAATTAGGTTGGATGTATATTTTGGTAAAAATCCATGATGGGATTTGTTCATCCACTACTGTATGAAGCACGCGTTGCAAGGACAGGTTTTAAGAGTATTATTGGACCAGATTTTTCTAAGAAAAATCTATTAATGTAGTTGGTTTGCCACGATTGGAGGCTGAGTTTGAATAATTTTGAAAAGAAACAAGATCTTGTGGGGAAGACAAGATCATCACAGGGGTATGGATAGAGAAAGAATTTGTCAACATGATGACCATGCCTGGCTAACCACTCTTGTTGTGCTCGGATTCAGGAATATGGGATGTTAACAGGGCATTTTGTTGGTGGAATAATAGAGTGTGAGATGGGGAAAGTTTCATGAAGATAGTTCAGGATTTCATAATCAACATCCTCTGGAAATAGGGTTTTGACAAGACTTTCACTTGTTAGAATCTCAAGGACCTTGAGATAGTTTTGCCTCTCATATTCATAACTTTTTACAATCTGATAGCGTTGATTTGTGTTTGACATTTTCACAGTCTGTTGTATCCATGTGCGTTGTCTGGAATGTATCATTATAAATCCACATCATGATATATATTATAATCTTTGCATGTGACCTCAAAACATTACTTTAATCTATATATACTGTAAAGCGAAAAATCGCGATCGAACCTTAAGTGTTCCCCCCACCACTCCAAGGAGAGAGAAAGGAGGTCACTAGGGTTGACGGTTTTCACTTAGGAGAGACTTTGCATTCAAAAGAGGGGTTGAAACCCACAAGATCCAATCCCACACAATGCAAGATTGGATTCTAAATGAGTTTCAAGGGTTAAGACAGCAAGGCTACCCTCTTTTGTAAAGAATGTAGATAGAAGGATTGAGATAGGAATGCATGTAAAGTGAGAAAGATTCACTTATAAACAGAGATAGGAATATAGGATGAAGCTACGAACCTAGAATTAGCAGTAAAATGTTGAGACAATGCTGTCCTGCAAATTTGAGCGAAAGTTGATGGGACGATGGCGCCCGACGTGCACACGGTCCTCCGAAAAATCCATGAAATGAAGGGGGATCTGTTCGTCTCTGCACAAGGATTCTAGATCTTCAATTATAGCTGCGTACCTGCAACCTACACACAGAAAAGAGAGGACGATTGGGGGGTTAGGGATTAGGGGTTTGCCCTTAGGTCGAACCCCGGTTTTGGAATTAACCAAGAAATGAGAATGCTATAAATGTAAATGATTGTAATGTAAACAAGTACTGATACCTTGTTGTAAGAATGTTTGTATTCCTACATGCGAAGGTGTAAATGTTGTTGTATGTTGTATGTTGTAAGTGATCTCCTCTTCAATGGTTGAATCCTTGTCTTGAATGCAACACTTAGCCTTGAATGGAGACTTAGAATGCTCAATTGCTTGAAGGAATGCTTGAATGCTTGAATGCTTGAATGTTTGAGTGTTTTAATATCGCTTCTACGTCTTGTACACATATGTCCTTTCTTCTCAAAATGGGAGAGGAAATGTAGTTTATATACTTGTCAATTAGGGTTGAAAGACTAATTTTTCCGACCTTAGGCCGACCAGGAAACATTATTTCCCAAATTGCAAACATAAAGACCCGAGGCCCAAAAGAGACCGGGCCCAAAATAGGGCCAGGGACTAGGGCGCTAGGCACCATGGTCCTGGGGGACTAGGGCATTGGGCGCCATGGTCCCACCTCCAGGGACAACAGGGTGCAAGGAGGATCAAGCCAAGGTGCCGAAAAATGCAGTTTTTGATGTCATAAACAAGTTTCAGGGTCTCCATTCAAGTTTAGTGTTGCGTCACCATCGTGAAGACCCAAATGCAGTCGAAATTGCAAGTGTCACAATTTTAGGACGTTAAATTTAGCCCCCACTTTATTAGGAGTATAAGCGTACGCCCATACTTCCGGTAAAGTACAAGGAAACAACATTGAAAGACTTTCACCACTTCAAGGAGGCAAGACACACCAAGCCCCCAGTGGACTAAGGATCTTATGACTTCGATTGACAAAGTAAAAGGGAAAATCACAAGGGAGAACCATGACTGTCAGTAGTAAGGTTCCCTCCCTATGAGTCATGCAAGAGAAATACCAAAAATTTTCAAGGCAAAGCTAAGTTCGCCAAGAAATTTTCAAATATCTTGAAGAGATAGACAGGGTGTATGCCCCCCTACGTTAAAGTGATCGTACATGCCTCAAAGGGGGTGATTAAGGTAGTGATACACATAAGAAATGAGAAGGGAAAGGAGCACGTTATCACAAAGATTTAGCCCCCAAGTGTGAGATAAACCCAAGGATAATAGACACAAAACACAAAGCACGAGGTGACTTCGCTTTCCTCGGGGTCAGTATGCTATATGATAATTCATGTATATCATATGTATGTATGCATAATTGTTCTTCATTCCCCAATCAAGGAAGGTCACCTAGAAGAAGGGAACACATGTGTCTTTTGAGTCAACATGAGAGAGACCAAAAGAGATCTCAATGCTTTGCATCGTCCTCAAGTAGACAACACTAAGGACAACAAATAGAAGAATGAGAATAACACATAGAAGAAGTAACAAAAGAGAGGAGGAGAGAGTCTGCTATGCTGATGAGACTAGTCTAGCACGTCATCCACCCCCTGATCTTGCTGATCAATATTTCAGGAAGGCAGGAAACACGCTAGAGGAGGAACATTCAACACAGCAGATGGAGCTATTACAAGATCCAAACAAGGGCTATGTTCATGTTCCAAGCCACGTTGTTCTTGTCTAGGAGCTAGGATAAGTGCTTTAGAAAATTCGTTAGATAAATGGTTATCAATATCAACAAATTCATATTCACTATCAGAAGCAAGAGAAGTAACATTTTCATCATGAATAACATTTTCATCTATATCATCATCAAGATTTATAAAAATAGGATCTTTAACTTGCACAGGATCAAAACCATCATGCATCTTATGTTTAGGAGATTTTGGCTCAATTTTCGGCTGAGGAGAAAATGGAAGAATACTAGCTGAAGGTGTTTTTGGAGATTGCAAAGTTTGAGAAGCAGCCGCCTAAGCTCTAAGACGATGCTTTCATCGGCGTTCACGTGCAAAACGATTTCGTCTAGTCTTAGTAGGAAGTGGAGAAGATTGAGGAGGAGGAATGTTCTCATCCTTATCACTTGGGTGTTTAGGTTGTGGTTTCTTAGGTTGGATAATAGGAGAAGAGGAAGGTCTCTTCTCTTTATAAAAGGAAGGAGGAGGAACTGCTCCATATAAAGGAGGAATATTTGGTTTAGGAAGGAGACCAAGTCCATCATGACGAGGAGGTATAGGCCTACTTTTAGAAAGTTTATTAGACATAGACATAGTCACATCCATAGGAATGGGTTGGGAATCTTCTTGAGGAAAGACATTAGTTTTATCTTTCAAAGGAAGAACTTCCTTCTCAAGAACGATAGGAATATCAAGTTTGGGTGTTCTAGGTTCACTTAGAGATAGGATCATATTTGTTTTCCACTTTTGATAAGATTTGAAAAGATGATCACTTCGCGGAGGAAGAGATTGGTATTGTTTAGGCCAAAAATAATCAATAGGAACGCTAGAAGTTCTTTCAGCTGGTTTAAAGAGACTATGATTGACAGTAACAACTTCACCATTATGGGGAAATTTCAAACACTTGTGAATAGGAGAAGTAATAGCTTTCATGGAAGATAGCCAAGGATAGCCTAGCTTCACATGAAATTGTTCAGAAGATGGAATAATAGCAAAGCTCACATCGAGGGATTTGTTATGGACCTCAATAGGTAATGTAATAGAACCAATTGCAGGAGAAGAAAATGCATCAAATAATTTCACAATCACATCTATTTTGTCATAGATCACTTGATTCAATTGTAAAGTAAAGAGAAATTCTTCAGTAATAACATTAACCATGCAAGAAGAATCAATAAGCACTCCACGGCAAGGTGTATTCTTGACTTTTGCAACTATGTATAAAGGACCATCAGGTGCCCTGATAGTTTCACTAGAATCAAATGTGATGGAAGGTTCTTTAGGGTTTTCTTGCTGCTCTACAAAGTTAATCACATTCGGAGTCATAGACACAAGACCATCAGATGAGCAAGAGGAATCATTAGTCTCAATCACATTAGAGGTATGAGAAGGTAATGGATCAGTAGAAATCTTAAGATTTTGGCTAGGAGGAGCTACAGATGTGTTGCCTTTATCATTCATACCAGAAACAGAGATAGTATTATTATCAATCAAATCTTGAATTTTACCCTTTAAAGCAAAACATTTTTCAGTATCATGCCCAGGTTGATGATGAAATTGACAAAAAGATTTGTTATCAAAATAGGGTGAGTTAATCTTTGCAGGATCTATTTGCTTTATAGGAGGGAGAGTAAGCACATTTTGTTCCAATAACTTATTCATAATACTATGCAATGATTCATTCAAAGGAGTAAACTTTCTTTCTTTCTTGAAAAACTTAGAAATAGGAGGCACACCTGATGCTGCATTCACATTGTTGTTGATGATGTTTTCATTGAACTTAACAGACTCTCTTTTCGGTTTAAACTTTCCAAATGGTTGTTGACTACTATCACCCTTATCACTCGGAGCCATAGTATTTGCTTGTTCCATTTGACTCACAGTCAGTTGATAATTGTGAAGAGTTGCACACAACTGTTGGAAAGAAGTAAACTCAGAAAACAGAAGTTTTTCTCTAATATCTTTTTGTAAATTAGAAATAAAGATTCTTTGAATATCATTGTCAGGCACTGGAAAAGAGATTTGAGCATACAAATGCTTATATCTACCAATGAAATCAGTCACTTTTTCTTTAACACCTTGTTTACAATGCATTAAATCAATCAAAGTAACTTTAGGACTTATATTGTTTTGAAATTGTTGAATAAAAGCATTTGCAAGTTGTTCGAAAGAAGTAATAGAATAAGAAGGCAACGAGCAATACCATTGTAGGGCTTTATCTCTTAATGTCCTAGTAAACAGTTTTGCAAGCAACCTTTGGTCATAAGCAAAATCGGTACATATTGTTTGAAAAGTCTTAACATGTGTTAGAGGATCACCTTTACCATTATAAAGCTCCAAATGCGGGATTTCAACATGCTTAGGAGGGATAGCTCGAACGATGTCAAGAGAAAGTGGGCTCGCAACATCAAGTGTGGGCACACTAAACTTAGATTGAATCATAGAGGCAATTTGTTGCTGTAAAGAAGAGACAGTTTGTGCAAGATTGTTAATGGTCGCTTCAGTCGAAGAGTTCATATTAGACATGTTAGATTGTGATGGAGGTATTATGTTATTGAAAGAAGGTATTGATTGAGAGTAAGGTGGCAGGACAATATGATAGTTAGTCATAGGAGATGATTGGAAAAGAGGAGCACGACAAGGAGGAATGGAATGGTTGAATGAATTGCCCCCTTGCGTCATGTTCATTTGTGGAGATGTAATAGGAACACTTATTGAAGGAATGAATGAAGAAGCTGGATTGAATGAAGGAAGAGGGTTAATTGAAGAGGAAGAATTTCCTCCATGATTGGTGATCATAGGCGGAATGTCTTGTATGGAAGTAGTCATTATGTTTGATGTAAAGGTAGGTATGCTAGAAATAGAAGTTGTCAACAGAATAGAATGATTAACTTGAGTGGGAGGTTGTGTATAACCTAATGTTTCGGCACAACTCTTCATAGGCATCACATTTGAATCCATGATGTGTGCAATACCACGCAAAATATCAATTCCATTCTTATCACTTTGAACCATATGTTTTAGACCCTCAATTAATGAAAGAGCTTGACTATCGGGATACTCTTGAGACATCCATTGCTGAAAATCATCAAATTGGTTATCCAATTTCGAAAGTTGTTCTATAGAAACCTCATGGAGAGCTTCTTCATCATTAGGAGGATTAGAGGAATTACCCGTGTCCTCGTTAAAAAGGCTATTCAAATTAGGTTCCATCTCCTCAGTAATTAAACCTTGGAAAGACTTAATTCTAATGCTTTGTCTAATGGGAATAGTGTAAGTAGGGCTTATTGTTGTAAAACTCATGCACTAGAGAGGGAGAGAAGATTTTGAATTTAGAGGTAGCAAATTTCAATAAAATCAGCCAATCTCCTAGATTTAGGCTATTAAATGCAATCACGACAATCTCTCGAAATTTCAGAAAAAACGTCAGGGACCGTGGTGAACGGAGTGCACACGATCCTTGCAACTTTTTTTGAAATTTTCAGGGATGAAAGTTATGATGATTTAAAAGCTAATCTGAAAAAATTGAGTGATTTTATGATCTATAGATAGGCCAAATTAAAGTTGCAATCTCAAAATTGAACCCTACCAAGATTGTTGAAAAATGCAAAATTTGAATTTTGAAAAAAAGATGGAAACTGAAATTTTGAATTTTATGATTTTAGAGGGAATACTAAGAGCAATGCAAGCTTTGAAATTTAAAAGTTGACTCAATTTCGCGCAAAATTTGATTTTGAGAGCGGAAATCAAAGTTGGTGTAATTAAACACTTAATTTCAAAAGTCACAAATTGCAAGAATTTGAATAAATACTGAAATTTCGAATGAATGCCGACACACTTTTCAGATTTAGGATAGTAAGAACACAATTTTGACACAAAATTTCAATTTCAACAATTTTTGAAAGATTAGAAGCCTTAATCCAAGCAATCACTAGACCAATTTTGACTTTAATTTTGAAAGTGTTAGAATTGATGAAATCAGTCAAGATTCTGAATTTTAGCAGAAAAATATAGTAAGATCTAGCTCCCGAAATTTCAGAAAAAATGTCGGGGACAATGGCGCTTGGGGTGCACACGGTCCTCGCAACTTTTTTCCAAATTTTTAGGGATGAAAGATGTTATGATTTTGTTGCGGAATCCAAAGTTACAACTGATTTGGAGATGTTTTGATCAGTGAAATCATCGGTCAAAGGTTGAATCAAGAGGGTTTTAAAAATTACGGTTTTGACACGTAACCACTTAATTTTCAGAATTAAAGCACAAATATGAATTGATAATTTGCAATAGAAGGGTAGATCTGAAACAAGCATTAACATTTAGACATTTCGCAAGCTCAAAAAAAGAAAATTTAGGGTTTTCATGTAATTAACCTCTAAAATTTGCAAAACATGGAAATGTAATCAAGGCATCCAATTTTCATATCTAACCATGAATAATCAGAAAGGATGTTCACGTTGGGTTCACCAGAATGTAAAGCGAAAAATTACGATCAAACCCTAAGTGTTCCCCCCACCACTCCAAGGAGAGAGAAAGGAGGTCACTAGGGTTGACGGTTTTCACTTAGGAGAGACTTTACATTCAAAAGAGGGGTTGAAACCCACAAGATCCAATCCCACACAATGCAAGATTGGATTCTAAATGAGTTTCAAGGGTTAAGACAGCAAGGCTACCCTCTTTTGTAAAGAATGTAGATAGAAGGATTGAGCTAGGAATGCATGTAAAGTGAGAAAGATTCACTTATAAACAGAGATAGGAATATAGGATGAAGCTGCGGACCTGGAATTAGCAGTAAAATGTCGAGACAATGTTGTCCTGCAAATTTGAGCGAAAGTTGATGGGACGATGGCGCCCGATGTGCACACGGTCCTCCGAAAAATCCGTGAAACGAAGGGGGATCTGTTCGTCTCTGCACAAGGATTCCAGATCTTCAATTATAGCCGCGTACCTGCAACCTACACACAAAAAAGAGAGGACGATTGGGGGGTTAGGGATTAGGGGTTTGCCCTTAGGTCAAACCCTGATTTTGGAATTAACGAAGAAATGAGAATGCTGTAAATGTAAATGATTGTAATGTAAACAAGTACTGATACCTTGTTGTAAGAATGTTTGTATTCCTACATGCAAAGGTGTAAATGTTGTTGTATGTTGTATGTTGTAAGTGATCTCCTCTTCAATGGTTGAATCCTTGTCTTGAATGCAACACTTAGCCTTGAATGGAGACTTAGAATGCTCAATTGCTTGAAGGAATGCTTGAATGTTTGAATGCTTGAATGTTTGAGTGTTTTAATATTGCTTCCGCGTCTTGTACACATATGTCCTTTCTTCTCAAAATGGGAGAGGAAATGTAGTTTATATACTTGTCAATTAGGTTTGAAAGACTGATTTTTTCGACCTTAGGCCGACCAGGAAACATTATTTCCCAAATTGCAAACATAAAGACCCGAGGCCCAAAAGAGATTGGGCCCAAAATAGGGCCAGGGACCAGGGCGCTGGGCGCCATGGTCCTGGGGGACCAGGGCGCTGGGCGCCATGGTCCTGGGGGACCAGGGCGCTGGGCGCCCTGGTCCTGAAGGACCAGGGTGCTGGGCGCCATGGTCCCACCTCCAGGGATAGCAGGGTGCAAGGAGGATCAGGCCAGGGTGCTGAAAAATGCAGTTTTTGATGTCATAAACAAGTTTTAGGGTCTCCATTCAGGTTCAGTGTTGCATCACCATCATGAAGACCCAAATGCAGTCGAAATTGCAAGTGTCACAATTTTAGGACATTACATATACATACATGCACATTATCATATGTATATACATACATGTAGACTAATTGGCATGCATTTCTATATTGGTATGGAATTGCTAAACACTTGTACATGTCTGTGAATGCAAATATTGAATTGGTTTGCAATTGCACAGTAAGTCATATGCCATTATACGGATTGATAGACATATATATGTATAAATAGTGATGCATGCAGTCATACACAGACACATATATACGTAAATACTCTCTCTCACACACACACATATATATAGACAAATATGTTTCAATATATAAATATTTGTGTGTGTGCGTAAAGGTATTAATACATAATTGGAGCCCATTAGATATGTGGACCCCATAGAAAGGTATTCATACATATACAACCCACATATATGTGGACTCCATCTGTTGATAGGAGGGAACCGGCTTAGCTGTATACATGGTGAAGGGTGAAAGATGCTAGCCACCTTGTATGCAATTGTGCACGTATTAATTGTATACGCATGGCAATTATGAAGGGTGAAAGTTGGCAGCCACCTCCTATAAAATTGTGCATGTATTAATTGTATATGCATGGCAATTAGGAAGGGTGAAAGCTGGCAAATACTGCCTATAAAATTGTGCATGTATTAATTGTACACACATCGCAATTGGGAAAGGGTGAAAGTTGGCAGCCATATCCTATAAAATTTTGCTTGCATTAATTGTATATGCATGGAAATTGCGAAGGGACACAATTATTAATTGGTCAATAAATGAAACAAGACAATGGGAGAGAATAAATCAGTAGGCAATTATTAAAAAAGCAATGAAGTTGCTAGTTAATGTGTTGGTGGGATATAGTTTCAGTTAGTTAAAAAAAACATTATGTGCATATATCCAGAAGGTTTGTATATGTGTGTAGTGTTTGCAGAAGACATGGAAGTCACCTTCACCCTTTACACAACAAGACAACAGTTGGCCTTTAGGGGCAAGATCATCGATAAAAGGTTGAAGGCCATATTCAAGTTCAAGGATGAAAAATTTCTTCGATACTTAAAATTGTTTTTGGGTGACTATTTCATGAACACAGATCACCAGTACCGGACGAATGCGAACATCGTGGCCATGGTGACAACTTGGGCTTGGCAGATTGGGAAAAGTTAATAGAAAGTTAAATGGTTATTGAAAGAAATTGTGGACGATGAATGGCTACTCAATCTCGATGAACTTGTCATAACGGCTATTCTGGGGCTAGGATTTGAAGTTCCTAAGGGAGAACCGAGTCGTGGGGTTCCTAAAATTTTCCCCTTCATTCGATTGGAAGTGGGGGAAGACCGCAAGGCAGGTTCTATCAAAACGACACTTGGGTGGACGATGTTGGAGATGTGGCTCATTAAGAGGAAGAAGGTAGATGAAAGAATGTTGGGTGGTGTAGGTGAGGCGGGAGGTGAGGGAACATTAGGAGGTGCAGGTAAGGTGGGAGGTGAGGGAACGTTGGGAGGTGTAGGTGAGGTGGCAGGAGAGGGGACGTCAAGAGGTGTAGGTGAGGCGGGAGTTGCAGATGACACTGGTTATTGGTACGAAGTACCAGAGGTTCCTGCGGACTCCAACAATGACGAAGACTATGTCCCCTTGCCCAAGCAAAAGAAGTGAATGTGGGATTGAATGAATATGTGTGTATGTGTGACACATTTTTGGTAAGCATTATATTTGTTAGTGTTTTTTAATTTAAAAGTAACAAAATACGTAAATTTTAGTGGGAATGGTTGCTGGGAATGCATGTCAATACTTGGGAATGGTTTGTGCAAATACTTGGGAATGGTTTCTGGGAATGCTTGGGAATTCTTGGGAATGGTTTCTGGGAATGCTTCGAAATGTGCTAGATTAAACGTTATCGTATATATAGTTCTTAAAGGAGAAAATGTAAAATAGAAGTGTGATGTAGAAAAATATGTATGGTAACAAAAACAATACTCATGCGCTTTTGATGAATCTGGTCGACTGTTGTGCGTGTTTGCCACTCCGTGTTTTTTTCTTTCTATTTTTCTCTTGCATTGTATTTCTTTCAAATCCGGCTCTTGCAATGAGATGAGAATTTATGTTTTATACATGGATTGCATGGTTTCCCCCTTTTTAATGTGTTATTTTGAATTTGAAATTTGAATTTGCATTGTTTGTCCATTGAATCTATAGAAGTAATTCATTTAAGCCTGATTTGATTGTTTTTGGCAGGAATTTGGTGGCCTTACACAATTTTTGCCATGGTTGGAAGTGGGAGTTGGCTTGAAGAGATGTGAAGGAGATGGGACGAGCTGTACATAGGTGATGGAGTGTTGGGTGCAGTGCTAGGGGAAGGAGGTGTCACGACGTAGACATGGACCCAAACTAGTCAAAATGTGTTGTGTGAGGGGTTGTGGTTTTTGGCATATGCACACTCCAATGAGACATTGTAGGTGATTGAAGGTTTTGTCATTGATGGCAACCTTACAATCCTATGACACCGGCAAGGCATTCCACCAGCACTAGCAAGATTAGACTCTACACCGGCACTCAAATCACTGACATCGGTAGTGAAAGGAAGCATACCGACACAAAGGCCGACAAGATTTTTGTTGTAATATATTTTGTTTATTATTTGTAAAATCATTGTAAGCCGACTTGGCAAGTTGTAAAATGACTCTTATATAAGGGAGATCATTGTAGAACATTTTGTGTAAGTAAGAGGAATGTATTTAGGCGAAATAAGGTAGACCTATTATGCGAATTATAGGTTAAGGGTTTATGTAAGAAGTAGAGAAGAAACCGGTACTGGATCTGGCATTATAGATGCTACTTTGAAGCAGTACAAGACACTGGATTTATATAATCCATTTTGTAAGTTAGTGAGACTTCCTATTTTGTATTTGAGTAGTGAGCTCTAGGCAATTGGCCTTCATGCATGTGCAGGCCCCTCTTGTAGCAGTAATATTCTCTTATTGGCTAATAAGTGAATATTGTGGGTCACAAATCCCACTGAGATTTTTCCCACATCGGGTTTCCTCGTTAAACGCTTGTGTTATGGTGTGTTTTTCATGTGGTTGTTTTTATCTATGTTTATTGCATTACTTTCTATTTATTGGTACACTGTATTAATATGCTCTACATGTTTTAAGTTAAGAAAATCTACCGATTGGCTAGATACTGATTCACCCCCCCCTCTTAGTATCTGTGGGAATCCTAACAATTGGTATCAGAGCTTGGTCCTCTATTTTCAAAAGCCTAACAACTTGAGGAAGATCTTGACACTGGTAGAGATAGAAAACTTGATGAAGCAACTTGAAGGAGCTCTCTCAGACTATGATGCAGAAAAATTGAAAAATATCAAACTTGAAGATGATCTAAAGGCTGCTCAGGATATTATTCAAGGACTTCAAGAAAATCTTACTATTTCAAGAAAAGAGAAGAGAACTTTATGAAAAGATGCAAAATGAGAATGATGAAAAAGAAACTCTTAATGATATGATAAACAAGCTGAAACAAGAGAACATGACAACAAAGAATGAGATGTAGGATATGACTGAGTTTTTATTAAAAAATTGAAGATAGAAAGAAGAATGAAGAAGATTTGACTAGAAGACTAAGTGATGCTGCAAATGAAAACACAAGATTCAGCTATGAAAATAATTTGTTGAAGACAGATCTGATGCACACACAGAATGACTCAAATGAACTGATGAGGGAGAAAGAAGTCTTAGAAAGAGAAGTAGATACTGCAAATCAACATAAAGAGAAATTCAAGAAAAGCTCAGAAGAACTTGGTCACCTGCTGAAAAATCAAAAACCTAAAGGTGACACTTGTGGAATTGGCTTTGAAGTTGGTGAAAGCTCTAGTACTGCAAACACATAGGATCATAGTAAACCGGTAAGACAACCTACTACTTATAAATTCAGTGGCAAATGCTTTAACTATAACAAGTATGGTCATAGAGAAAATCAATGTAGGTCTAGAAATTATTAGAATATCAACACCCCCACCGGTTAATGTTCAAAATGCAACAAAGTTGGTCATAACTCTGAGAATTGCAGAATGAATGTGAGATGTTATGTTTGTGGAAGATTTGGACACTTATCTAATCAATGCAGAACACAAACCAACATAGGTTATGGAAAGGCTATTCAGAAAAATAATGTGACTTGTTATGCTTATAACAAGATTGGACATATTGCAAAATTCTGTAGAAGTAAAGGATCACCAGCAGACAACAAAGGTTCTAGTTTAAAAGGTAAAGAAAAAGTTGAAGAAGTTAAGCAAGAATTCTCAAAACAATGGATCAGGAAATGAGAACTAAATGTGGATAGGGATACTCCTCCACCAGTAGAACCAATCAACACTCCACTAACAGAATAGAGTAGCACTCCATCGGTAGGAAGCTCTTCATCAAATTGAGGAAATTTCCTTGATGGTTTGGCAATCAATGAGACATATGCTATTATTCCCTCGGTTGATGGTAAGAAGTTGAATTTACTTCTATATCGGCAGACAAAGTTAAGTTATTACTTAACTGGCATGCATTAAATGTGGTGGTTGGAAAATTGACATTATAAATTAATGTTTTTGGCTCCATTTTACTTCACCGAGCATTCAAACACTCGAAGAGCGCAAAATTTCTAGAGCTAAGGCATTTCGAGCAAAGAGGCAAAGCACTTCAGCAATCAATCCTTCTTGAGGCAGAAAAAGGTATTTATAATCATCGCATCCTCCTCTACACCTGAATTCATAGAAAACCCTACTATAGTCAAGGTAATCAAACACCCTAGGCCTGTATTTTAGCTAGTTCTCAAGATAGCTAAAAGGGATGACAATGTAGGTGCTTTTTCCCAAATTCCCAAAGGAGTTGTTTATGCAGAAGACCCTACAATTTATATCCATTGCCATATAGAAGAATTAGGAGATGAAGAAATCAAGAACATGTACAAATCTGTTATCTGTGATGACTTCAGAAATGTAAAACCTGAACATAAAATTGTTGAAACCCTAGGATTCACAGAAATTCTCTGCATTCTGGAATTCCCCATGGAGGTGATAAGGATAGTATTGAGTAGGGTACATGGTGAATTTTTCTGGCTAGATTCAATTCATAAAATTACCAAGGAAGCTATGAAAGCTGTAATAGGGTTACCTTCCATCGGTAACAGACCAGACAAGACAAAGAAGGTCTCAAATGACCTGGTAATGAAAGTAACTAGTGTAACATCCGACAGAAGGTCTTTAAGGGTTAATAATGTAACCGACATAAATGTGAGATTTGTTAGCATGATTTTAGGATATAAAGCAACACATGCAAACAAACTTAACTCAGTTTCCAGTTTATGCATAAAAAGTGCACATGATATGGTAAAAGAAAATGTGAAAATTGATGTATGTGAATGGTTAAAGGATGAATTGATTGACAATTTAGGGAAGATCAAGAAGGATAAGAAAGGGACTTTTAGAATTGGTAACTTACTTGTATGCTTAATGCTACATATAACCAAATAGGTGCCCAGTATAGGTATCAAGAACCTTGGATTTGACATACCGGTAGAGAAACAGTTATTAGACTTGTTCAACAACATGGGTGAAAACAAGGCTAAAAATATGAGACTAAGACTAAGTCCAAGATTGGACTATCTAGAATCCTTGAGGAAGGAAATATTTGAGGCATTAGTACAAGGATAGAAAACACCGGTAGAGCATATGTAGCACCTCACTGGTACAGTTCAAAGAACAGAGGCAACAATAAAAGACAATAAGAAGTTTATGGAAAGCATAAATTTGGTTTTGGCACATCTTTTTCAAATTGTAACCACCTAGTTACAAGGTTGAGACAGAAAAACTGCAACTCTATTGACACCTTGACAACCTTTGTCATTGATGCCAAAGGGGGAGTAGTAGTATGAGAAAATAATCTGCAAAAGACTTATTTGCTCAGGGGGAGCTCATATATTTTTGGTACACATTTTTGGAAACAATTTTTGGATTACAAGTTTTGGATACACTTTTGAAATTTTCTCATCAGTGTTGCCATCAATGCCAAAGGGGGAGATTGTTGGCATATGCACACTCCAATGAGACATTGTAGGTGATTGAAGGTTTTGTCATTGATGGCAACCATACAATCCTATGACACCAGAAAGGCATTCCACTAGCACTAGCAAGATCAGAGTCTACACTGGCACTCAGATCACTAGCACCGGCAGTGAAAAGAAGCATACCGACATAGAGGCCGACAGGATTTTTGTTGTAATATATTTTGTTTATTATTTGTAAAATCATTGTAATTTGATTTGGCAAGTTGTAAAATGACTCTTATATAAGAGAGATCATTGTACAACATTTTGTGTAAGTAAGAGGAATGTATTTAGGCGAAATAAGGCAGACCTTGTTAGTTCAGATGCCAATTGTTAATAAGATGAGAGAGGGGGTTAATCATACAAACTTAATCTTCAATATATTCAACAGATTCAACCTTGATAGCTTTAACAGATATATGTAACCAAACCTGTAAAACATGCAAGCTTAAGAACACATAATCATAACAACACTCAACACCAGATTTAACGTGGAAACCCAAATAGGGAAAAACCACTGTGGGATTTCGGACCCACTAAGAAATATACTCTTCTAGAGTATGCTTGGTTAAAATTAAATGCTGTTAAAGATTACAAACACATTGCTAGATCTGACCTGGTTAAGGGATTTCCCTCAGATCTGTTAGGATCTTCACCTTGTTAGAGGTGACCTTGTTAAAGGGTTTCAAACACGCAATCAGAATGTCACCTTGCTAGAGGATTTACAAATAAGACTGTTAAGTCCACTCGGTTAAGAGATTTTTTGTCACTTACAAATAAATAACAGTAATGAGTATGTCTGCAACTTTGCATCTAAAATGCTAAAGCAGATTCTTATTTGCTCAATACAATCTAGTCATAGGACTTATCTTGTCCCTCTGCTGGGCTCCTTACTCTATTATTCAAACAGGTCTTCAAGCTTCTGTGCTTGGTAATCACTATGTAGCATCCCTATGCTTACACTTGGCCATATACATTGTTTATGAATAATTTCTTACTTATAAACAATTTGCTAACCGCTTAATCTCTTTGATCACATTTCCCATGATCAATCATAGCCATCAGATCTTCAATCTTGACCAAGTTCAATGTATCCTTCGATCTGAAAATGTTTAACCTCGCCTTGGAACTTGCATACATTTCTTGGAACTTGTGCTAAGGTATTACGGTTCAATATGAGCTATAGATCTTCCTGCCGATCTTCTATTGCCATAGATCCTTAACAAACTTCATACACGTTGTATCAATCATTTAATCATAACCAGCTCATCAGCTTCCATCATTAAATAACGCATGCATTCATCCAATGCATTCTGTTATTACTCAGTTGCAACTCGGTAAATACTAAACTTCACTCGGTAGACATTCCGCCTTCATTAACCGATAGTGATAACCTTAGGGTTTATCGACTAGGTTCCTTGCTCAGTAACATAGTATAGTATTAACCTTACTGTGAGATTTTGCCAAGATCAAGAGGCAATGGAAAGCACAAATAAGAGAGAACAAAATAGATGATAGAAATAAACTGTATTCTATCAAGATGAAAAATATGATCAACTGGATCATTAAGCATTACATACAATGAATATAAGCCTGCTTATATAGGCAAGGCTATATGGATATGTGAGCACACAAACATGACATGTGGCTCAATAAGAAACAAGGGTAGGTAGGAAATAGGTGTGGGTAGGTAGGAGAAATAATATAATAGTCCACATGAGGTGGATCACCCACTGAATGTGGAGTGTAACAACAAGATCACACCATAAAAGGTGGAAATTCTCCTACACACACTATCCCAATGTGGCACAAACACCCAAGTGTCTCATACCCAAACTATTATGAAATGTATTTCCTAAGTAAACTTAAGTAAGTGTAATAATATCGAAGATGAATAATTATTTACACCAACGCTTACAAACTATAGCATATGTAGGATATCAAAACAATCTAAACAACATGATCTCATCATTGTCTAACTCAGTAATAGTTGCCCATTGAATAAATTATTCCTCCCCTTATTCATCACATTCTTTCTGTGTCTTTTACCGACATCTTAATTCTCTTCAAAACATACTTCTTAAGATATGGCAACATCATACTAAATCAGAAAATCAATTTCTTGACATCAATGACAAAATAATATTGTGAAGACAGTGAACATCCTTAATTAGTTATATCCATAATGATCAACAACCTTCTCAATATCCTAATTGAAATGCCAACAATCTCTTATTGTTTGTTGTAATGCCAACAATCTCCCCCTTTGGCATTGATGGTAAAACCAATTGATTTGACCTAAGATTTGAATTCAGATTGCTGTGATTATGATTGCTTAGATTGTTGAAATGCTCTCCCCCTGTCATTAGTCTTCTCCCCCACACATTAGTCTTCTCCCCCTTTGATAACAATGCCAAAAGAAAACTAATACATAATTTCTTCCTGTGTGAAGTAATTCCTTTGCTGTTTGGTATCAACTCAGTCTCAGTTAGAGCATTTTAGCTTCAATTCATGTTCCCTGTTTTTGTTTCCTGCACACCTTTAGAAAACATCCTAAAGTGTGTAAATCAACATCAACTCTTAAAAGGTATTCTTTAGAGTCATCGAATTGATGCTTTCACCGAACTCGGTCAGTGAGTAGAAGATAGGGGTAGGACCCCTAACTTACTTTTGAGATACTCAAAAGTGTCCCTTGGCAGTGGCTTGGTGAAAATATCTACTATTTGTTCCTTTGAGCTAACATACTCCAACACCACTTTCTTCTCTTGAGATTCTTCTCTAAGATAATGATATTTGATAGAGATGTGCTTTGTCTTAGAGTGCATAACATGATTCTTTGAAATGTTAATGGCACTAGTATTATCACATAATATAGTTACTGGCTCAGTAACTTTCTCATTTATGCCTTCCAACAATTGTTTGATCCATGCTATATTGGTACAATTCAATGCTGCAACAACATATTCAGCTTCTGTTGTTGACTGTGAAATACATCCTTGTTTCTTGCTAAGCCAACTCACTAGTCTTTCTCCTAAAAAAAAAGCTCCACCACTTGTGCTTTTCCTATCATCTATGTTGCCTGCCCAATCAGCATCAGTATAAACTTTTAAATCAAAGTCATTTCCTTTCTGATATACTAAGCCATAATCCTCAGTGCCTTTCAAGTATCTGAAAATTCTCTTGATTGTTGTCATATGTGTTTCCTTGGGATCTGCAGAAAATCTTGCAACTATACCTACTGCATGTGCTATATCTGGCCTGCTGTGAACAACATATTGCAACTTTCCAATCATAGATCGGTAAATTGTCTCATCAATAGATGCAGATTCATCATTCTTTGATAGTTTACAGTTGGTAGTCATAGGAGTACTTACTGGTTTTGAATCCTCCATTCCAAATTTCTTCAAGATTTCCTTTATGTACTTGGATTGAGTAATGAAAATCTCATCTTTCATTTGCAGTTTTTGTAGACCTATAAAATAATTTATCTCACCGATTAATGACATCTCAAATTCTTTACTCATTTCATTTCCAAAGTTCTTGCATAAAGAGTCATTTCCACAAAAGATAATATCATCAACAAATATGGCTGAGAACAATATTCCATTGTCATCATTCTTCATGTACATATTGTTGTTTTCACTTGTCCTTATAAAACCAATCTTGATTAAATAAGAGTGCAATCTTTCATACCATGCTCTAAGTACTTGTTTTAGACCATATAAAGCTTTGTTCAATTTACATACCTGATCTTTATTCTCTCCTTCAACAAATCCTTCAAGTTGTTCAATAAAAACTTCTTCTTTTAATATACCATTCAGAAATACAGATTTGACATCCATTTGATATACTTTGAAATTCTTGTAAGCAGTGTATGCCAACAATGTTCTTACTCCTTCAAGTCTTGCCACAAGTGCAAAAGTCTCACCATAATCAATTCCCTCTTCTTGAGCATAGCCTTTGCAAACTAGTCTTGCTTTATTTCGAATGACCTCACATTTTTCATTCAACTTGTTTCTGAAAATCCACTTTGTACCGATTACATTTTTGTCCTTTTGTCTTGGGACCAGTGTCCATGTGTCATTCTTCTTGATTTGATCAATCTCTTCAGTCATAGCATTTATCCAATCTTCACTGTTAAATTCCTCTTTCACTATCCTTGATTCAAATTCAGATATCAGACATGTGTTCTATCTCAGTTTATTCCTTGTCATCACTGGATCATTCTTATCTCCTATAATTTGACTTGATGCATGATTTCTTCTGACATACTTGGCTAATATAGGCTCGATAGATTTTGTATGATCTTCTTCATCACTCGGTAACTGGATATTCTCTTCATTTCCTTCAACAGTTTTCTCAGTAGGACTTCTCGGTTGAACATATACAGATCCTTCATAATCATCTAGTTCTTTGGAGTTTCCTTCATCATTTCTTTCTGCAAATTCATCAAATTTTCACATTTGCACTTTCTACTATTTTTTTAGATGATTTGATCAAACATTTAAATGCTTTGCTTCTAGAAGAATAACCAAGAAATGTTCCTTCTTCACTTTTCTGATCAAACTTACCATTTCTGTCATCTTTGTGAACATAGCATCTACTTCCAAAGATTTTAAAGTAACTTGCATTAGGTTTCTTGTCATACCAGATTTCATATGGTGTCTTCAAAGTTCCTTTCTTCAGTTGTATTCAGTTCAGGGTGTAAATTGTAGTGCTAATTGCTTCTCTCCAAAATGTTTGAGGTACCTTCTTTTCTATCATCAAGGTTCTTGCACAATCCACAATTGATTTGTTTCTTCTCTCGACTATCCCATTTTTTTGGGGTGTTCTCGGTGCAGATACTTGCCTCTTTATACCATGATCATTACAGTATAAGTTAAATTCATCAGAGGTGAACTCTCCTTCTCTATCAGATCTAAGATATTTCAATTGTCTTCCTATTTCATTTTCAACTCTTGCCTTGTACCATTTAAACATTTGAAAAGCTTCTAATTTTTCTTTTAAAAACATTACTAACATCATCCTTGAGTAATCATCCACAAATAATATGAAATACTTATCACCATAATAACTCTGAACTTTCATAGGACCACAAAGATCAGTATGCACAAGATCTAAAATTCCTTTAGACGTGTAGGACTTACTTGTAAAGCTTGATCTTGTCATCTTACCCATCTGGCATCCTCAGCACATAGCATTCTCAGGTTTCTCAAGACTCAATAGACCTCTTACTTAGAGCTTCTTGCTTATTTTGATCAGATTATCAAAATTTACATGACAAAATCTTTTATGCCATAACCAAGTATCATCTATCTTTGCATATAGACACTTATTCTGAGTTGAGTCAAGGTGAAATGTGTTACCTTTTGTTTGTGTCCCAGTAGCTGCTAACTTTCCATGCTTGTCATGAACTTTGACAATTCCTTTCTGAAACTCTATTTGGTATCCTGTATTGTTTAGCTGTGCTACACTCAACAAATTGCATTTCAAACCTTCAACCCAATAAACATCATTACATTTAGCATTGTCAAGAAGTGTTATAGATCCTTTACCTCTCACTAGACATGGTGCATCATTACCAAATCTTACATAACCTCCATCATAATCTTCTAACATAACAAACTTGTGTTTATCATCTGTCATGTAATGTGAGCATCCACTATCTATGATCCAAGAATCATTAGTATTTATGTGAGATATTAAAGCTTTTTCTTCGTACCTTTCTTCATCTAATCCATCTTTGATAGCCACATAAACAACTTCCTTTGTATCAGTTTCATCTGATTTATCATCATTAGATTCCTCATCAGCTATTAGACATGTCTTTTTATCTCTTCTTCTGAAGTCTTGGTGTCCTCTGTAATGATTATCTTTCTGTTTGTCATCTTGGTAATCTCTCTTTCATTGGATTCTTTGTTAGGACAATTAGAAGCCATATGTCTTATTCTATCATAGTTAAAACATTTCAAAGGCAACTTTCCTTTGTACTTACCTTTTCCTCTCGATAGCCTTCTAGCTAATAGTGCTTCAAACTCTTCTTGCTTTCTGATTTCTTCATAAAGTTTGTGTACCTCCTCCATGTTTTTGAAAAATCTTTCACTTGCTCCACTGTGATTCCCTTCAGAGTACTTATACTTTCTATCATTGTAATCATCAAATTCATCAAGATAAAAATAACTAAATGTTATCAAAGTTACTTAACTCAAATGCATGTAACTTACCAATAGCAGCATCCAAAGAAACTGGCATATTGGGTATAGACCTCAATTCATTGATTGCAGAGACTCGGATTGCATAAGCAGGTAGAAGGGTTCTTAATAGCTTACTTGTGACATCCTTCTCTTCAATGGTTCCTCCTGCTCCTTTGATTTGATTGACAATCTCCTTTAACCTTGTACTGTAATGGGCTATGTTCTCACCTTCATTCCTTCTCATAGATTCAAGTTGTCCTCTTAGACTATCCACTTTTTCTCTTTGAACATGTTCATCACCACAATACACAGATATGAGCTTGTCCCACATTGCCTTGGCATCATTGTAGCCTTCTAGATCATTAAACTCTGAGTCAGTCAATGCAGATGTTATTTCAATCATTGCTTGAATATGTTCTTGTTTTGCCTTTATCTCTTCAATTGTCAATGGATAGGTGATAGATGTAATAAAATCATTCTCCAGATAATATACAATATATTCTCCAATTCCTGATAGGTGCAGCTTCATCCTTTTCTATCATGTATAGAAACTTGACTTGTTCAGCTTCGGTGCATCCCTCTTATACATCTTTGGATCTTTTCCTCAAGTACCTTTAAACTTTTTCTTCCGGAGTCCAAAGCTCTGATACCAATTGTTAGTTTTGATGCCAATTGTTAATATGATGAGAGAGGGGGGTGAATCATACAAACTTAATCTTCAATATATTCAACAGATTCAACCTCGGTAGCTTTAATAGATATATGTAACCAAAACTGTAAAACATGCAAGCTTAAGAACATATAATCATAACAACACTCATAACACCAGATTTAACGTGGAAACCCAAATAGGGAAAAACCACTGTGGGATTTCAGACCCACTAAGAAATATACTCTTCTAGAGTATGCTCGGTTAAAAGCAAATCCTGTTAAAGATTACAAACACATTGCTAGATGTGACCCGGTTAAGGGATTTCCCTTAGATCTGTTAGGATCTTCACCTTGTTAGAGGTGACCTTGTTAAAGGGTTTCAAACACTCAATCAGAATGTCACCTTGCTAGAGGATTTATAAATAAGACTGTTAATTCCACTCGGTTAAGAGATTTTATGTCACTTACAAATAAATAACAGTAATGAGTATGTCTACAACTTTGCATCTAAAATGCTAAAGTAGATTCTTATTTGCTCAATACAATCTAGTCATAGGACTTATCCTGTCCCTCTGTTGGGCTCCTTACTCTATTATTCAAATAGGTCTTCAAGATTCTGTGCTCGATAATCACTATGTAGCATCCTTGTGCTTACACTTGCCCGCATACATTGTTTATCAACAGTTCCTTATTTATAAACAATTTGCTAACCGCTTAATCTCTTTGATCACATTTCCCATGATCAATCATAGCCATCAGATCTTCAATCTTGACCATGTTTAATTTGAAAATGTTTAACCTTGCCTTGGAACTTGCATACATTTCTTGGAACTTGTGCTAAGGTATTGCGGTTCAATCTGAGCTATAGATCTTCCTGTCGATCTTCCATTGCCATAGATCCTTAACAAACTTCATACATGTTGTATCAATCATTTAATCATAACCAACTCATCAGCTTCCATCATTAAATAACCCATGCATTCATCCAATGCATTCTGTTATTACTCGATTGCAACTCAGTAAATACTAAACTTCACTCGGTAGACATTCCACCTTCATTAACCGATAGCGATAACCTTAGGGTTTACCGACTAGGTTCCTTGCTCGGTAACATAGTATAGTATTAACCTTACAAACAATAGCATATGTAGGATATCAAAACAATCTAAACAACATGATCTCATCATCGTCTAACTCGGTAATAGTTTCCCATTGAATAACTTATTCCTCCCCTTATTCATCACATTCTTTCTGTGTCTTTTACCGACATCTTAATTCTCTTCAAAACATACTTCTTAAGATATGGCAACATCATACTAAATCAGAAAATCAATTTCTTGACATCAATGACAAAATAATATTGTGAAGACAGTGAACATCCTTAATCAGTTATATCCATAATTATCAACAACCTTCTCAATATCCTAATTGAAATGCCAACAATCTCTTATTGTCTGTTGTAATGCCAACAGACCTATCATGCGAATTATAGGTTAAGGGTTTATGTAAGAAGCAGAGCATAAACCGGTACTGGATCTGGCATTATAGATGCTACTTTAGCAGTACAAGACACTAGATTTATATAATCCATTTTGTAAGTCAATGAGACTTCCTATTTTGTATTTGAGCAGTGAGCTCTAGGCAATTGGCCTTCCTGCATGTGCAGGCCCCTCTTGTAGCAGTAATATTCTCTTATTGGCCAGTAAGTGAATATTGTGGGTCACAAATCCCACTGAGGTTTTTCCCACATCGGGTTTCCTTGTTAAATCCTTGTGTTATGGTGTGTTTTTCATGTGGTTGTTTTTATCTTCGTTTATTGCATTACTTTCTGTTTACCGGTACACTATATTAATATGCTCTACATGTTTTAAGTTAAAAAAATCTACCAACCTGTTAGATATTGATTCACCCCCTCCTCTCAGTATCTGTGGGAATCCTAACAGTGGTTGGGTCCATGCGTGTCGTGTTGGCCATATTAATGCATATGTTATGGTTGTTTTATTGTTGGCTGAGGCCGCATTATGTAGAAAGTTGTTCATGTTTAAAAGTATGACAATGACATATTTTTTTTGTTAGAGGGGCCCACCCTTTGGCATGGTGGCTAGTGAAAGTGCCCACATTGACATGTGTTTATTTCAAAAGACTATGTTTTAATATTTTTAAATGTTATGCAATGTTTTATGTTTTTTTGGTAATGGATAGATGTATGGCCCAAAAGATGTTATGTTTAAGTTGAATATTTATGCGATTTTTTGGTAATTTTTTTGGTGTGCGAATGTGCAAGTTTTGCTAGGTAGGGTGGTCATGTGTGGGGCCCATGGTGCGCATGTTCTATATCACCTTCTGGACACTGCGCACGTATTGGCTACTCTCCCCTAGGGCAATGTTTTTTTATTGGTTTTGTATCTCCTCAAAATAAGAAAGGCAATTGTAGGGCTATGAAAACAAAAGGTAGTTGCAGGGCCATGGAAATAGAGTTTCTGACTATAGCTTGGAACACATGGCCATCAAATTGTTGACTAACTAACCATATGTCCTCCTAGATGCAAGAAATCATCCCATAATTACACAGGAAATTCAATCTGATTCTGTAATCTGGATAATATCACATTCTTAGTTTTCGACAGTATTGGCTAAAGATCTCCATTTTGTATAAATTATGAGCATATTCAAAGGATTGTCTTCATATCTTAGATGTGTCACAGGATCTGAGAATTTATTTTGCAGGAAGATTCACAACAGAAGCCTCAAAACACTCATGGCAACACTGTAAGTATAATCAATCCATTCTATTTTTTTCCTGCTCAACGCTCGTGCAAACATTCATCTTCTAATTTTCAACTTAAATCTATGTTTGATCAATAGTAAGAATTAGTTTCATTGGATTGCAGAGATGTACTTCCTCCGGTTTTCAATTCTAAATTAGAGCCCCCTATATTGTTTGATGAAACCACAAGGTAAAGTCGGCATGGCAATAAATTTCTGGTTGATCTTCTGGGTTTGATAAATAAGAATTCAATACATGCATATTTAATTTAGGGTTTCCTTAAAATGTGAAGAGGCAATGTAAGTTATTTTGTTAAAATTTGTAAAGAATTCTTAAATTTAGGAACGAATAGCAAGGATTTATATTGATGCCTTTAGGGTTTCAACTTTACAATAAATTAGTCATGCCTAGGGAAATTAAAATCTTATTTCATGGAAGCAAGTTCTTTGCTAGTCTCAAATGTAGGTTAATTCTGCAGTTTCTGAAGGTATTAAGACCATGGAGTTATTTCCTCAACACGCTTCAGGCTTTCAAAGGGAAAATTCCAAGCATCCTATCAAAGAGATAATGATTTTCTACAACAGAAAAATGAAAGTCTTCCCCAATGTTTCTCCTGAAAGAGTAAGTATTTTTTCATGTTTGATCCACTATTGTCCACCATAGGAAAAACAGAGGGTTTAAATACCATTAAAACATGTCAAATTCTCAATCGTCTAATGAATAGTTTGTTTCTTCAACGGGAAGGAAGTATAATTATATTGGTCGTGGGAAATGGAAATATTCTACATTCCAATGAGGTTTTGTTCTCTTCCACCACTGCTTCAAATTCCCTACCTTTACCCATATGATTAAGAAAAAATGTTACAAATCCTGAAGAATTTTTCGGTCAAAGCAAATCAAGCCCTATTTCATGCCAATAAGTTCTCAAATTAAATTTATAAAATGTATAGTGGAAGAAAATCGGATTTTTAATATTTAAACTAGAAGAAACTTAGATTTGAAATATTTACACTAGAACAATTTGTGTACAATATTAACGAAAAAACTTTGTTTTGCAGAACTTCCGATGGCAAAGAAATTATCTCTGCAATGTTTTCTCAATGATGATGTTGAAAGTAGAGCCCTTAGAAAATTGTATTGATTATTCTCTATGGAATCAAACATTTTTCCACTTGAATTATTTGATTATAATAGGAAACAAAAGGAATTTATTTTTCTTGGCATAGATTGCAATATAGTTTAATCACCATTTAATTTTGAATCCTTTGCTATAGTTTCTTGTAGGCAGGAACAAATAAATTTGATTTTTTTGCTAATAAAAATATGTCTTTAATTGAGATTAATGCAAATCATAGTGTTTTTGAAGGACTATGACAATAGAAATTTTCATTGAAGGAGCAAGGGGTAGTTTGCATCCAAGTAACCTGTTGTACTTGGTATGTTACTACTTTAAATATAGGCATTATCTACTTGGTGACTGGTTTCAAACCTTTTCTAGAGTTTCTCTATAGCCAAGGTTGAACTTTGGTGTCTTAGTAAATGCAGCTTAGGATTTGAGTCTTGAGCTTCACCATCTCAAAATTTGATTAATGGAGAGACACTACTTGTGGTCATATCTCTATTCTTCATTTAATTTCCCAAGCATGAATTAGGAGAAATTCGGTAACTATTCATTGTGTTTCTATTTTTGTTCTTATATTTAAATTACTTAACATCTCAAGACTCTCTTTTTTATTTGGCATTTTGCACTGCTTGTAATTATAGATTGCATGTACTTGCTTGTTTTCTCTATTTTTTCTATGGTCACATGTTTTTTGGCAGAAGGAAGAACATTATAATGTGTGTTGCCCATTTATATTTGTCATTGGCTAGTTGCCTTATCTATAGGGTGAGCCTACTATGTGGAACCTTTTTCTTTCCTTACCATTATGAAATGAAATTATTATTAACATAGTAACCAATAAACAAATTTCATCTATGCTTAAATGTGGTTCTATAACTATTATTAAATAGCATTAATACTTGATGTCTAGCATGTTGAATTGCTTATCAAATTTAATCCGAACATCTAGTTTCAAGATTGTTCTTAGGATATGGAGATATCACCATCTTAATAGCAAGTAATTAGAATCTCTTATTCACTAAATCAAACAATTCCATGGCCTTTGTATAATCTATTGTAATATCTCATTTTAGACAAAAACTTAATTGAATGTTGCTCCCTAGTATTCAACTTCACCCTCCTCTTCATACATATTTCAATAATAAAAGCAATAATATATTTACAATAAAAAATTATGAACAAAAGGGAGAGATTTGGGTGCTAGGAATTGTAGTACATGTCACATTCTGATTATTTGCAAAAACTTGCCCTTATCAATGTGATATTGCAACCCCTTTCATTATGTCTCATGGATTTTGAAGATGCAAAAATTTTATTGTTTTCTTGCTAAAATGACTATGTTGGCTATTGATTATTTGGACCATTTAATAGCCTACACAAACATAGAGTAATAAAAGAGGGATTGGCAAATGCAGCTAGTACTTTGGTTATCTATTAACACTATTACTTTGAACCCTTCACATTACAAGTAGAATTGTTTTTGTTATCCTACAATATATTTTTTGTCTTCGGGGGAATATAAACTAGTTTAGGCACACCCTCTGCATGTCTCGGACTATCATGCCTAAACCTATATTTGAATGCTTTCTCTCAAGAGATTGTCATACTTCTTTGTTGCTCCTATTACAAACTTGCGTACTATCACATGTTTTGTTTTTCAAGATATTCATCACCTTTCAGCAAACTGTGTCCCTTTTCTGAAGCCACTAATTATGTTCTATCCATGACTATTGGTTTGCATTATTTCTGCAAGGTGACCTTACATTTTTGCAGTCCTATAACTGCAAATGACATTTAACTTATCATAGCTATATTTGTATTAACTTAACAATGGGCATACACAAGTATGCAACTATCACTATCATTATTTTAAAGTACTATGATAAGCTTTCCTATCTGTCATAGAATGATTTTTCTTCTCGTCATTCTTGTAACTACTGCTTCACCACACCAAACACCCACATTTCATGTTTGGTCATTGCTTGGCAGGAACTATGTTTCTTACAACTCTTGTTAGCTCATGGAACTCTCATGTGAACCATTTACAATGTGCAACCTAGAGGATTCTCATGCATCCAATCCTCTCAATCAAATCTCCTCAAGTGATATCTAAAAAAAATTCAAATTTTGATCTTGCATCCTTCAAGTCTATAAATAACTCATTGTATGGGCTATTTACAAGGACTTTAGAATGCAACATGTCATGTCAATTTGAAAACCAACATAATCTATCCATCTCATATCAATTCATGATGAGATTTGTTGGTGAGTAATTTGTTATAGGCTTTTATGTTTTATACATATTAATTTAGTTTGACTGGAGATTTACAATTATACATATAATAGAATTTAAGTCAAAATTACACAATTGAATATTAATAAAATATCATAATTTTGGTCAATGTTATTTAAACTAACATTGAAATTATTGATTGGTTAAGATTTACAAAAAAATGTTATTTGAATAATTTAAAAAATTCAAACTTTTAATAAGGTTGATTTCTAAGACATTTTAACAGCCTTACTAGTAGTCAATAGGGATTTCATATGGGCTGTTAAGCCTAAGAAATTTAGTCTTGAAAATATTCCATGTTGAAAAGTATATAATAGAAAACATACTACCCCAAAAATATCAATTTTGTCTCACTATTAAAAGTGATTTCACACCCCCAAAAATAAAAACAATGAAGATATTTTACTATATCTTGAGTCAAAACTACACAATTGCATCCTAATAAAACATCATAATTTTGATTAGTGTTATTTAAAGTAACATTGAAATTGTAATATATTGATTGGTTAGGATTTTCTGAAAGGATTATTTAATAATTTCAAACATATTCAAACTTTTAATAAGCTTAATGCTTAAGATATTTTAATACCCTTACTAGTAGTCAATAGGACTTTCATATGGGCTTTTAAGCCTAAGAAATTTAGTCTTGGACATGTTCCATGTTAAAAAAATAGTCTTATAATAGAAAACATATTGTCCCAAAAATATCAACATTGTGTCACTATGAAACGTGATATCACACCCCAAAAAATTAAAAAAAATTAAAATATTTTGCTACATCTTTTTTTTTTGGATTAGATATCATAAAAAACCCATTACATAACATCAACAAAACTCGAGTTCAGCAGTATCAAGGGCACCAGGGGAAGGTACATGCAAAAAAATATATATAGTTATTGGGCACCTCCACTATAACAGTGATGATTACATTAGATACATATTTGTAAACAAAAATATTAGCAACAGTCTATGTAAGAAACATATGCATCAGTCTAGGAAACTGAGATTTCAACATCCGGTGAAGTGTTGTTTCCCAGTGCGGGGATCCAAGCCACCCTCCCCAAGTTTCCATCTTGCCACACTTCCACCCGACCATCAAGTATGTCCTGTTTATGGGGGTGGGAGGTGCGCTCACGAATCAGGTCAGCTTCCTCCTGAGTAATCTCCATGTGTATCTACCTACGCTCCAGGTGCTTCATAAAAGCCACCAATGCTTGCTCAAATGCAGCCTTGCCTGGTTCATCCCTCTCCCAAGTGAATCCGTGTGATAATTCTTGGATGTAAACAGTAGTAGCCCCCTCCTTGATCCACCTATCAAACTTGTCTGAGTCCAGCTTAAGTATAACAGTGACCTGCATAGAAATAGAGTAAACAATGAGTCTCCTAAGAGACTCAGTGAGGTGCCTAGTATTGCTATTAAAGATGTCATCATTACAATACTTCCATATAAGCCAAAGAACTTCCAAAGAAAAACAAGACCAAAAGGTATTTGCAATTCTCCTACAACCCTTGATATAGCCTAGAATAACATCTATGTATTCAAAAGAAATAGATTCCAAGTTAAAACCAAACAATCTCCATATTTCTTTTGCAAAATGGCATTCAAAAAATATATGTTTCATAGTTTCAGGCACTCTGCATATGTTACAACTTAAGAAAGCACCCTCCTTATATTTTATGGGGAGTTTATTTAATAGCAGGCGCTAGCCAAAGAATTGCTTTTTTGGTTCATTATGAGCCATCCAAAATTTACAAAGGCTATCTTTCCAGGCCTTTGGTTCCCAGTTTAAACCCCAACATTTATTAAGGTGCAGAAAAATGGTATCAGCATCGTTGAGTGAAGAGTAAATGTATTTGGCTTTAAGGGAAGGGAGAGGTGTGCCATCAGTCCAGCAAAGTGCAGAAGTGGGGGGGTGGAGGAGAGGGGGTGAGAGGGGGGGAGAGGGGGGGAGAGAAAAGGATAAGGCCATTTTAAGTATGTTATAGGTCCTGCTCTAGGATGTCAGGATAGAGAAGGTAAGTGTCATTTCCTCCCATGATCTCAACTGGTCATTTTCAAACAGATGCTCAAAGTATTTAATACCCATATTATGCCATTTTAGTGGAGAACAACCTTGGAGAGTGGTTAAAGGTTTTCCATTACGGAATAAATTCCACCATATTGATCCGTTATCAGCAATATGCCCCTGTACAATGCCATTTACTTTGATATGTACCAAGTGTTTCACATGTTCCCAAGCCTTCCATAGGGACTTAAAGATATCAGATCCAGCGGGAGATACCTCAAACTATTCAATAAGAAGGTCAAGAATGGGGAGATCTTTCCATTTATTGGCTTTCTTAGGGATCGAGCATATAATGTTATTTCTTATAAGAACTTTCCATGGCTCATTACCTTTCATGACCTTAAGAATCCACTTGGAGGTGAGGGCAATGCCCTGTAGTTTCAAGTCCTTCAACCCCATCCCACCAAATAGTTTATGCATAGTGCACCATTCATATTTCACTGCATGTTGCTTCCTAGTACCCTTTCCATCTAACCATAGGAATTCCCTAATTTGCTTTTGAACATGATTAAATTGGTAATTCCTAAAGAGCCAATCTGATGAGAAATAAATATTATATGAAGCAAATATTTTTTGACACACCTAGAATCTTCCAGCCAAGGAGAGGAAGTTCTTGTTCCACTTGGAGAGTTTCTTATCAATCTTATTCCCTACCCATTCCCACATTTCTTTTAGATTTGGAAGAACAAAAAAGGGAATACCTAGATATCTTACAATTTGTGTTGGAGCCAACCATTTGAGAGAGAATTTTGAGAGCTAGCCCGGGGGGCTGTCATCCCAACCAAGGATATTGGACTTATGCATAGCAATCTTACTGCCAGATGCTAGGCAGAAGAGTTCAATATTTTTCAGCAGAGCAGCAAGGTTATCTTCCTCAAGCTTAATTAAAAGTGCAGTGTCATCAACAAATTGAACATTACAGATTTCCTTCTTGTTAGGTAGGGAGATACCCCTAACAGGAGGAGTAATAGAGGAGTTCTTAAGCAAGTAGAACATTGCATCAGCAACTAGGACAAATAAGGTAGGGGCTAGAGGACATCCTTGTCTAATGGATCTAGTTAGTGCAAAATTGGAGGACCTTATCCCATTTACTTCAATAGAAGCATTGGCATCACATAATAGAGTTCTGCCATATTACAAAATCCAGGGGGGAATCCTAATGACTGAAGCATCTGAATGATATAACCCCATTCTATCCTGTCATAGGCTTTCTCAAAATCTATGAGCAACATGGCTCCATTTTGTCCTGATTCCTTAGCCTAGTGGAGCGACTCCCAACAGGTAATTAGGTTTTCCAGTATATAACGTTCTTTAACAAACCCTGTTTGAGTAGTACTGACAATCTTAGGCAAGATTTTCTCCAATTTGCATGCAATCAACTTAGCTAAGATTTTGTATGACACATTCAATAGTGTGATAGGCCTCCAGTTTTTAAGTAGGGTTTTGTCACCTTCTTTAGGAATAAGCTTGATCAGAACTTGCTTAATATTTTTTCCCAAGGTACCATTGTGGATCGCCTCAGTGTATAGGGAGTGAAGATCATCAACAATCCATCCAATATTTTCCTTATAAAATTCTACTAGAAACCCATCAGAGCCAAGGGATTTATCATTACTAAGAGCCAAGATAGCTTTCCTGATTTCTTCTTTTGAGATAGTCATTTCAAGTAGCCTACTATCCTCCTTATCAATAAGTTTGGGGACCAAGGACAGGACAATCTTTCTAGCATTTTCCTGTTCCTCCCTAACTGGTTCAGTAGAGAACAAATCCTTGCAGAACTGAGCAAAGCACTCAAGAATCTCAGTTGGTTCAGAGAGGTTCTTATTCTGCTCCCAGATGGTGTCAATTTTCTCTTTGGCTTGTTTCATCTTAAGAAGTTGGAAGAAGAATTTAGATCCTCGATCTCCAGTATCCAACCAATTTAATTTAGCCCTAGTTCTCCATCCTTTGATTTTCTGATTCTACAATCTTCTAAGATCAGTCTTGGCCCTAATAAGTTGGTTGGTGAGTGATCCATTCTCAGGATCCCCTTGAAGTTATAGCTCAGCCACTTGGAGGGCATTATGTAGTTGTAACTCATAGACTCTGGCATCCTTAGCCTTCTTTTTACCCATAGCTTGGCAGAGTGAGGTCCAAGTTTTAACATTCTGGTTCCATCTGTCAATGTTGGACATTTGGCAATTACCATATTTATTAAACATTCTGACAAGAAACAAGGCACACTTTAGGTCCTCATCCATTAGTAAACTAGTGTTCATTCTAAAGTTCAAGCTAGGGTTTGGTGGGGCCATTCTACTATCAATTATATTTATCCCAATCATAATAGGATGATGATCTGGTAATGTATATGGTATGACATCATATTGAACACCATCATCATTTTTAGCAGTTTCAAAGAAATCTTTGTTGAAATAAAATCTATCTAGCTTGCAATAGACTCTTTTATTATACTATTGATGATTACACTAGGTGTACCATATTGATTTATAGTCTCCCTTTTTTTGTGCTAAAGGATCAAACAATTTCATCTTGTTAACCATCCTTTCCCACTGGACTCTCTCAGCACCATTCCATTCAACCTTGTTTCCTCCTTGTTTATCTTGAACACTAACTACCATGTTGAAATCTCCTCCCAAGAACCAGGGGATATCCTCCAAGTTAGCAAGCCATTCCCACATACTCCCTCTTTATCAGTAGTCATTGGAGGCATAAATTGAACAAATGCCAAAGGTGGAATTGTCATTCTGAATGATAGCCCATATTGCCCTTGCACATGGGGATTGCCCCCATTTTGTCACCTTATTCACCCAATTAGGGTTTAATAAAATTGTAGCTCCACCTCTTCGTTTAGGGTAATTGGTATAGAAGGGAGTGGCCTCCCTCCAAATGCATTTTAGACCAACTTCTAAGGTAAATCCCACTAATTTTAGCTCCTAGAGCATAAGGCAGTCAATATCCTTGTGCATATTTAGAAATCTTTTGACCACATATTTTCTATCAGGGGCCTCAAGGCCCCTGATGTTCCATGAGATGGATTTCAACATTAGGAAGATTGTTCGGGAGTGTCCATCAGGGAATTAAACCCCTCGAAACACTTAGGCCATTCCTCTGGATTAGAGAGGTAACTAGCATCAAAAGCCCCTATTGAAAGTGGTCTACCTATTTTCTTCATAAGTTCAAAGAGTTGTTCTGGTCCCGATGACTCCTTCCTACCTAAAGTCTCCTTAGAAGCCTTAGGAGATCTTTTCCTCCTTTTTTTCTTAGATTTATTTCCATATAGGTCTTCTCCCCCATTCTTAGATCCAAAATTAAAAAACTCTAAGATTTGGGGAAAGTGGATTATCCCCACCATTGTTGATAACCTCAAAGTCATTATATTTCAAACAAAGTCCAGTACCATGAACATCCCCTATGGTATGGTTGGAAGGGAGGATGGTAAGCCCCATATCCCCATCAATGTTACCAGATGTCAACTCAAGGGGTTTGGTAGGGCTTTGTGCTCTCTCACCCTCAACCTTGGTCTCCAAGGGAGTATTTGAAACAAAAACAATGGGAGGAATGCTCATCTCCCTAGGAATGTCACAATTGTCCATACATTCAGACCCCAGAGGGGATTGACATACACTACAGATGGCATTGGTGGTATCTTGAGCACCACCATCATCCCCTTCGATCAACTCATGGAGGAAGGGCATGGTATAGGACTCAATCTCCTTTTTCTGATTACTTAATGATAGTTCAAGTTGTTTTCAGTGTTCTGCAACCATTTTCAATTTTTCAAGGACAGTTGTTGTGCATTTTGAGTTCTGGGTCCACCATTAGTAGTGGAAAAACCAACCACATCAGATTCTAGTGGGATAGAGACACTGGCAGCCAAATTGGCCTCTTTTAGGGCCTTCTGGTATTTAACTAAACTCTTAGCAATTGAGGGAGGAGCACTGGAGGGATTAGGGCAATCTTGTGGGCTAGATAGTGGGGGGTCAGGGTCGGGTGGAGGTGGCAGGTCGGGAAAGTTAGGATGTGAAGGGTTGGGGGGAATGGGAGGTGAAGATTCAGGGTGCAATGGGGGAGGATTAGGGCCAGTCTGTTTAGGGTTTGAGGGTTCTTCCAAGGCAAAATGTAGAGGGTATTGAGCAGAGGCCTTCTTGGAAGGAGAAAAGTTTTTTCCCCCCAACAAAGGGCAATTTTTGAAGAAGTACCCACTTCTTCTGCACTTATGACATGCATTAACTCCCCTCACATACTCTAAGGGACATGAAAATAACTAGTTTTCAATATAGATATCAATTTCAGAGGGTAAAGTCGAGCTAGGATTGAAGGCAATAAGTACCCTCACATCCATATGGGGTAATAAAGCATTAGAAGAATCAATTTTAATCACTTTGCTTAGAGGCTCGGTAATTTTTGAGATACGGTTCCATAAGAATGGAGGAACATTTTTAATAACGACCCATTTAGGGTTAGATAGTGCCATGATTTCCTTATTACATGCAACAGGAGTCCAAGGAACGACCCTAAAACAAGCATTTCCTACATTCCAAAATTGCTTATCGAGCACTTTCTTTTGTGTTTCTTTATCAATGAAATAAATAAGGAATAACCCTTTTTGTAACATTCTACAGAAAGAAAAATGAATGCCAATTTTTATACACCAAATATATTTAAACCATCTATTTAAATTCTGTCTAGACAACATTCTATCTACATCAAGGGCTGCTAAAAAAATCGCAGAATCCCTAAGTCTAGAAATTTCCTGAGAAATGCATTCAGTCATGGAAGTATTAGGTTTAATGACAACTCTTGGAGCCGACGCAACCTTACCTTCTTCATGGGCCTAGCTTGCTACTGCATCGTGAAGGACCTTCGGCTCGAACCTCACATCCTCTAGGAAAGTCGTGCAGTGTCCTTCAACGGCTTGGCGGAATGATTTCTTCACTCCGTTATTGCTCTAGTTGGTGTTAATACCAACCCCAACCCTATTTTTCTCCATTAATGGAGACACGAGCAAAAGTAAATACGGGGGCCTCTCGGTAGGCTTGGGAGCCCCCAAATAGAGAGTCAACCTACAACCAAGGACCGTTCGTATTCATCATTGGTTGTAGAGCTAGCCGCCGCCTTCTACTTCATCTATTGTAATAGTATTTTTAGCTACATCTTCAACCACATGATATATGTTTATATCAATAATACCATTATTTTCCTTTCAACACAAATATTATACCTCCTAAAAATGAAAAATCTAGTAACTTATAACTTAATAATAAAATTACTTTTCTTTTTGTTCAATTAACCTCATATCTTACTCAATTTTAAAATCAAATATATTCATCATAATAAATAATCTATATATTAAATTATCATCTAACCATAAAAATAGTGTAGAAATATATTACACATACATAGATTACAATCTATGTACTAACATGTAATATTTAATGCATCTAAATCCCATTTATTTCTATATGTTGCTTTAAAGCTACATATGCACATAAATTGCACCTTTCTTAGCAACATAATACCTACCTAATTTGTTTGAATCTAATTAATTTTCATTAAAATAAGTACACAAAATGAGATTAATTAATATAGTCTTAACTTTCTCATGGAATTATCAAAAAATATATCAATACAGAAAAGATAACTCATATATATGTGATACAAAATTGGCACTCATGTTGAAAATACAATTATTACAACAATTTAATAAATGAAGCTCTCAAAATCCTTGCTCAACCCAATGATTTTTATGAAGATTATTTTAACATAAAGATAATTTACATAATTCAAAATCAAATGTTTAACTATTAAATATATTTAAGTGACAGTTTATATTTTATTTATCTATCAATGTTGGAGAATGAGCTATAGTAGAATCAAAGAGGGTCATTCACTCAATGGTCAACCCTAGCATGCATAAGAGTTGTCATAGATTCAAATCCTAATTGCTCCCTCAAATATTTTACATGGTATCAAAACATTTTAAGATCTCTAAAACATAAAATGTAATTTAATATAAGTGTTGAAAAATGAGCTATACTTAAATTATAGAAAATTCAATAACTCAATATATAGAAAATTCAAAAACTTAATAATAAAATAATCTACATACATCCAAAATATTAAACTTAAATTATAAAAATAACATAAAAAAATATTTTATAATAGCCCCCCAAAAAATCAAGATTTTAATAAGTGTAATCTTCACTTGTTTATAGCAAGTGAGATTATTTTATTACAACTAGAGTTGTATCTCTAACATTATTAAAGAAACATTTTTCTCAACAAGACTAAATTAGCAATGTGTCTAGAACATTAGAACAATGTAGGGACAAATTGTAAAGTAGGTGAGGCTTAAAGCTCCACATTGAAATCGATTTCATCTTCCACTATAGTGATAATGGAAGGAGTTGGGTTGGGAGCAGAACAGTTGGTTCTAATTTCTCCTTCCATGCCTGTCAGTACGTTCCATTGACCCATTTTTGCCATGGCCCAAGAAAACCTCTCAAAGAAGAGATCTTGATCAAGGGCAAAGTCTTTGACGATTTGTTTCGTGCGAGTGTCTGTGTAAAGATCTTGATCAGATGTAAAGAGGCCCTCTCGATTCTTAAGGTTCACATAATACTTGTTGTCAAATACAATGGGCGAGCGAATGTCTAATACAGTGGTGTTGGTGACATTTGTGCTTGGGCATATGACTTTCAAGTTTTTGGCAAAGCTCTTCGCAAGAGTGCTATCCTATGTGGGGTACAATCGTTCCTCAAACGCTGAACAATGCGCTATGCCTATGGTGTGTGCACCTACAATCACCAAATGTTAAAAACAAATCCAAATTAGATATAGTCATAATGTACAAAATGTGTTAATTTAAAATATACATAAAATAATTGAATAAAAAAATATTCTACACATTAAGTTAGTCGATAGTTGAATATAATACGCATTGAGGAATCTCCTTTACATTTATGATTACCTACTATAAGTAGTTATGACAAGAAAATTGTAATTTTCTGCTACTCTATGAAAATTCCTATTATTAATAATAATATATTCAAGCTTAATGTCTTTTATATATATTAAAAAAAAAATAGTCAAGTCACATTTAATTTCCATATCTCAAAAAAGAAACAGCCACGAACATTTTTACAATTTTCATAAGTAGAATCTGATGGAGGTCATGTTTACGACATCAACCAATCATCACTTAAAGAAAACATTAAATTTTTATATACAGTAAGTAATTAAAAATTAAAAAAACAAAATAATATTTAAATATGAAAAGCCTAAAATAACAAAACACCATATTGACTTGTTGCTTTTAAACAAAATTGATAATATAGAAAAAACCTGAAAGAGCCACAAGATCAATGACATCAAGGCCTTTAGCATCAAAAGCATCAATGAGCTCTGATGTATCAAAGCTTGGAATTGGAATGTTTGCAACTGTCACTTCCTCACTCGCAAACTCCACACTGTCCCTTCGCCCCAGTGGAACTTTGTATTTTGGCCCTCCACTCTATTATAGATAGCACATTCACCATTGAAGTTGCAGCAAATCATTACAAAAAACAGGAAATATATAGATCAAAATATGCTTAAATTACTTCAAATAATGATCATAAATTTACCTCTGCGACTGAATCCCGAGCTGCCAGAGCAGTAATATCTGCACAGGAAACGACGACATCGCAGGCCTTGTCCACATGCTCTTTAATGTCGTTTATTATTTCAAAAGCTTTTCTCCGTAACGTTAAACTTTGAGTGGCGTTTTACTCACTCGGCTCGTTGCCTGGTCCATCCAGCAGAACAGAAGCATCACAGCCCTGTGCAAAAGATTTCACCATTTAACACCAAACAAACAGGGAAACAAACAAGATATGTTCTAATACTGAATCGAAATGTATCGACAACAAAAAAAAATCTACATGATCTAATCCAGAAACAACGAAAACTTCATAATCTAACAACACATTAGTTAAAATCCAACCTGAACAAAACAGTCGTGAAAGTGAAGACGCAGCAACCCGGCTGCCAGAGTAATATCCTTCTCTAGATAAAACTTGATTCTTTTCTGGACAATGGATTCCAGTTTGGGACAACTGCTCTTATAAAACGTCCATGAAAGCCCATTTTCCAGAGTAAGTTCTTCATTTGAATACAGATCATTCTCTGCTCCAGCGCAAGCAAGTGAAAGGGAGAGAGCGAAAAACAAACAGAGCACAGAAAAGTTCGCCAATGGGAAAAAACACAGAGGTTTGATTTGAAGAAGAAGAACAATGCCGTGGGTATTTAACAATGGTGAGAGTGTGAAAAAGTCACAGCAGAAATCGGATTGTTCACAATCTACCATTCAATATTAAGAACTCCATTCAAAGCTGTATTACATCTGATGTGAGTGTTTTTGTTCCCATGCGTAACCGATGGGCACGCGTAAAGATAATGCTCGGGAATTCGTATGTTGAGTACGATGTATGTATTGTTTAAGTTTATCTTCTTTTTTATGATCACGTTGTTTGATTATAAGTTAAATTTATATTGTTTTAAGACATGGACTATTTGATAGATATGTTTTGTATCCGTTGTATTTTGGTCTAAAGTAATATGTCATCGATTTCAAATTTTCTTCCTTTAAGTTGAATGTAGACAATTGAGAAACTGTTTCTACAGTAATATGTTGTCATTTTCAATCTTTCTTTCTGTAAATTGAAGACAATTGAAAAAGTGATCTTTCCTCTTTCAAATTAGATGTAAACAATTGAGATAATGATTGATACGATGACAAAAATTTTAGTTGAATGTAGGTTAGAAGATGAAACCTTTTTTTAGAATAATTTTTTTTGAACGTTTTAAGGTTAAATAGAATTTAGATCAAATGATATGTAAAGTGTTAGCATATAAAATATGTAGATTGTTAAAAATGATTAATGGTATGATAAAATTTTTTGCTTGAAAGTAGTTGTCAAAGATAGAGATTTGAGTCCTTGAATAAATTTAAAGTTGTTATTACACACACGTTATATGGATTGTTCAAACTGTTGATCCCTATTTTGTTAGTAATGACTTAAGACATATATTTTAAGAATATTTATATCATTTTTATTTAAATAAAAGCTAAAACTACCATACCTATCTTTAGAGAAAAATAGGTAATGTAAACCAAAAGATATCATATGTGTTCATTATTCCGCTTTAAAAAAATTATATTATTAAATTGTTATTAATATTATATTATTATTAGCTCCTTCCAAGGGAGGATACTATTGCATTCATTCAATGCAATTATTGAATTAGTTTAGCTAATCAAATTAAAGAATTAAAATTTATTAACAAGAAATCTATAGTGTAATTTTTATTTTTTATTTTAAATAATTTGTTTCTATCATTCTTCTTTGTTTCTATTGGTTAGTGTAGATAAAAAATTCAATGTTTTTAAACACAAATATACCAAATCTCAATGACAATTGTTATTATCACATTTATTATACAACAAATAACACTTTTTATATTTTATATTTATAAACATTGTTATTATTCACTCTGTACAACGTGAAATCTAAAGTAGTTTAAACTTTTGTCAAAATCAAAATATCTAATCTTCATTTGAGCACTTCAATTTTTTAATATGAAAGTACTGAATCAGTTTAATTTTTTTTTTTTAAATTTGTAATTATATTTAGCACAAATTCTTCACAAAATATTTGTGTAATGTTAGAAGGAAATATGTGAAATTTTTAATTTAGGTTGTTAAATATTTAAAATATTTATATTTTATGTATTTTAAATTAAACTAATTTTAATTAATAATTTAGTTAAAATACAATTATTTTAATTGTAATTAAAAAAATTATTTAATTATATATTTTTCTTTATTTTTTATATATTCATAATATTTTTTAAATATTTAATAATGAATACACAAGTATAGAGATTGTTTTTTCCCATGATACTTATCAGAGTCTTGGAGCCCTATCCACAAGCTAGATGCATAAAACATTGGTTAACCAGTCTTCATAGAAAAGCATGATAACCTGACAAAATCCATGTTGTCTATGATACTATATACTAAATAGAGGTGCCCTATAGAGACATATTATATCATAACCATATCTTGGATATAGATTACCAAAAACCAAGCTACCAATTTCTTAAATAGAGAGTAGACTAATCCTTATTTGCACAAGAGCTCAGCAGGCTGGACCACGCTTCTTTTCTTTGCATTTCGCCTTCATCAAGCTCTGATCCACAAAAACACAATCCCCATGTGGCGGGAGTGGTTGCTAGACAATATGGATGGCCTCATTCTGAAGATCACTCTGTCTGGGACTGTCATGCCAGCTCTTCAACAGATGCTGGGGAACTTCTACAACTTCTTCCTCCTCTCTGTCTTATGCCATCTCTGGTGTCCATGGCACATATCTTGCAGCCAACATATATTCCTTCCACCAATCACCTCCAGGAGTGGCTTTCTAACCAAGCCACATTTGTAGAAACTCTATGGTTTTAGCAATGTTCGGATTTCTTTCTACAAATGTAGCTTCATCTTTGATGATGAGGATCGTTCCCTTGAAGTTGGGAATGTTCTGCTCGACTACACATGAAACCCTAGGCCCATCTCTCAACACATAATCATCTGGATACGGGGTCTTCATTTCTTTATCCATATTATCCACAGCCAAATTAAGGTTCCCTAGGATTTCTTTCCGAAAAAGAGCCCAACATAATAGAGTGGCTTCAAATTTCTTCAGACCCATCACAAGAAGAATAGAGACAAAAACCATCGGAATATCTATGTTTACTCTATAGTGGTGCTCTGTCTCAATGAGGTCCTCCTCTATGACTTGTCTCACAACCCTATTGACAAGGTCATCCTTTGATTCGAGGATCTCTCTCCATCTCTTATCTTTGATGGGACCTAGGAAAGCCATTTGCCTATTTTCTGACACCAAACACAAAATGGACTCCATGAAAACCAAACTGAAGGGGTACCAGATCATAATGGAGAGAATGATCTCGAAGTGCTCCTACACATGCGGATTTATTAACAAATTGCCAATATACTCATCCGATCCCACTTGGAAATTGATCCAAGGCCATTATGATTGACATTGGAAATGACTATTAGTACCTCCTAATTAAATGTGAATTTCAAATTATATATCATCAGTGACCTATCGGGGATGATGTAATCATCTAGTCCACCTTATGTGGCGCTGGGAGCTGAGCTAGTCGCCACATTGACCATTCACACATGTTCTCCATTCACACCCTTATTGCAAGATTGTTGGCTAATTAATTGGTCTCCTGATAGACATGGTTGATTGTGTAGTCTTTGATTGTGTCTAAAATATCCAATGCCCGATCAAGGAGGCCCTTGAGCTTCCAATTCGAAATATCTTGCTTTCTAAGCGCATTAATTATGATGGTCAAATACCCTTCAATTTCAACGTTTGAGATGTTTAATTGCTTGCAGAGAAAGAGTCCTTCAATTAAGCCATTGACTTATGCATAGTTATTGATGTCTATACCTAAGCAAATTGCATTGTAGGCAATGATTTTCTTCTCCCATGAGTGAATGATGCAATCCACCCCAGACACGCTTGGATTTCCTCTAGAGGCTCCATCAAAGTTGAGCTTATGCTAGTGACCATGTTTCAGCTCAAACCAAACATAATGCTTCCTAACTGACTGCTTGTCTTTTCTATTGTCACCAATGAAGGAGGAAATGTAGAGACCTTTCCATTTCTTCCTCATAAGATTATACCATTGCAAAAACCTACAATCTTTCTTGACATGCTTTGAGTTTCTATTATTTACCACTTCCACTATGGAAGCCTCAGTTTTGATGAGAAGCCTGTCAATAATTAACTCTTTATCTTTAAATATTCTTCTATTTATTTCCTTCCAAAGCTCCCATATTAGAATTGAGGGACTACTAATCCATAGTATTCCAAATAGACTTGATTTTTTGAGAGTCAACCATGCAAAAAACCATTGCAAAATACTTGAGGGTACAATAGTTGACCAACCTAGTTTGTTGATGAGCCAATTCCAATAGTGATGGGAGTAAGGGAAAGTTAGGAGAAGATGGTCATAATTCATTCTTTTTTTTCCATTTATGTAAAACACACCAAGAAGGGCCTAAAAAGACAATTTTCTTGAAGTAGTCAGAAGTTAAAATCCTTCTTTGGATGGGAGGCCAAGTAAAGGATTCTTCTTTAGGAAGGCATTGCTTGTTCGAACAAAGAGAAGTGTGCAAGAGATCTCTAAAATGTTGGGCTTCCTTATATATTACCCGAAACCCATCTTTAGAGTTATATTGCCCATTGTTTGACTTTGTCCAAATGATTCTATCACTACCTTCTCAAAAAACCAAGGACCTATATGATAGAATGTTCCTTAAAATATCTCAATCCTCCTTTCTCATGAGCTGAAAAATCTTTCCATCTCCACCCAAGGGGTAGGAAGGAAGCATCCACCTATACATAACTACAAAGATTAGACCCCCATATTTGAATGAAGAGATTCTTGAAAGCTCTAGTATCCATCAACTTATGTTTTGGAGGAAGACCACCCCAAGAGTCTTCCCAAAAGTGAGTCGACCTTCCATCAAGTACATCTCATGATACATGGTGGAGAAGCACACTCCTGTTGTTCATCATGAAGTTCCAAATTATGGAGACTTTTGAGGGATTAGAGATTCTGAAGATCTCCTCCTTATTTCTAGTATTCAAGTATGGGCTATTTCAAAGGACTTTAGAATGTAATGTCATGTCAATTTGAACACCAACATAATCTGTCCATCTCATATCAATTCATGATAAGCGCATCCACATTTTTTGCAGCAAGAGATTTGTTGGTGAGTAATTTGCTATAGAATTTTATGTTTTATACATATTAATTTAGTTTGAATGGATATTTACAATTATAAATAGAATAGAATTTAAGTCAAAACAAGAGATTTGTTGGTGAGTAATTTGTTATAGAATTTTATGTTTTATACATATTAATTTAGTTTGAATGGATATTTACAATTATAAATAGAATAGAATTTAAGTCAAAACTACACAGTTGAATCTTAATAAAATATCATAATTTTGGTCAGTGTTATTTAAACTAACATTGAAATTGTAACATATTGATTAGTTAAGATTTACAAAAATGATTATTTGAAAAATTTAAACTTATTCAAACTTTTAATAAGCTTGATTTTTACAATACTTTAACAACCTTACTAGTAGTGAATAGGGATTTCATATGCGCTATTAAGCCTAAGAAATTTAGTCTTGGAAATATTCCATGTTAAAAAGTATTCTTATAATAGAAAACATACTGTCCCAAAACTATCAATGTTGTCTCACTATTAAAAGTGATTTCACCCCAAAAAATAAAAACAATGAAAACATTTTACTATATCTTGAGTCAAAACTACACAATTGAATCCTAATAAAATATCATAATTTTGATCAGTGTTGTTTAAACTAACATTAAAATTGTAATATATTTATTGGTTAGTATTTTTCGAAAGGATTATTTAAGAATTTTAAACATACTCAAACTTTTAATAAGCTTAATGCTTAAGATATTTTAACAACATTACTAGTGGTCAATAGGACTTTCATATAGGCTTTTAAGCTTAAGAAATTTAGTCTTGGACATGTTCCATGTTAAAAAACTAGTCTTATAATAGAAAACATATTGTCCCAAAAATATCAACATTGTGTCACTATTAAAAGTGATATCACACCCAAAAAATAAAAACAAGGAAAATATTTTGCTACATCTTCAACCATATGATATATGTCTATATCAATAATACCATCATTTTCCTTTCAACACAAATATTATACCTCCTAACAATGAAAATTCTAGTAACTTATAACTTAATAATAAAATTACTTTTCATTTTGTTCAATTAACCTCATATCTTACTTAATTATAAAATCAAATATATTCATTAAAATAAATAACCTATATATTAAATTATCATCTAACCATAAAATAGTGTATAAATCTATTAAACACGTACATAAATTACAATTTATGTACTAACATGTAATATTTAATGCATTTGTTTCTTTAAAGCTACATGTGCAGAAAAATTGCACCTTTCTTAGCAACATAATACCTAATTTGTTTGAATCTCATTAATTTTCATTAATATAAGTACACACAATAATATTTATTAATATAGTCTTAACTTTCTCATGGAATTATCAATAAATTTATTAATACAAAAAAAAAAACTCATATACATGTGATACAAAATTGTCACTCATGTTGAAAATGAGTTACAATTATTATAACAATTTAATAAATGAACCTCTCAAAATCCCAACTCAACCCAATGATTTTTATGAAGATTCTGTTAACATAAAGATAATGCATAGTTCAAAATTAAATGTTTAACCATTAAATATAGTTAAATGACAACTTATATTTTATTTATCTATCAATGCTAGATATTGAGCTACACTAGAATCAAAGAGGGTCATTCACTCAATGGTCAACCCTAGCGTGCATAAGAATTGTCCTAAATTCAAATCCTAATTGCTCCCTCAAAAATTTCACATGGTATCAAAACATTTTAAAGTCTCTAAAACATAAAATGTAACTTAATACAAGTGTTGAAAAATGAGCCATACTTAAATTATAGAAAATTCAATAACTTAATAATAAAATAATCTGAATACATCCAATATATAAAACTTAAATTATAAAAAATAACATAAATAAAATATTTAATAATATCCCCCAAAAAATCAGGATTTTAATAAATGTAATCTTCACATGTTTATAACAAGTGAGATTATTTTATTCCAACTAGAGTTGTAGCTCTAACATTATTAAAGAAAACATTTTTTTCAACAAGACTAAATTAGCAATATGTCTAGAACATTGGAACAGTATAGGGACAAATTGTAAAGTAGGTGAGGCTTAAAGCTCCACAAAATCGATTTCATCTTCCACTGTAGTGATGGAAGGAGTTGGGTTGGGAGCAGAACAGCTGGTTCTAATTTCTCCTTCCATGCCTGTCAGTACGTTCCATTGACCCATTTTTGCCACAGCCCAAGAAAACTTCTCAAAGAAGAGATCTTGATCAAGGGCAAAGTCTTTGACGATTTGCTTGGTGCGAGTGTCTGTGTAAAGATCTTGATCAGATGTGAAGAGGCCCTCTCGATTCTTAAGGTTCACATAATACTTGTTGTCAAATACAATGGGCGAGCGAATGTCTAATACAGTGGTGTTGGTGATGTTTGTGCTTGGGCATATGACTTTCAAGTTTTTGGCAAATCTCTTGGCAAGAGTGCTATCTTGTGTGGGGTATAGTCGCTCCTCAAATGCTGAGCAATGAGCTATTCCTATGGTGTGCGCACCTACACTCACCCAATGTTAAAAAAATAATCCAAATTATATAATCGTAATGTACAAAATGGGTTAATTTGAAATATTTATAAAATAATTGAATAAAAAAATATTCTACACATTAAATTAGTAGATTGTGGAGAACTCACACCTATTAAGTTATAAATAATTTTTATACATTTCTTTATTTGTAATTAATTATTTTTACTTTATTTTTTATATGGTGTTTATGGTCTACTAAATTTTGTTTGTAGAAACAGTTGATTCTATTTATAATGATACACTTTCTATAGACAAATCCAAAATGTAACTTAACTATATGATCAATGACAAATAGCAATTGTTATTATATTGTTGTGTGCTAGAATGGTGAATCAAAGCATGTTTGCCATTATTTTATCTATTTGAGATTTTGTTTCACGGGATTGGGGTTTTGCTCACTTCTTTTGTTTTGCTCCTACAATCAGATAGTTGAATATAGTACGCATTGAAGAATCTCCTTTATGTTTATGTTTACCTACTATAAACGATTATGACAAAAAACTTGTAATTTGCTTCTACTCTATGAAAATTTCTATTATTATTATTAATAATATATTAAGTTTAATGTCTTTTATTCAAAAAAAACAAATAATCAAATCACATTTAACTTCCATACCTTAAAAAAAAAACCAGACAACCACAAACATTTTAACAATTTTCATAAGTAGAATTTGAAACAAAATTGGTAATATAGTGAGAACCTGAAAGAGCCACAAGATCAATGACATCAAGGCCTTTAGCATCAAAAGCATCAATGAGCTCTGACGTATCAAAGCTTGGAATTGGAATGTTTGCAACTGTCACTTCCTCACTCGCAAACTCCACACTGTCCCTTCGCCCCAGTGGAACTTTGTATTTTGGCCCTCCACTCTATTATAAATAACACATTCGCCATTGAAGTTGCAGCAAATCATTACAAAAACAGGAAATATATAGATCAAAACATGCTTAAATTACTTCAAATAATGATCATAAATTTACCTCTGCGACTGAATCCCGAGCTGCCAGAGCAGTAATATCTGCACAGGACACGACGACATCGCAGGCCTTGTCCACATGTTCTTTAATGTCGTTTATTATTTCAAAAGCTTTTCTCCGTAACGTTAAATTTTGAGTGGCGTTTTGCTCACTCGGCTCGTTGCCTGGTCCATCCAGCAGAACAGAAGCATCACAGCCCTGTGCAAAAGATTTCACCATTTAATACCAAACAAAAGAAACAAATATATGTTCTGAACAAAAAGAAACAAATATATGTTCTGATTTCGATTTGAAATGTTGATTTGAAATGTTGATGACAAAAAATCTACATGATCTAATCTAGAAAAAAACTATGAAAACTTCATAATCTAACAAACATTAGTTAAAATCCAACCTGAACAAAACAGTCATGAAAGTGAAGACGCAGCAACCCGGCTGCCAGAGTAATATCCTTTTCTAGATAAAACTTGATTCTTTTCTGGACAATGGATTCCACTTTGGGACAACTGCTCTTATAAAACGTCCATGAAAGCCCATTTTCCAGAGTAAGTTCTTCATTTGAATACAGATCATTCTCTGCTCCAGCGCAAGCAAGTGAAAGGGAGAGAGCGAAAAACAAACAGAGCACAGAAAACTTCGCCATTGGGAAAAATAAAGAGGTTTGATTTGAAGAAGAAGAACAATGGCGTGGGTATTTAACAATGGTGAGCGTGTGAAAAAGTCACAGCAGAAATCGGATTGTCCACAATCTACCATTAAGAACTCCATTCAAAACTGTATTACATCTGAAGTGGGTATTTTTGTTCCCATGCGTAAACGATGGGCACGCGTAAAGATAATACTTGGGAATTCGTATGTTGAGTACGATGTATCCATTGTTTAACTTTATCTTCTTTTTTGTGATCACGTAGTTTAATGATAAAATAAATTTATATTGGTTTAAGAAATGTACTCTTCAGCGTTTCAGTATGTGAATGATAATTTATTTAGCTGAAAGTAGGTTTAATTTGCCCTTTAGAGTTAATGATTATATGATTGATATGTTTTGTACGTGTCGGTTGTATTTTGGTCTAAAGTAATAAGTCATTGATTTTAAATTTTCTTGTTTTTCAATTGAATGTAGACAATTGAGAAACTGTTTCTACATTAATATGTTATCGTTTTCAATTTTTCTTCTTGTAAATTGAATGTAGACAATTGAAAAAGTGATCTTTCCTCTTTTAAATTGGATGTAAACAACTGAGAAAATGATTGATAGGATGACAATTTGTATTGGTTGAAGTAGGTTAGAAGATGAAACCTTTTTTTAGAATAAATTTTTTTTAACGTTTTAAGGTCAAAATTAATCTAGATCAGATGATATGTAAAGTGTTAGAATATAAAATATCTAGACTATTACAAATGATTAATGGTATGATAAATTCTTCTACTCGAAAATAGTTGTCAAAGACATAGATTTGAACTTTGTCCTTAAATAAATTGAAAGTTGTTGTTACACACGTTATATTGTAGCTACACACATGTTATATATGGATAGTTTAAACTGTTGACCCCTATTTTGCTAGTAATGACTTAACATATATATTTTAAGAATATTTCTATCAATTTTATTTAAATAAAAGCTAAAACTACCATACATATCTTTAGAGAAAATTAGGTAAACTACAACAAAAGATATCATTTTTGTTCATTATTCCACTTTAAAAAAATTATATTATTGAATTGTTTTTATATTAAAAGCAGCCAAAACTGAGGGGGCCGACCCATAGGAACAATTAGAAGGATGGTGGCAAAACCATTGTCCGCATATAATCAACATAGTAGCAACCTTTTACCTCTATCAAAAACAAAAACCATACTACGGGAGTTTATCAGCGATAAGGTAATACTAATCAAAGTTTTAGTCCTTTGCCATGCAGGTCAATAAATAGAGAAGTATAAACAAAAGCATAAACTAACCTTATCCGCCCAGCGGCTACTAGATATAGTCAAAAAACCAAAAATCCTCCACATGCAAAAAAATTATTTCTTTTTCCCATGGCTCTTCTTAGGGAGCTGCTTTCTAGCCCATTCCTTAGTGAGGAATTTGAACAGGGCTTTGTAGTACTCATCCTCCTTGCCTTTCCCTTTGGTCATGCATTCCTGCATGAGTCACAAACTAGTAGTTGAGCATCTCATAACATTTAGAGAAAACTTGGAAACATCATGCATCTTGGACTCTGCCGCCTCCAGTTTGCTAGTGATCACCTACACATTGTCAGAGAGGGCCTCCATATTTTTCTCTAGCTCCACTAGGTTGATTTCCTCCTCCTCCTTCAAGTTGTTGGCCTCCTCCACGACCATCATTTTTTTCATCCTGAAGGTCGGGGAGGGGAAATTGGATGGCTCCAGACTCTTGGAGGATATGGGGCTTTCCAAAACCCAGGTGGAGCTCACATAATGAGGGGTCGAATTATGTTGAGCCAGGGGCATTTTATCAGTCGGAATGGAATTGTCGAAGTTGTGCGAGGAGGAGGGGTCTCTCAGGGATTTATATGAGGGTTTAGAGGCCAGTCTGCTAGAATGACGGGGGGTATTGGCTTCTTAAGTAATTTCCATATCAGAGTCAATCTCTTGGATTTTGACTCTCTTGGGGGTTCTGACCTCCTCCGAGGAGTGATTCTTGGTTTTCTTGCTCGAGGAGCCAATTTTCGGGAGCCGAGGAGGGCTAGAGTCATTAATGGCAGGAGGGTGGGTCGAAGGGCTGACGTTCTGGACAGAGATGGAACGGGGCGGGCAGAGGACGAGGTGAAAGTTATACAGGCGGAGAATAAGGCCCTAATGCAGGATGGGAAAATCTTTCCCTTTTTTCTTAGCTTCGGCTATGTCTTTAACATTAGTGTCCATAGAATGCAGTAAAAAGAACGAAATGGAAATGAGGTCTTTATTCCTCAAGTGGTTTGGGAAAGGGAGATGGTAGTAGTAGAAAATGCCATACCTTCCCTCTAGCATAAAATACTTCATCACGATATAGCAAACCTCATCCCATGGGTGAGGGAGCTCCTCCCTGTTAAAACCTCCCGCCCTCTTGACAGGGTTTTCGACCTAGCGGAAGAACTAGTTAAGGCTAGTAGAATCCACAATATGGCTCTATTTTTTCCATTTCTTTCCCTCCATAGAAAGACCCGTCACCTGAGCTATAACCTCTTCATTGATTTCGAAAGAGATTCTCCCCATGGTCACCCTTATGTCTTCCCAGGAAGTCACAAATTGTCTGGATAGTCTTTCGTCATTTCCCTTCATACTCTCCATGAATTTGTCAATGCCGCCTTCCAAGCAGACAAACCATGCCGCCGGTTTAGCTTTGAACTCATCCACTTTATTGGGTTCTAGTCTAAGCTTGTCCCCCCCCATTCTTGAATCCTCCAGCTTAACAAATTGAGAGTGACTTTCAGAAAAAACGCAGAGCCGAACCAAGCTTAAGGCGGAGTTGTTAAAATAATTGTGTCGAACTTGGATTAAGAGGTCATAATAATCGGATTGAGTATTATCTCTTAAGTCAAAGTAGATATCAAAAGCATAAGATCTACTCGAAACGTGCGAACCTTCACTCGAGCCAATGTGATTTGAGAGGTCCCCATCGCTGCCTTTATCGTCGCCAGTTGGCTCCATCCGGGTAATAATTAGGGAGTAATCATTCCCGATGTCTGTACTTTCCTCATAATTCCATCCCTTGTGGTAGTGGTGACTCAGCTTGCCTTTGATACGTGGCCGTTTGGGATAGTAATGTAATATCCCCACTTTGAAATAGAATTTAATAATAAATGATAATAATATCCCCTTTGAAATAGAATTTAATAATAAATGATAATAATATCCCCACTTTGAAATAGAATTTAATAATAAACTATAATAATATCCCCACTTTGAAATAGAATTTAATAATAAATGATAATAATAAAATTAAAACATAAAATGATATAATTAAATATGATTAATTAAAAATTAATTAAGTTAATGAAAAGTCAAAAGACATGAAAGGAAAAGTTGTGACTCCCTCAATAATGATATATAAAAGGGAGAAGAAAACCTCATTTGAGGGGGGGATAATTTGATAATGAGAAGTGCAGATCTGATTTAAATTTACAAGTGCAGATTTGATTATGAAAGGTTGTGTCCCTTTCAAATGGTAGAAATAATGAAGAGTTGCACTCTTTCAAAGGGTGATAATGGTGAAAGGGTGTGTCTCTTGCCAAAGGGCATACATGATGAAGAGGTGTGACCTCTCCCTCAAATTGAGAGATATAAAGGAAAGGAATCAAAAGCATCTAGTGAGATCAGATCAGAATTGTTATCAAGTTACAGGAAGTAACATTTGTGTTCTTTGTGGTATGCCTCCCAATCTGCAGGCGATATCTATAGTGCGAACTCCAACCACAAGCTACAATCTGCGTATAGGTAAGAGGGGTTAAGAAGTCTTAAGGTATATATGTGTGTGGACATGTGTGCCACACACACATATATATTAATGCATTTTATGAATACATATATCTCTAATGATTACTTATATGAATGTAGCAATAAAGATAGGAATCTATGTAGAATATGTATGTATATTTAGGATTATTAGAAAGATTAAAGAATATGTAAATGAAGACGTAAATTATGGAATGGAAAATAGTAATGAATTATAAAATGTAATATTAATGTGATTATATGATGGAGGCTATATGGAAGAAATTCCTTTAGCCTAATGGAGGGATTATGATAATCCCTGGTAGGCAGTATATACTGAATATCTATATGCATATATATGGCTTGGTTGACTAAGTTCATCCAAGAAGAGACGGATCTGGTCGGTCCCCTCTGATGGACTTGGATGATGAGATGCATCATCCAAGGCAAGGAGTTGACATATGATCTTCCTTGGATGGCTCGGGTGTAAGAAATTACACCCAAGACAGGAATCGAATTAACCTTCGATTTCTTGGATGGCTTGGGTGTAAGAAGTTACATCCAAGATAGGAATCTTCGATTTCCTGGATGGCTTGGATGTAAGAAGTTACATCCAAGACAGGAATCGAATTAACCTTCAATTTCCTAGATGGCTTGGGTGTAAGAAGTTACATCCAAGACAAGAATCGAATTAACCTTCGGTTTCCTGGATGGCTTGGGTGTAAGAAGTTACATCCAAGATGGGAATCGAATTAACCTTTGATTTCCTGGATGGCTTCGGTGTAAGAAATTACATCCAAGATAGGAATCGAATTCACCTTTGATTTCCTGGATGGCTTGGAACCAAGATGGGTTCCAAGAAGGCAAGCTTCACAGCTGCCTAAGGACATATCTTCGTATGGCATTTGTATCCTTTTTATTTTAAAGAATTGAAAGTAGTGTTAATTAAGTAATTAAATTTAATTGCAAATTAGATTAGTTATGTATATATATATTTTTTGTGTTCTAACAATCTGTTTTGCAGGACAATGATCTCCAATCTGCAGGGACATTACAGTGGTATCAGAGCTATGATCTTGCCATCCTGCAGGGTAAAGATGAATCATTGAATCATTCTAGTCAATAAGAAGAAATCTGACAATACGTGTATTCATGTGTATGCTTTGTGTTTGCAATTATCCATGTGTATGCTTAGTGTTTTTCAAGTGTATACTCTTTGTTTTTTTAATCCATATTTGTAGATGACTTAGTTTGAGAAAGTTAAAATCTACATTGCTTGAGGACAAGCGAATTTGGGAGGGGTGGACTGTAATATCCCCACTTTGAAATAGAATTTAACAATAAATGATAATAATATCCCCTTTGAAATAGAATTTAATAATAAATGATAATAATATCCCCACTTTGAAATAGAATTTACTAATAAACTATAATAATATCCCCACTTTGAAATAGAATTTAATAATAAATGATAATAATAAAATTAAAATATAAAATGATATAATTAAATATGATTAATTAAAAATTAATTAAGTTAATGAAAAGTCAAAAGACATGAAAGGAAAAGTTGTGACTCCCTCAACAATGATATATAAAAGGGAGAAGAAAACCTCATTTTTGGGGGGATAATTTGATAATGAGAAGTGCAGATCTGATTTGGATAATAAGTGCAGATTTGATTATGAAAGGTTGTGTCCCTTTCAAATGGTAGAAATAATGAAGATTTGCACTCTTTCAAAGGGTGATAATGGTGAAAGGGTGTGTCTCTTGCCAAAGGGCATACATGATGAAGAGGTGTGACCTCTCCCTCAAATTGAGAGATATAAAGGGAAGGAATCAAAAGCATCTAGTGAGATCACCATTAATAAGATCAGATCATAATTGTTATCAAGTTACAGGAAGTAACATTTGTGTTCTTTGTGGTATGCCTCCCAATCTACAGGCGACATCTACAGTGCGAACTCCAACCGCAAGCTACAATCTGCGTACAGGTAAGAGGGGTTAAGAAATCTTAAGGTACATATGCGTGTGGACATGTGTGCCACACACACACATATATATTAATGCATTTTATGAATACATATATCTCTAATGATTACTTATATGAATGTAGCAATAAAGATAGGAATCTATGTAGAATATGTATGTATATTTAGGATCATTAGAAAGATTAAAGAATATGTAAATGAAGACATAAATTATGGAATGAAAAACAGTAATGAATTATAAAATGTAATATTAATGTGATTATATGATGGAGGCTATATGGAAGAAATTCCTTTAGCCTAATGGAGGGATTATGATAATCCCTAGTAGGCAGTATATACTGAATGTCTATATGCATATATATGGCTTAGTTGACTAAGTTCATCCAAGAAGAGATGGATCTGGCCGGTCCCCTCTGATGGACTTGGATGATGAGATGCATCATCCAAGGCAAGGAATTGACATATGGTCTTCCTTGGATGGCTTGGGTGTAAGAAATTACACCCAAGACAGGAATCGAATTAACCTTCGATTTCCTGGATGGCTTGGGTGTAAGAAGTTACATCCAAGACAAGAATCAAATTAACCTTCGATTTCCTGGATGGCTTGGGTGTAAGAAGTTACATCCAAGACAGGAATCAAATTAACCTTCAATTTCTTGGATGGCTTGGGTGTAAGAAGTTACATCCAAGACATGAATCGAATTAACCTTTGGTTTCCTGGATGGCTTGGGTGTAAGAAGTTACATCCAAGATAGGAATCAAATTAACCTTTGATTTCCTGGATGGCTTGGGTGTAAGAAATTACATCCAAGATAGGAATCGAATTCACCTTTGATTTCCTGGATGGCTTGGAACCAAGATGGGTTCCAAGAAGGCAAGCTTCACAGCTGCCTAAGGACATATCTTCGTATGGCATTTGTATCCTTTTTATTTTAAAGAATTGAAAGTAGTGTTAATTAAGTAATTGAACTTTAATTGCAAATTAGATTAGTTATGTATATATATTTTTGTTGTGTTCTAACAATCTGTTTTGCAGGACAATGATCTCCAATCTACAGGGACATTACAAGTAATGGGCGGGATTCTCACGCCAATTTGAAATTTGAATGAAGGTTTCCTTCATCATTGTGCGGATAGAATGGTCCCTTCCTGGGTAAAGGCCTTTTCCTTTTCCAAGATTACCTTTGTGGTGACCGGCAGTAGACTGGGGTCCCTCCAACATCGTAAGCCATTTTTCAGCCTTCTCGTCGCCACCATGGAATCGACAGCTTCATTTCCTTCTCTGAAGATGTGGTGGATGGTGAAGTCCTCCAGCTTGACCAGGAGGCACCTGATATCCCTCAGAATGGATCCCACTCTCCAACCCGCCGATGAGTTCGCTTTAACTAAGTCCACAATGATTTGAGAGTCTCCTTCAATTTCTAGTTGTTTAATTCCTATGGAGTTAGCCATTTTTAGACATCAAAGGAGGGCCATTCCTTCAGCTTGAGTGACCGTATTATTCTTTAGGTTGCCCGCGTAGGCTGCAACAGTGTTCCCCAAAATGGTCCCGGATGATTCCACCCTGCCGCTTGACAATTGCTTTGGGCTAAACCATCAAAATTCAGTTTAAACTAGTGTAACTTAGGGGTTGACCATCTGGTCATCCTTATTTTGTTCTTGGTACTGTTGTTGAAGCTATCAAAACCAAGGGGGAGCTTCCAACTTTCAGCAATTTTTTTCTCAACCTTATTAGGAGGATAAGTGGGGGTTTTCCATTTTGTAACTTCTAAGTTTTCAGAGATCATCTTAAAGAAAATGTGTGCCACAGTGTCCGGGGGGGGTCTCAGTGCCTCTGAAAATTTTGTTGTTTCTTTCTCTCCATAAGGCCCAGCAGATGTGCGGTGGTATTTATTTCCATAATTGAATGATGAGGGGGTGATGGGATCCAATCAAAGGCAAAAAAATTAATGTCCTTCTAGAAGACCCAACAGAGACTGCATTTTTGAAGAGTGATAGTCCAAAGATGAACAACAAAGGGGCAGAGGAAAAAAAGATGGTCAATAGTTTCCCCATCAGCTTTACACAGACTGCATCTGTTGGGGAGATGGAATCCCCTCTTCTTCAAGTTATCCAGCGTGAGGATTTTACCATGCATGAAGGACCACTAGAAGAAAATAATTTTAGGGATTAGTTGAGGGTTCCAAACTTTCTTCCAACATTCAACATCCACAGGGGGTTTGAGGAGCTGATTGTAAGTAGATTTAACCAAGAAAGAGCCCGATTGGGTCTCTTTCCAGATGAATTTGTCTTCATACGAGGCCAGATGAAGCTGATAATTGAATTGTTATTAATATTATATTATTATTATATCAGGATATTGTAATTAATATTAAATTATTATATTATTTTTTTAATTTATGTTTTTATTTCCATTAAACTCTTTACAAAAGTAAAATAGCTTTTAGTACCAAATTATATGCAAATATAGAATTTAGTTACCTTAATATGCAAACATCTTTTCATGTTGTAGCTTGTAAAACTACAACATGAAAATCTAAAAATTATATGCAAATATGATATTTAGTTGCCTTAATATAGAATTGTCATGATTAGATCCTTCATTATGATTCTAAAAATTGGCCTTCTTATCATGCTTATTTGCACTAACTTATTTGGATTTATAATAGCAATAAAAATGCATAAAATCACCATGACATAGAAGAATGAGGCACAAATCAACAACATGAGATCATCACATAACACAAGATTTACATGGAGAAACCCTTGTGGGCAAAAAATCCATCAAGAAGAAAGGTCAAGTATGCATTATCAACAAATAAATTTGATTACAATACATTCACTTTCATTCCACTTTTTTCCTCCAAAATGGAAACTGTTATAAGTGCAGTTGTCGTTGCACCAAAAGATTGACCTGTTAATGCCTGATACAACCACTAGACTTATAGAATCCACATGAGGCAGTTAAGCCATGTCACAAACCCAAGCATTGCGTTGCACAACACAAGGAGACCAAGGGCCCACACCTTACAACAATCCCACCCAGCACGAGGAGTTTGAACTTATGACCAAGCTCTGATACCACTTGTTACAAGTGCGGTCATCATTGCACCAAAAAATTGACATGTCAATGCTCGATATACAACCACTAGACTTATAGAATCCATAGGAGGTGGTTAAGACATTTCACAAACCCAAGTGTTGCATTGCACAACACAAGGAGACCAAGGTCACACACCTTGCAACAAAAACAACTATGTACCTATGAGCAACCTCCTTGTATCTCCCATCTATACTTGTTCATGTAGATTAATTCTACATTCAACTATTCCTAATAATTAATTCTACATCCAAAGAGATATTAATATATAATGAAAAGAGCTCAAAAACCACCGAACAAGGCATCCAAAGAAGGCTCTTCTTTCCAAATCACCCAAAACCTTGGATTTCCTCCACAAAAGTTGAAAGCACATTGATTTTGGCTCCAATACTTTCCCTCCAACTTAGGCACCCAAACATTGAAGATAAAAATTACATGTTAAATGCAATAAATAATGGAATGCCATGAGATACTTGTTGCATTTTCCAAGTGCTCACTTGGAGAATTTCATAGGTCACTTATTTTTTCACTTCGCATGTTATTAATTATCCCATTCTAGGTGACCACATATGAAAAAAATAATATTAAATAATTGTGTTGGCAACCCACCTTTATAATTTCTAGTGGAACCCAACACCCCTTATGAATGTATTACAAACAATAGTAAGAATAAATATTATGAAATATATTTTTAATACACCCTAAGTGTGTTAGGACACATTCACAGGATGTTGGAACCATGTCATGGGATTTACAAAGCACATGACACCTTAATCCTAACATAACATCCACTTTCTCATCATCGAATATAAATTTTAAGATTATCATGATATATGAAAATATTTTTATAGTTCTAATAAATTTACTATTTTGCTACAAATGATACATATGGACACAACATTGATGAATAAATGATGAACAGTTAGTACCAAACCGATATTGAGAGGGGGGGTGAATCAGTATAGGCAAAAACACTTTTCCTGAACTGGTTTGACTGACAAACACTAACACCAGTCTAGACCAGATTACTACCAGTAAAACACAGTAAGAATGTCAAAGACTTAAACCGGTAACCCTTAGCATTCGATACAATCTAATACCTCATTTCCACTTCACCCTTATGCATAAATGAGTAATCTATCATCAGAAATATAATGACTACTAGTTCAACATATTTTACCAATTTGACATAAAGCACTAAACCATCACATGAAAGGCATCACACATGACACAGTGATTTTTCACGTGGAAACCCAACTAGGAAAAACCACGATGGGGATGAATACCCACAAGCTGTTCTTGAACTCTTTTGAAGTCCGCTCTGTTAGGAGCCTAGTCTGGTTAAAGACTATTACAATAGGTTCTGCTAGGAAGCGATCCTGCTAAGGATCACCCAGTTAAGGGATGGCTAAATACCTAGTTAAAGGTTAGAACCCTGTTAAAGGTTACCTCACAAGAGGATTTGAAGAACTCATTGAATTGAGTCACCCTATTAAAGGATTTACACAAAATCCTATTAAAGCTACCCGGTTAAGGGATTTTCCAACTTCTGAAATGGTTAGAAGTCAACAGGTAATACACTAATCTAATAACAACACTCAATGCCAAGGCAGATCCACTTAAGCTCCTTTTCTTCTGCAATCACACTCTACAGGTATCAACACACTTCTCTGGTCTAGCAAGAATCAAGTATCACTCACTGGGATACACACATACCATTTTCCAACAACTTCAAAATGAAAAACATCATCGAACTTATAGGAAATAGATAGGTTGGTAGCATAAACCCTAAACCCTAAACATTTGGGTTTTACAATCCAGTCGGTTCAATCTTGACCATTAATCACACTGCATCAAATACAATAGTCTTGAATAGATCTCAAGATGTTCTCCAACGTTCATTCTTTGCCACTTCAGGAAGCTGATAACTCATCACACACTCTCCACTGTTTATAGAGACTTTGCACATTCCCGAGGTAGATAGGATCACTCTGCATGCAAGATCCTCAAGGAAATCCTTCATGCACACAAGACTGACGTGGCAACACTTATCTGGTCTTCATACAATGCTAACCCATCACAAGATGTCATCGGTTGAATGGCACAAGCTTGGAATCCATCAACCGGAAACCCTGAAGCTAAGACTACCAACCGGTAGTCATGCTAGATGAAACCCCAATACAAAACTTTCATTTACTGGTTCTCACTCCAACATACCGGTTCACCTTGAACAAACATACCGCTTCTCTTTTTCACAAATACCAGTTTACATCATCATACCGGTTCTCTTGCCAATTTGCTTACTACACCATACCGGTTCATACTTCAGCATATTGACATAAATGACAACATACAATATCATCATGTCATCATGCTTTGCTCATATGCCAACAAACATGGCAACACAATTATAAGATTGACCCAATATTTATAGACACAATGGAAACAAAAAGGAGAGAAAATTGTGAGAGAAAATGAAGAATGTATTAATGAGAGAGTGAAAAATGGATAGAAGGGAGGTGCATGTACAGGAGAAATATCCTACCTACCATTTCAACTACCTTGCCACATAAGAAAGATGACACCTAAACAAGATAATATCTAAACATTATTAATACACCAACACCCTCTGTTAAGCATAACTTAGGTAAGGCAGAAGAGTGGATCCTAGAATCAAAGCCTAATAAGATACTCAAGTACAATGTACACCAAAAAGAAGAAGAGAAATCCCTATGGGAAAAAATCCCCCTCTAAATAAGGGAAAATGTGCTCTCTACACTATGAGAAGTAAAAAACCTCATATGAGGAAAAAATCATCCCCATAAGAGAGAAGAGGAAGTGAGACCATCCAACCCTCTTTAATGTAGAATTTCTTGCACTGATAGTAGATGATAGAAAATGAATGTTGAAGTTGATCCAAGCTTGTCAAGCAACATTCATTCCCTTAGGAAGAAATAAAAACACATAATTATGCAAGTTATCTTCCCCTTCTTGAAAGGAATATGAGGAAAGAAAACTTTAGGTGTATGATACCTTTAAACTCTACTTAGTTATCTCCATGTCAACGTTGAAAGATACCATAGCCAAATCAAGTGTACTAGGCCACAATAATGAAGATGGAAATCTAGAATCTGATGAATACCAATGCACATCATAGTCCAAATAAAATAAGGACCTCTTTAAATGTTTCTCAAATGTCTCACACCAATTCCAAATTGTAACATATGATGATGTAGAGAACAAAAAAGAGGGTCTGAAGATGCCTTCATAAAATCTGAAGAAGAAGATGCAACTCCATATGAGCTACCATGAAAGATGACATGAACATCCTCAATGTTAGGATAACCGGTGAACAACTGAGAGGGGGGGTGAATCAGTTGTTAACAAATTATAACATTTAATCCACTTATTAAACTTTAACTAGATTAAGTACCGGTAGAGCAAAAACAGATACCGATAAGCAATACAACATAAAAATTAAACAGATAATCAATGCAAAGCAACCATACCACATAACACCATGATTTGTTCGTGGAAAACCAAGAAAGGGAAAAACCACGGTGGGAAGCCTACCCACAGTCAAATGATACTTTTGCAGAAAGTATGTGATACAATGAGGGGCCTGCACATGCAGGAAGGCACACTGCCTAGTGTGTACTGCTCATTACAAAAGAGTATTACTAACTACAGAGAGGCTACAACCATCTCAAGATAAATGGACAAAAATCCAATAGAGTGAACTGCCAAAGATATCATCTACCATGCCTGATTACAGTCCCACTTAAGCTCAATACCAGAGGCCTTTGACCTCTTCCTTAATCCCAATTCGATCCTCAATGATCGACCAAATCTCCTTCGCATATGATATTGCATTCCAAGACCAAAACACTTATTACATTCCCACACTATGATCTACAATGAGATCTTACATCATTGTATATGCCAACCCTAAGGCCTAAACCAATTAGGTCGGCCACCTAAAATATATTACAATAAGATCATTACATAAATCCATATTACAATGATATGCCATGTTGGATTAAGACCAAAACAACAATAACAAATCCATAAATCATCCTAAAACATCCGGGTAACATGTAGAGAACACGTTATCATGATACCGGTCCATAATCTAGATAGGTACTGAACCTATTCTGGGTTCACCACGCCAAAGCAATGTCTTTAAGAAGTTGAAGCATGATCAAAGAATATATTCAGCATCCTGAAAGCCATCTAGAAGCTGCACCAACACCACTCATGCATCCTATCAAGATTCCTTAGTGAAAGCTCTGTCGGTAAGGGTTTACCAAAGTGTATGATAGAATCCGATTACCAAGTCAATAATATCTGACCACGACATTCTCCAGAAGCATGTACCAAATGTAACCAATCACATTCCATAGATCCAAACATGTCAGAAGTGTCCAACAGATAGTCTCTTCTGTCGGTAACACTAGATCTTCTATTGGTAACCAAAACCTGTCTATTGATAACCATCCACAACAGCTAGTTTGGACATCAATGAAAAACCATCAATGCAACACATAATCAATTCATCCATAATGCCAACAATCTCCCCCTTTATCATTGATGGAAACACTAGATGTGAAAAACATCTAAGGACCAAGAAATTCCAAACAAGTCTCCCCCCGTGGAAGACAACCAACAATCTCCTGAATATCAATAACTCTCCCCCTAATGTATACAACTCTTTTTATTTTTCACATGAATATCTCCCCCCCTTTGACATCAATGCCAGAAATCTGACAAAAATATCAAAGCAAGAATATAAACCTCTGAATCTCAAAGTTGACTACTCCCCCTGAGTAGTAGCACCACTCATCAGTGTCGGGATGAATAATATCTCTGATAATGCATGTCAAACTAATGACAAACTGCATCAATCAAGTCTTTGTCGGAGGGGCAGAAACCCCTAACCTGTCTCTCAAATACTCAAATGATTCCTTAGACAACAGTTTAGTGAATATGTTTGCAATCTGTTCTTTAGTGTTCACATAAACCAATTTGACTTCCTTTGCTTCTACCTTGTCCTTCAAAAAGTTATACTTTATTGATATATGCTTAGTCTTAGAGTGAAATATTGGATTCTTAGACATATCAATAGTTGCAGAGTTATCACAATAGATAACTACTAGTTCACTACAATTTACCTTGATATCCTTCAACATTTGCTTCATCTAGAAGACTTGAGTGCAATTAGTTGTTGCTGCAACATACTCAGCTTCTGTAGTAGATAAAGAAATGCATGACTATTTTTTGTTGATCCATAAAACCAGTTTCTTTCCAAGAAAGAAAGCTCCACCAGAAGTGCTCTTCATGTCATCAGTATCTCTTGCCCAATCTGAGTCAGTAAATGCACATAAAGTGAAATCATCATTTTTAGAATACCATAAACCATATTCTGTTGTTCCTTGCAAATACCAGAATATCCTTTTTACTGCACATTCATGATTTTCTTTAGGATTACTTTGATATCTTGAAACAATACTTACTGCATTCATAATATCCGGTCTAGTCTGAGTCAAATATAACAAACCACCAATCATAGACTTATACCTTGTCAGATTTACCAGTGTAGAAGTATCCTTGATAGATAATTTCTCACTTGTCACCATAAGAGTACTTACCGATTTAGAATTATCCATACCAAACTTCTTCAACAATTCCCTCAGATACTTAGTTTGACAGATAAAAATGCCTTTGTCAGTTTGAGTAATCTGCAAACCTAAGAAAAATTTCATCTCACCTATCATGGACATTTCAAATTCATTCTTCATATTGTTAACAAATTCCATGCACAATTTATCTTCTCCTCCAAAAATGATATCATCAACAAATACTTCAATTTTCAGAATATCATTATCACTGATCTTATATTATAAATTACTATCAGCACTGCCTTTAGTAAAACCAAGCTCCAAAAGATATTTATCCAACCTTGCATACCAAGCTCTAGGAGCTTGTTTCAATCCATATAAAGCTTTCTTCAATCTGCAAACCATGTCTTTGTCATTTGTCAGTGAAAATCCATCAGGTTGCTCAATGTATATTTCTTCCTCAAGTTCACCATTCAAAAATGCACATTTAACATCCATTTGATAAACCTTATAGTTCTTATAAGCTGCATAGGTTAGAAATAGTCTAACAACTCCAATTCTAGCTACATGTGCAAATGTATCACCATAATCAATTCCTTCCATTTGAGAATATCCTTTACAAACCAATCTAGTGTTGTTTCTTACAACTTGACCATCCTCATTCACTTTATTCCAAAAAACCCATTAAGTTCCAATAACATTCTTATTTTTTAGGTTGGAGAACTAGAGTCCAAGTTTCCTTCTTCTCTATTTGATCTAATTCATCTTCCATAGCCTTTAACCAATGTTTATCCTTACAAGATTCAATAATAGATGTTGGTTCAATTTGAGAAATGAGACACACCTTTTCATTTGCCAGTCTTCTTCTTGTCATAACTCCCTTGTTCCTATCTCCAATGATTTGATCTTTAGAATGATTTAATCTTACATACCTTGGTGTCTTCTGAACTTTAGGTTCACTACTCTGATCATTAGTCACAGTTGAATTTTTTGATTGTGCTAGTGTAACTATCTCAGTTTCTTGTACTGGTTGAGGCATTTTTGGTTCAGTTATGATCATTTCCACTGTCGGTTCCCTGTCATATGATATAGAATGATTTTTGTACTGCTCATCCACTTTCATATTAGCACTCTCCACAATTTTCTGCAATCTTTTGTTATAACATCTATATGCTTTGCTTTGAATTGAATAACCAAGAAATATCCCTCCATCACATCTAGGATCAAACTTTCCAATTGAATCATCTCTTTTGATATAGCATTTACTTCCAAAATTTCTGAAATATTAATAGTAGGTGTATGTCCAAACCATAATTCATAAGGGGTCTTACCGGTTTCACCTTTGTTGTGAACTCTGTTGAATGTGTAGAGTGTTGTGCTCACTGCTTCTCTCCAGTAGATATGAGGCAATTTGGCTTCCATCATCATAGATCTTGTTCCATCCAAAATGGTTTTGTTCTTTCTTTGCACTACTCCATTCTCCTGAGGAGTTCGAGGAGAAGATCTCCTAATACCATTTGTCTCACAGTAACTGTTAAATTCATGAGAAGTGAACTCATCGCCATGATCTGATCTTAGACATTTGATTTTCAATCCAGTTTCTGTTTCAACCTTTGCTTTAAAGATCTTGAATTTCTCAAAAGCTTTAGACTTCTCCCTAAGAAAAGTCACCCACATCATCCTAGAATAGTCATCAATAATCAACATGAAATACCTATCACCTTGAAAGCTTCTAGTCCTTGCTGGACCACATAAGTCAGTGTGAATCAAATCAAGTACATCATTAGATTTATCATGTATGCTCTTAAAAGATCTTCTAACTTGCTTTCCCAATTGACATTCCTTACATACCGGATTATGAGGCTTCATAATCTTAGGTACATCTCTAACTGCTTTAGTTGAACTGATCTTAACAATACAATCAAAATTAACATGACACAACCTCTTATGCCAATACCAACTCTCATCAATATGAGCAACCAAACATGTCTTATTACCAGTGTTCAAGTGAAAGATATTACCTCTAATCTGAATACTGGTTGCAATCTACAAACCAATCTTGTTAATGATTTTGCATTTTCTATCTTTAAACTGAAGTTGGAAACCCTTGTCCACCAATTGACCAACACTCAAAAGATTATGCTTTAAACCTTCTACATTATAGACATTATTAGTGTTATGTTTACCATAGAGAGATATAATACCTCTACCTCTGATCATACATGCTTTGTCATCTCCAAATATGACTTGACCGCCATTGTATTCTTGTAGGGACAAAAAATTTCCTTTATCTTCAGTCATATGATGTGAGCATCCACTATCAATTACCCATTAATCCTTATCTTCAACTTTTGCTTCCAAGGCCTTTTCTTCATTTTTGATAGCCAATTTCGGTTCATCTTCTTTTAAAGCATAGAACACCCATTCCTTTCCATTACCAGATCCACTAGCAGAGTCTTTTGTTGGTTCATCTCCAGAGTCATCAGTTACTCCTTCCTCATCTGCTATGTAGCATTGTTTACTTTTCTTGAATCTATATTTGTTCTGGTTAGGCTTAAATGATTTCTTAACTCTTTCCTCATATCTTGCATTCCTTTTAGGACATCTAGATGCAAAATGACCAATCTTATTACATTAAAAACATTTAAAAGGTGCTTTTCCTTCATACTTACTTCCCGTCGGACCTTTAGGTACTCTTCTAGTAAATAAGGCTTCAAGTTGCTCAAATTCTTCATCTTCTTTCCTCATGTCTTCCAATTCTTTTGCATATGGGACTTTCCAATCACTTTTGTTGGTAGATGATGATGATGCATGAAAAGCAGGTTCAGACTTTACAACTCCAGAAGATCCAAATTCTTCAAGCTCAAAAGCAGACAATTTCCCAATCAGAATGTCTCTGTTAACTAAAGAGTTTGCCATTGTTCTCAACTAATTAATTGAAGTTGCCTTCATCTTGTAAGCTGGTGGAAGGGCTCTCAATAATTTGGAAACTATTTCATCTTCACCTAGAAATCCTCCACAACATTGAATTCACATAACAATCTTATTTACTCGTTCCATAAACACAACAATTCTTTCATTATCTTCCATCTTCAAGTTTTCATATCTTACCCGGTAACCATCAAGTTTAGGAATTTTGACAGTAGGATCACCTTCATTCAGAGTTTGTAATTTATCCCACATAACCTTTGTCGATGATTTATCAGTCAATCCCATGATCTACTGATCAGTAAGTGCACACAAGAGGGCTTCTCTAGCTTTGCAATCATTTTTAATATTCTTGTCCAAGTCTGCAGGAGTAGGATTGCCAGATGCTGGATCATAAGGTGTGTATCCTTTCTCAGTGATCTCCCAAATATCCTTGCCAAGACATCTAAGATGAATCTCCATTCAAATTTTTCATATCCCATAATTTGTTCCATCAAGCTTAGGGATTTCTCTTCTAAAAATAGTTGATGGTGGATTAGAAGTGTTAGCTGCCATAGGATATACCTCAAGCGGTTAAGCTTTTGCAAAAGAGAACCAAATCTCTAATACCAATTTTTAGGATAACTGGTGAACAACTAAGAGGGGGGGGTGGGGTGGTGAATCAATTGTTAACAGATTATAACATTTAATCCACTTATTAACCTCTAACCAGATTAGGTACAGGTAGAGAAGAAATAGATACTAGTAAACAATACAACATAACAATTATATAGATAATCAATGCAAAGATACCATACCACATAACACCATGATTTGTATGTTGAAAACCTGGAAAGGGAAAAACCATGGTGGGAAGCCTACCCACAATCAAATGCTACTTTTGCATAAAGTATGTGATACAATGAGGGGCCTACACATGCCAGAAGGCACACTGCCTAGAGCGTACTACTCATTACAAAAGAGTCTCACTAACTACAAAGAGGCTACAACCATCTCAAGATAAATGGACAACAATCCAATAGAGTGAATTGCCAGAGATGGCATATACCATGCCTGATTATAGTCTCGGTTAAGCTCAATACCGAAGGCCTTTGACCTCTTCCTTAATCCCAATTCAATCCTCAATGATCGACCAAATCTCCTTCACATATGATATTGCATTCCAAGACCACGACACTTATTACATTCGAACACCGCGATCTACGAGGAGATCTTACATCATTTTATACCAACCCTAAGGCCTAAACCAATTAGGTCGGCCACCTAAAAGATATTACAATAAGATCATTAGATAAATCCATATTACAATGATATGCCATGTCGTCTTAAGACCAAAAAAACAATAACAAATCCATAAATCATCCTGAAACATCCCGGTAACATGTAGAGAACACGTTATCATGATACTAGTCCATAACCTAGATAGGTATTGAACCTATTGTGGGTCCACCATGCCAAAGAAATGTCTTCAAGAAGTTGAATAACGATCAAAGAACATCAATTCAACATCCTGAAAGCCATCTAGAAGCTACACCAACACCACTTATGCATCCTATCAAGATTCCTTAGTGAAAGCTCTGTCGGTAGAGCCTTAAACCACTTCCGGTAAGGGTTTACCAGAGTGTATGATAGCATCTGATTACCAAGTCAATACCATTTGACCAAGACATCTCCAGAAGCACTACCACATGTAACCAATCACATTCAATAGATCCAAACATGTCAGAAGTGTCCAACAGATAGTCTCTTCTACCAGTAACACTAGATCTTCTACCGGTAACCAAAACCTATCTGTCAGTAACCATCCATAACAGCTAGTGTTGACATCAATGACAAAACATCAATACAACACATAATCAATTCATCCATAATGCCAACACTCAATGGGGTCCTACAAGTTTTCAATATGGGAGTCTATAAATAAAGAATAAATTTTTGGTAGAAATATGTCCCAATGAGCTATCTCTATAAGACTGATATGTTCTTATTGTAACATAATTGGAAGATTTCAAACAAGCATCACTCAACTTGGAAGGAACAATAGTATATGTAGGAGAGTCATCAACTATAGATTCAGTAGTATGTAGAGGAGATGAAATGTCCTCAGTTGTACACGTCACAATATGTGGAGGATCAATGTATGTCGATCATTCCCTAAGGATGTTTCTATACAAGCAGTGGCAATAGCTAACTCAATATTATCCAAGGGAACACCATCATTTGGTGAAGATTCGAATTCTCCATGCAATAGTTGGATGGCGGTCCAAGAAGTGAAGAGGCACCCAATGTGCACTATGTGATAGAAATATCCAGGCTCATAAACTGTAATACATATTAGTCCATAAACCTTGTCATTTTTATGAAACTATTTATTCTTCTATTATTCATCATGTGTCTAAAAAATAAATCCAAGGAGATAGGGTAGTAGACCATGCTCATGGAAGTGATTATTTATGAAATTATTGTTTTGACATGATGGACCCCAAAAACATATCATTATCACAGTTCATGATTATATGTGTAATGAATAATCTTTTTATTTTCTCAATTAGTCTCAATCTAGAAAAAAATAGAAAGAAGTATCGAAACATACAAGGCACAACACAAATCATTGTCCCATTGATTCTTAGTTAGTGACTGCCCTACAATTGACACTTTATGAGTATAGTGCATAGGCAAGTACAAATAGAGGAAAAATGGAACCTTATAAGCTCAATGCAGAATTGATTCCAATAAATCGAGCTTGAAAAATTAACTGTGTATGGTGAAAAGTGGATAATGGAAACAACAATACCTAACAACAACAAAAATCCACCATAACATATGAAGATTACCTAAGACAATGCAAATCAACAAAATCACAAAGATTATACCATCACATGTCCACTAGGGTTTGAATCTCCATTCTTCCTATCTCCATTGATCTTGCTTGATATATTTGCTCTTAGATTTTATGTGTGCATAAGAGCTCAACAAAGAACGGAAATGTGGTTGATAGCTTGATCGCAAAAGGGCTTGATTGCATAGGATTGATTGGACAATTAGAATGCTTAGAATCCTTAGGGTTGATAATGAAGGAAGCATCCTCTTATATAGAAGACACTATAGGAAATGGAGGGATAAGATTAAGAGGTGTAAAAGATAGATGGTCGACTAGGATTAGAGCCCGTAGTAGAAGAAATAAGAAAATAATAAGAGGGTAAGGTAGTGTAGGAATTAAGAGATGAATGACATGTGTCATGGGTAGAAAATGCTAATGAATTAATTAAATAAATAAATATTTATTTAAATAATAGAATAAGTGGGATCAATTAAATAAATAAAAGTATTTATTTAATTTAGGAAAAGGACAATTTAAATAAATAAAAGTATTTATTTATATGAGGAAAAAGGCTTAGAAGAGGATTAATGAACTAATTAAGAAAACAAAGATTTATTTAATGATAGAAGACTTCGGATAAAATAATTAAATAAATAAAAATATTATTTAATTAGACAGGACAATTTTAGGTGTCTACATTTTGCTCCTGTTTGAGATAATGCAGCTTGTCGCGTTGTTTCAAAGAAGATAAGATAAACTGATACAAAGTTGCCCCAAGACGGGAATGATATGCCCCCTTGAGAGATTGAATGTAAATGTCTAAAAAGATTGTAGACAATGTCTCGATAAGAAAGAAAGGCTAGAAAGGACTGACAAGATAGGATAGAGTGACAAAGTCATGGGATAAAGAAGACTAACATGGGAGACTAGGGCTAGGGCAGTCTATAAGATAGACCAATGATATGATGAATCAATAAGGATCCAGACAACTACTGAGAGGGGGGGTAAATCAATAGATGGAAAACTAACTTAACTTTCACCAAACTAAAAAAAAACTCTCAAGTCAATCTCTGAACAAACTGGTTCAAACACTAAGTAATAAACTGCAATAGCACTGTCAAGTATACCGGTTGACTAGCATATCAAAATAATAGTATAACATCTCTGAAACTCCCAAACCATATAACCAATACATCAAAATACTTTACTAACAGTAGTAAAATCACATTTCATATTACTGCTGGTCATTTTAATATTACTAAGTGGATTCAATAGTTAAGCAAATTAACCATATCAAACATAACCACAAAAACCATTCACCACTTGACACAATTATTTTTGACATGGAAACCCAAATGGGAAAAACCATGGTGGGGATGAATACCCACAAGTATTCAAAACTCTTCTGAAGTTCACCCTGTTAGGAGCCAAGCCTATTAAAGCTTTACAAAATGTCCTGCTAGGAACAGATCCTGTTAGGGACCACCTGGTTAAGGGATTGACTATAATGCCCTGTTAGAAGCAATACCTTGTTAGTAGTAACCACAATCGAGGATTTTAAATCCAATCTAACGGATCACCTGGTTAGCGGATTTAGATAGCACTAAGCCTGTTAAAGCTTACCCGGTTAAGGGATTTAACTATTGTAATTGTTAGAGAACAACAGAGGTTTGTTGATCTAGTAAATAGCACTACTCTACTTGATCAGATCCTTTTCATGCTCCTATTTTCCTTCACACATACTGCAAATACTCCTTCTGGTTCGGTAATCAATCACACTGACACTTAACCAAAATTGCCAACACTACAAAAAAACAACTCATCGACCTTATAAGCAAAACAATAGGTCAATAACACATCACAAACCTAAGATCTCATAGAGATTACAAAAAAATTGGTTCAAGTATGATCGTTAGATTACATAGCAATCATTTCACATTGTACAAGACAACCTCGACCATTCCTTGATCACTGCTTCATCGATTCCTGTAACTCATCACGCAGTTTCCTCTTCATGTAATGTATTCACTCATTCCCAAGATAAATCCGTTATCTCCATGCACCAAAAAACACTTGAAAATCATCACATACAACATGCGTATGTGGCATAATCATTACCAATCACTATTTGATCATAAATCAATACAATTAATTCACCAAGCTCCATCAGTTAGGGTTTGGCACATCAACAGGTAGGGTTACCGGTTGATCTCACTGCTTCTAAAGTAATACCAATTTCCTTTACTTGCTCAACTACCAGTTGCAAAAAAATATCATAACAACATCATTACTTGTTACAATTGACATCAATGACTATGCAATCTTCAATCAAATGCCAACATAGACTACGAGGGAAAACATCCTCATTGTCATTCACACACCTAAGAGATTGGAGTGCAGAGAGAACAAAGAGCAGTCAACAACGATGGCATCAATGCATAGATTCGATCGCATTCGCCGATATCAAAGGCCAACAAATGCAAGAGAGCTAGTGAGTACCACAAAATCTCCTTGTACTTTGTTGCATTAATTGTTGTCATAAATGCATGTTAGGTAGGTCAATAAATGCATATTAGGTATGTCTTAGAAATTGTCAAGCAGGGTAAAAGACATTAAGGCATGTTTGTGTTGGTGCTAGACATAAGTGTGTTTGGTCTAAACACATCTATGATTTCAAGGCATTTGTGCCAAATGTGAGCGTGTTTGTGAAATGTAGAAACGTCTGTGCAGGGCAGGTGCATATATGCTTGATAGAGGCACATATGTGTAATCCAGGCATGTCTATGAAATGTAGGAACATTTTTGTATTATTTAAGCGTGGTTGTGTCATGAATACACATTTATGTCTTCAATGTCAAATTGACAATTCTATGATAAACATATGTTGTCGATTGGATAAGTTGTTGAGAGGATACACTCAAACATGTCCTCTAGAGAGAACTAGGATAACAGATAGGGCTAGGATTGACAATTCTATGATAGAACATATGTTGCCAATCAGGAAACTACTCAAGAAGATACACTCAAGTAGAGGCCTTAGGATAGGATAGAGCGAGGCACTTTGTGATGAACAGGGAGTACCATAGAAATTGACAATTTTTTGATAGACCATACTTTGTCAATTGGATTAGGCTGAAATTGACAATTCTTTGATAGAGCATACGTTGTCAATTGGATAAGCTGCTCAAGAGGATACACTCAATTAGGTGCCCTAAAAGATAAGAGAAAAGCAACATTTTGTGATGAACAGGGAGTACTACTAGGATAGAGTGCCATAGGATAGACATAAGCACTAGGATAAAAATTTAAAAAAAGAAGCACTTTGTGATGAACATGGAGTACTACTAGGATTGACACACTTGATTTGCTTGATTGCAGGAGGACCTACCTATGTTGGAGTCATGGGAGAGATACCCTTCGACTCATGGATTACAACCAAAGTTGACATTGGAGGATAGAGCAGTGGTTGAGGCCATGGGATTACGATATATTATGTATATGCTTGAGTTTCGAGCGAGCATGGGGTTTCTGACTGCATTAGCTGAGAGATGGCACTCAGAGACATGCACATTTCATTTACTGATGGGTGATATGACATTCACCTTAGAGGATGTGTACAAGATATTGAGGATACAAATTGATGGGGAGTTGGTTCCTCACGATCAAGAGGGAGATAGGGAGGCATTTAGACAAGTGTTCCAGGATCCAAGACTGGAGATGAGGGTAGGACATGTGGCCTGGGACACCATGAAAGTGATAGGATGATCTCTACCAGTAGTGCTAGCAGGAGTTATCATTGGGTTTCTCTATCAGGACAAGGCGACATGAGGGTTGGTTGTGGGATGGGAGAGGACTCTGGAGACATTGGTGATTGAGCACACTAGGTTTGCATGGGGGCCATTTTTGCTGACACACTTGTATTATGAGCTGCATCAGCTTGTGTATCATGGATCAGCTGGATTGGGGTGTGAAGTGACATTAGTGCAAGTATGGGCATATGAGCATCTTCCGATTACATGACTGATACACTTTAGAGGTAGGGGACACGGGAACAATTATGTACATTTATATGATATGAATACTTCCTAGCCATGGATTGGGAAGCTAGAGTATTGGCGTCGAGTGATTGATGAGGTAGACAGTGTGATATGGAGGCCTTACCAGGATTGTGAGGAGTGAGAGGATGAAACAGTCAAGCTGCCATACGTGTTTAGGAGTAGGTATCTGATTGGGAGGACACCATATGTCATTGAGCGAGAGTTTATTGATAGAGTATGCAAAAATTTTGATAGGATACAATGGATGCCACGTGGCTCAGGGATGTATGCATGGGCAATGAGAGATCAGCCACATTTAGGTCCGTTATTGTCTTGTGATTAGCCAGTGGCACAAATGTAGGAGATGGTTCCCATGTCTTGGGATATTTTGGCAGATGTGGAGGACACTGGGATGGATGTTGAGTACAACACATATTGGGTAGATCATTCACTCTACGGTTGACAGATCTAGGAGAGCCGATAGAGGGTGATGGTGGGGATGGTGGAGGCAAAGGCAGACGGCGGAGGTGAGGTGAAGTAGCAGAGAGGAGGGTAGCTTAGAGGAGATATGGAGGAGAGGAGAGACAAGCTCATGTATTTAGGGGTAGAGGTGGACTACCTTTACAAGTTCTAGTAATGTAGGTTCCAGGACAGGGATAGGGATAGGGTGAGGGGAGAGGAGAGGAGGAGGATGAGCTACTATCCTTGAGAGAGATCTTCCAGGGACAGACAAATAAGATTCAAGATCTAGAGAGGGATGGGGCTAGACTCAAGAGATAGCTGAGGGACATTGAGCAAGAGAGGTATCAGGATATTCAACACTACACGAAGGCTGAGGAGGCACTGAGGGAAGGCAGATGAGCAGTAGAGGACACTAGGGCTGAATATGCCTATGTTCTACGAGCAGGGGAGGAGATATCCTACTAGAGAGACTTGTATTATGGAGTTGTGCCACTGGATCAATAGGCTAGGAGCTTCCAGAGACCATCGCGAACTATGACGACCACTAGAGGGAGAGATAGGAGACATGCGTCTAGTGGTGGGGTCATGGGTCCTCCACCACCACCAAATAGAGGGGGTAGGAGATATGATCCTAGGGTGGGGACTTCCAAGGCTCAGACTCTGTCGAGTTCAGCTTGCTCTGAGGGAGGGATTTCATCATAGCCTGAGAGGGCTCCCAATATATCAGTTTTTTGTACCATTTTTTTATGATGATGTAGACACCTTCGAGTGATATTGTAGCCATATGTACTTTGACATCATTAAATCATGACACTTTTGATTTTTGAGATATATATGAGATTATCGATCCTTGCAGTAGCTATATGCGTGTGTACTTATGTGATGTTGCTTCTATGTGATGCATGTTTCTATATGATGCAATTTATGACGCTATGATGTATGGATTCTTATGAGATACATGTATCTATGATACTTATGATAGGGATGCAGAGATATATACATGATGAAATGCAATATTTTTGTTCTTTTGATGATGAGAATGTAAAATGTGCTAACATCTGTTGTGTGTAGGATATGGTGCAATTGTGATATCTATATGTATGTATGTATGAAATGCTAATATATGGTAATACAAGTCTAAACTACATGAAATGCAAATATTTTTGGTGTGTCATTATACTCAGTTGTGTGATAGCAGGATACACAGACTCAAGAAGGATGATGGAGGTCAATCAAGAAAGGGGGATGGAAGATAGAATATATGGAAGTGAAAGAGATTCTTGTGCTATTATCATCATTGAGATTTATTATGGAAAATAGGATATGACAATCCAGATATAGGTTTGACCTAGAAAGTCTTTGTACCCATTTGCATGGAGATCAGATAGTCACAAACAAGGAATACCCCAATTCATACTAGACTCACAATATCCTCATATCCTTGGACAAGTCATAGCATTACTAAGAGACAATCCACAGACAATAAAACAAAAGGAGGTGAATCATATCCCATCCTCACCTTTCTAGTCAAAGACATCTTGGAGATAGAATCTCTAGTCAGAGACATCCCAGAAAACCTAAAAGACATGCCACCAAAAGATAAAATCAACTAAAAGCTAAGACTCAACACCAACATCCATTGTAGTCCTCAAGTTTAGTGTCTCTTGTCACTTGTATATGTTGATTTGATTGTGGTCACAATGTTTACTTTCAGAAAAAGGATAGATATCATTGAACCATAATGTTGTCTAAGTCTGTTGAAAGAGTTGATTTGTTGAAGCCCATTGATGTTGTTTACATCTCATCTGAAACTGATACTTTATTGCGAAGATGAAACTTTATTGTGGATCCATGATGTAAGTGTTGCTTTATTGTGGATTGTGTGTGGGTAGACTGAAGAAAACTAGAAGAAACTATACTCCTCAGAACATGTGATGTTCTTAGTTCTACACCCATCACTAGACTTAAGATTTTCCTTAGCCACAGATAGGAGCTGATTTATTATGGATGGAAAGGGGTGAAAAGGAAGGATTATTATGAATGGCTAACCAATCTTAGGTAGACCAATAACAAGCCATGATGGGAATGGGTAAGTTTATTATGGATGGATAGGCTGTGACTGTGTGAAAAGTGAAAGGATGAGATTGAATCTTGAAGGAGGGAGGAGCAATGTCTCTATGCATGGCGCCAGTAACCCGGTTTTCACCATGGTACTTGCCCAGGGCACCACCAAAGTGGTTTTCACCATTGGACGAATTTATTTCTCTTTACTTTTTCGATTTTTCAATTTTTTTTGTGTCACAAGGCGCTTGTTTGCCAGGTTTTCACCAAGTAACGATTTTTTATTTTTATGATTTTTTTGTATTTTTTGTAATTTTTTTGTATTTGAATTAGGATATTCGAAAGACCTATGTGTAAAACCTGTGAAGGTGCATGCTATTGATAGGATCCTCCAAAGGTTCTCCCTTTGGTGTCGAAATATGATATGCACCTGATCCATAGACTATTGTGATGACATATGGACCAAGCCAATTTGGTTCGAATTTGCCCTTCTTCTCTCGATCTTGCTGATTTTTAAGATTTTCCTTGAGAACTAAGTCACCTACCTCAAATGTATGAGGCTTAACCTTATGATTATAGCTGTGACTAATTCTTTGTTGATAATCCTTGAGGTGATTAAAAGCAGTTTGTCATTGTTCATCCAATAGTTCTAGTTCTTGTAAGAGAGAGACCCTGTAGTCTTCATCACTGATAATGTTGTGCAAAGAGACTTGCAAAGATGGTAACTCAACCTCAATAGGAAAGATAGATTTGGCACCATAGACAAGTGAATAAGGTGTAGCTCCTGTAGGTGTATGGACACTTGTGCGATAGGCCCAAAGTGCGAGATTAAGTTGGATGTGCCAGTTTCGGCCAGCATCATCGATTGTCTTTTTGAGGATTTTGAGAATGGTTTTATTAGATGCCTTAGCTTGACCATTGCCTTGGGAGTAGTATGGAGTGGAGAAGCGATGGCTAATATGGAAACGATCACAAAGTTCATGAACATCCTGGTTCTTGAAGGGATGTCTGTTATATGTGATGATGGAAATAGGGATACAGTAATGATAGATGATATAGTTAAGAATGAATGTGGTAATTTGTTTTCTAGTGACTTGGGTGAGAGGAACAACTTCAATCCATTTTTTAAAATATTATGTGGTAGTGATAATGAATTTGTGGTCATCGGAAGAAGGAGGGTGAATCTTGCCTATAAGATCGAGTCCCCACTGACAAAAGGGCCAAGGATTCGCAATCGGTTGAAGTCTTTGAGCTAGCGCATGAATAAGGTCTCCATGAATTTGAAATTTCTTACATTTCTTGACAAAGTGATATGCATCTTTTTCCATACTAGGCCAGTAATATCTAGTCCTAATGAGTTTCTTGGCCAAGGTGGGACCACTAGAATGTGGACGGCATATAGCTTTATGGACTTCTCATAACACAATCTGAGCTTCGTCCCCTTCTAGACATCTAAGAAGAGTGCCATCTAGACCTTGACGGTAAAGGGTATTGGCTAAAATGACATATCGGGAAGATTGGCAAATGAAAGTATGGTATTGGTTGTTCAGTAGGTCGGGAGGAAGGATATTGTTACGAAGGTATGTAAAAATGGGACCATACAAAGGGGAATCAGGACCAACGAAACATATCATCTCGATAGGAGTGATCTCATATGAGGGGACCAAAAGGTTTTCCACCAAGAACTCATAGCGAGTTTCATTCTGCGGTAGATCAATCAGTGAGGCAATAGTAGCCATGGCATCTGCAGTTCGATTGTGTTCTCTTGGTATCTGCTCAAAGGTTATCTTTACAAAATATTGCTTGAAGTCATCTACCATTTTCTTGTAGGGCAGTAATTTTTCATCTTTTGTTTGGTAGTCATCATTTTCTTGATGAATTACAAGTTGAGAGTCCCCAAAAACATGAAGTTTCTGGATCTTCCACTAAACTGCAATTCGTAATCTAGTTGTTAATGCCTCATATTTTTCTATATTATTAGTGCAAGGAAATGACAATCAATATGATTTAGGAATAGAATCCTCTTGAGGTGTGATAAAGAGGATGTCAGGCCCTGCGCCATGTTGCGTGTATGAGTAGTCAAAGTATAGTTTCCAAGGCTTGGTGTGTGATACCATCAGAATGGATTCATCTAGAAACTCTGAAGTTAGAGGAGCATCATCAATCATGGGTGCATCTTCCAAATGATCTGTGATAGCTTGTCCTTTGATTGCTTTTGTGTCCATATATTCAATGTCGAATTCATTCAAAATCATAACCCATTTAGCTAGCCTGCCAGTGAGCATTTCCTTATTGAGAAGATACTTCAATGGATCTATCCTTGCAACCAAAGTATGACTGATGTAGTATACTTCCTTTTCTTTGCCTTCATTGTCTTGTTGCGCCAAGAGTGCCCCCAGTGCTATTTGTGTAGCTGATATATAGAGTAACGGGGGTTGTTTTGGAATTAGTGGTGTAGACACATAAATTTGTCCACTAAATTAAATAAATATTTAATATTTATTTGATACACTAATATTCCTCTATTAATTAAATTCACATTTAATTAATTCATTCAATCCTCATTCTGCTATTTTAATAAAATAAATTACATAAATTTATTAAAATTAAAAATCCCTATCTATAACCCAGTTAGTAAATAAATCTAATTTATTTAATTTCCCTCATTCATCTCATTTAAATAAATCAACCTTTATTTAAAAACACAAATCAAATTCCCCTTTTAAATAAATCAATATTTATTTAAAATCCCACCCCACTTGCATTTTCCTACAAATGCATGTTGCACCAATAAATAGATTTTATTTCTAAAATAAAATCCTATTTTCTTTCACCCACTTGCCCACTAACTTCCCTCTAAATTCTTCTAACTCCCCCTCTAATTAGCCTAATCCCCCTCTCTAATCATTTGCACATTCCCAAACAAAGGTCACTTCTCAAAACTGCCTCAAAGTCTTTGAGAGGCATTAAAGGCTTTTTATTATTCAACAAGTTAACCCCCAAAGTCTTTCAAAGCCTTTATGGCTCTTACATAACCATTAATAGTTAACTCAACTTACCCACATAGTTAGAGGATTTCCCTCTAACTCAACCCTCATTTAACTCATGGGTCTCTTCAAGCATTCATTGCTTTGACCATGGTTATCTCCATTAACTCTTGCACAAGAGTTTATCCATTGGATAAAAGCATTACCCTTGGATAAAAGATTTGTCCACTAACTCAAGCTTAACCAAACCCTCCTAGGGTAATCCTCATGTCATCTCAAGCATTTAATGCTTCTTCCCTCTCCTCTTAAGCCATCTCATGTTGACACTTTCCATCATGGGATTGGTTGAAAGCCATCACATGGATCACAAACCCATCAATCCTAGCCCTTCACAAGACCACTCAATCTTGGTCATTCAATCAACTTTTTTCCCTATAAAAGGACCTCATTTCTCAAGAAAAGGAGGATGCATTTTGCATTATTATTATACTAAAATTCACATAGACATTAATTAGGAGCTTTCTCATAGAAAATTATTTACACTTGGATAAGAATTTGTTTTCATTTACAACAATCTTTAATCTTCATATGACATCCATGGATAGTGCTAAAAGCTATGAGCTACACTCATGTGGGACTTGGAGAGGAGAGGAACAAGGGAGAAACATCTATGAGCCTATTTGAGAGCATCTTGGGGAGTTTTCTTTCTCTCTTTCATTTGTGTATGCTTTTCATTGTTTGCTTTATATCTCTCTTGGTATGCATCTTAAGGTTTTTGAGTCTATTTTTGTTTAGTTTTGGTTGGAACTAATCTATTAATGTTTGAACTTGTGTTTGTGCCTTGTGCCCCTTTTGCCTTGCTTCAGGTGGCATCAAGACTAGTGGATTCAAAAGATAATATTTGAGTATCTGAAAAGCCTGTTGATAGTTATTATCCCATTTGAATTTTATGTTTTTTTGTAGCAAGTGTTGAAAAGGATGACATTTATCCGCAAGTTGTGCTATGTATCTTCGTATGGACTAGAGTCTTCCTTGTAAAGATCGAAGTTGACTAGTATTCCTTGGTGGTGGCATTTCTAATATAGCTCTTACTTTTGCTAGATCGCCTTCAATTCCTCTTTTTGAAACAATGTATCTAAGGAGCTTCTCGGAGGTTACTCCAAAGACACAGTTCTTGGGATTTAATCTTACTTTGTATTTTTCCAACCGATCAAAGACCACTGAAAGGATGTCCAAATGTCTATCTCTATCTAATGATTTTCCCAAGAGGTCATCAACATAATCTTCTACAGTTACATGCATAAGATCATGAAAAATAGTATTTATAGCTCTTTGGTATGTAGCACCTACATTCTTTAGTCTAAAGGGCATGACATTCTAGCAAAAAGTTCCCCAGGAACAAGTAAATGTTGTTTTGTGTTGGTCCTCAAGTGCAATTTTTATTTGGTTATAGCCATAAAATGCATGAATCAAAGATAACATCACATGACCCGCTGTGAGATCCACTATCAAATCTATGCTTGGCAACGAAAATTCATCATTAGGACAAGCTTTGTTGACATCTCTAAAATCTGTACATATTCTAATGTTGGGATTTGTCTTACTGACTTGTACTAAGTTGGAGATCCATTCAGGATAACCAATTGGTCTTATGAATCTGACATCCAACAGTTTTTCAAGTTCCACCTTTACTAATAATGCCACTTGTGGATGCATTTTCCTTATTTTTTATTTCATTGGCTTTGCTCCTGGTTTAACTGTCAAATGATGCATTACTATATCAGGATCTAGTCCAGGCATATTTGCATATGACGATGCAAAATTGATTTTTCACTCTGTGAAGAAACTTATGAACTTTGGTCTTTCTCCTTCTATCAGAGATTGTGCCAAGAATATGCTATGAGGAATCTCTTCTATATCAATGTTCATTTTGATAGTCTCCTCTACCAACATGGATGATTTTTCTTTGTATGATGTCGGGAGAATGTCAAGCCTTCCATCTTCGAGCGCCTCAGAGAGGGTTTTTACCCTTAGATATGTCCTTTTCTTTTTAATTTTTTAGAGTTAGACAGTGCCACAATGTGGTTTTCACCGTAAAACCCATGATTCATTTTTTATTTTTATATTTTTGCGACTAGAAGGCCCAACACCCTCACCAAAGTATGCCACACTGTTGATTTCTATAGTGTATCCCACCTTATGGTCCCCAAGAGGAAGATCATCTTGTATGCCCAAATAGTCTATGAAAGCCTTGTAGTTTTGGAATGCATCAAGTTGCAAAGGTTCTTCATGGTCCCAATCAATAAGTTGTTGGTGAACGAGGTGAAGGCCATCAATGTTTTCAAAGTCAGCGAGAGTAAGGGTGAAGATACAGTTATCTTCAAATATATCAAGGTAATTGTCGAGGTCATCACTAGCACTCTCCTCATCTGTCTCGATTGTGAACGAGTCCAAATTGTCATTAATAAAAGCGTATTTAGCAATGGGAGTCCTCACTCTTCATGATTTCGACCTAGAACCTAAAAACAAAGATTGTTTGGGATCCTCGGGGATTTTTTCTTGACCGACTCTGAATTTTCTATAAAATTCCTCTTCTTTTATGGGTTCACCTGGTTCTCTAAGTGTTTATGTGAGCTCATAATCACTAGATGATTTGTTTGAACTCCATTCCCATTCATTGGAGTCGGTAAAATAGCGGCTTTCTTGTTGATCATTGGAATTTCTTATTTGCAATGATTCTTCAGATTTGCGAGTGTTCATTCTCTAAGGTATGAAACCAAGCCATTTTGAGTGCTGATTTTTAAATATCGATTATGGCTGCAAAGGTTGAGTGATACCTTCTTTTCTTAAGCCAAGAGGACTTTTACCATCGTACCCAAAATTTTGTAGGATTTTGAATCATCTGCCATATTTTTTGTGTGGTATCTTGATGTGATCTTGTGTATCTTCTTCAGGGTCTCTGTGAAGCATTTGTATAAGTCTTCTTCTTCCATCTCACCCCTTTTGGAATATAGTAGGATCCCATTTTAGTGTAATGATAGATACCCATTTAGAAGGATGTGGTTGTCCATATTCTTTTGGTGAATCCATAACTTGCCTCAAGTACATGGTTTGATTTACAGTGTATTCACCCATGCCTTTATCCTGATATTTCCCTTTAAGCCCACCTTGTTTTCATGTTGAAGGTTTTAATGACTCAGGATCAATATATGCAGATGATGGGATTGCTTCTCTATTAATTGGAATTATTATCTCATCTTTTGGTCTCAAATTATTGCAATATATAAACAGATTAGGATCACCATTAACTGTCACTTCAACTCCATTATGAGGAAACTTAATGCATTGATGGTACGTAGATGGGACTACTCTCATCTCATGAATCCATGGATGTCCTAGCAATATGTTGTATGTGAGATCTAGGTCAAGGACTTGACATACCACATCCTTCATAACTGGCCCAACTCTGAGAGGTAAGGTGATTGTGCCTTTAGATGAATGCTCTTAGTCATCATATGCCTTGATGGTAATTTTGTTTGTAGCATTTGTAGCTTTATCCAAATATCCCAATTGTATTATTGTGTTCAAAGTACATATATTGAGACCAGCTCCTCCATCTATCAAGACTCATTTTATTTGGTGTTTGTGTAGGAAGTCTTCAATGTGTAAAGGTGCATTATGCGGTTGGCTTACGGAGGTGTCATCATCTTCCACGAATATAAGGGAATGTGGAACAGAAAGGTATCCCACCATGGCTTGAAACTAGTCCACGTTCAGATCAGTGGGTGCAGAGGTTTCTCTTAGGACTTTGTGGAGTATGCATTTATGCAAAGGAGAGATATGCAACAACTATAGGATTGAGATAAGCATGGGTGTCTCCCCTAATTGTTCTACTAATTCATATTCAGGTTTGGTCAATGAGGAAATGGTGGTTTTAGCTGGAGCACCTTGCAAGGTGACCTTACCTCAATGAGTTGTGACATTACATTTGGAGGTAGATTCAGAAGAAATTCCAATGCCTTTTAGGATAACTTTGGCTCTTTGAGTAGAACTTTCAGGTTTTTTGTCCTTTATGACAATAGTAGAAACATATTTGTCCATCAAAATGTGGTTAACGGTTGAATCATAATCATAGGACACTTTGGTATAGTTAGCTTGATCATCTGTGGTTTTGGCTTTTCCCTTGACATGTTTAGGAAATGGTCCCTTAAACATATCATGTTCTTGATTGGATGTATGTCCCTCTATCTTAATGTCACCTCTGTCAATGAGATCATGTATGATATTCTTCAAGCGATGGAAATTTCTTGTTTTATGTCCCTTGCTCTTGTGATATTCACAATACTCATTGTCATTCCACCGATTTGGTTTGACTTTTGGCTCATATGGAGGATTGTCTGGAATTTTTATTATCTTGTTTTCCACTAGCTTCCTAAAAGATGACTCAAGTGGTTCTCCCAATGGGGTGTATTTTCTTCGTGGTTTTGAAGTTCCTTGAGTACTTACTTGGTTGTTTGTAGAAGAACTTGGTCCTGAAAGAGTGATTTTTGGCCTCATTGTGTTAGCATCAACAACGCCATCATTTACTGTTTTCTTGTTCTTGTTCCAAAATCATGGCTTGTCCTTTCCTTTAAAATCCTCTTTATTTTCTTTGAATATCTTGATGATTCCTTTCTCAATTAAGACCTTCTCTATTGCTAAGCCTTTCTCAATGACTTCCTTAAAAGTGGACAAACAAGCTTTCCTCAAGTCATAACCAATTTCTTTGTTGACATTCTGTGTAAACATCTCTGCCATTTGTTTTTGTGGAATTTCACAAGAGCATCTGCTGGCTAAATTCCTCCATCTTTGTAAGAATGATGAAAATGACTCCCCATCTTTTTGTTTGGTATTGCATAAAGTGGCAATTAATATATCTGTCTCTATGTTATATGAGAAATGTTGTATGAAATCTTCTGCTATACCACCCCATGACTTAATTCCAAGTGGAAGTTGGGAGAACCATTCCATATCTTGTTCACCTAAGCTTTGTGGGAAAAATCTCATCAAGTACATTTCTTTTGTTGCTGCCTCAATGCAAGCTGTGAAAAATTGTCTTGTATGTGCCTTAGGGTCCCCTTTGTCTCTATATTTATCAAACTTTGGTGTTACGAAATGTGTAGGAAATGGAGGAATTGGAATGTTTCTATCAAATGGATAGGGACATATATCTCTCATTGTGTAAGCTGGTTTTGGTGTATTGATGTCCTCGATCTTCTTTTGTAAGTCCTTTATCTATTGTTCCAAATTGTTTTTGGGTGGACACCGACTTCTTAGACCATATCCCATGACTGAGCCACTGGGTGGAGGAGGAGGATCATGCATATATGGATGGTATTGATCATAAACATGTTCATATGGATGAGGTCTATAATGACAATGCATGTAGGAACCACTTGATATAGGGTCATAAGGCATATCATGAGTTTTCTCTTGTGCATTGCCCCCAAATTTGACATGGAGTTTTCTTGTGTCCAAATTTTGATCATGCCTTTGGATATCCAATTTCTTTTGAGATGGGTCCTTAGTATTGGTATGTGATTGAGTGTATTTATCTGCATAAGATTTCCAGAAGGGTCTGCGTAGATGGAGTTGTTCATGAGATGTTCTTTCGTGAGTATCATAAGCTTGACCATGTGTATTTGGGATCTCAGGTTTTTGAAACAAGGATGACGGTGACTCAAGCATGAAACATGGTCCTCTATTACCTCCACTATTAGGTCTCCTTTGATCCATGTTGACTTGACTTTCTTGAGTAGGTTGATTTTCTACTATTTGGGACATATCAAAATCATGAGGTATCTTAGCTCCACTTTGTGCCATCACTTGTAGGAAATATTGTCTATCTCTTCTCATGATATATTGTATCATCTTGTTAAAATGAGGATCCATGATTGCATCTTCCACCTCTGCTGAGTGTATTGAAGTGTTGTTGACATTGTCATCTTGTGCATCATTGTTGTTTGTATTATCCATGTTCTCAACATTCTGAGTGTTTCTATATATGTCCATGTCAGGTAATGTGGTATGATCAAAATTGAAAAAGATATTGTTGTCATACTCATAGCCACTCATGTTTGCGGACTCTTGAGCCTCTTGAGCTTCCCTCCTAGATTTTTGGAAATGGGTTTCGACCATGAACTAGGTCTTGACCAAGATGTGTCAGACTAGATGAAAATTGAAAGAGTATGGAAGACCAAGAGTTGGGTGGAATTTAAGTGAATCTGAGGTCTACTTGCAATTTTCAAAGTGTAAGACCAAGTATGTATGTAGTAGATTAGGTGTGACTTCTAAAGAGATGATAGATCTCTTGATGAGGTAGGTTGACCTTGACTCTAAGTAAGACCAAATGAGACCCAAAGGTGATACACCTTGATGAGGGACCACTTAGCAAAATGTTGTTGTATGTACTATGTTGACAAAGCAAGATGAGGACAAGCAAGTGACCTTTTGACTCAAGTTTAGACAAATGTGAATGTAATGCAAGGTGTAAGGCAATGATGAACTTTGTGAGACCCAAAAATAGGTTGAATTCTAGATGAAAACTTAGAGAAATAACCTAGGAAGCTCAAGAATTCTGAAACTGATTTCTCTTATTTGTTGGACTATAAATTTTCCCAATACTGAACACAAATGTGCATGTATACTTCACAGATGCAGTTACCCAACACAAACTTGACTAGATATTGCACAAACGTGTTTCTAAGAATCTTGTGATTACAGTTTGCTACAATGACACAGACGCATTTATGTCCTACACAGATGCGGTTACAGTACATAGACATGTTTCTGTCAGACACAGATGCATTTATAAAAACTGAGTGCAATTTTCCCAATTTGTGAAGTTTTTGTTGTGCCAAAATCTGAATTTGTGATTATTTTTTCGTGACAAGAGGAGATAATATTGATGAGGACTCTATGTTTGCAGGTGTTTGGACTCAAAATGACTCAAAATAAAGTGTGTTGTTTGATGTAAAAATGTTTTGCATGCACTTGAAGACACAATGTTTTGATATTTCATCTTGAATAATTGAACGTTTAAAACAAGACAAGCACAATTCCTATGGTTGGCTAGGACAATAGTTGTCGATATGGGGTTTCCCCCAACCCTACGCTATTCAAAGCGAATAATTAAGTGTTTGACCCCACTGGCTCCACCCTCGACACTCACTTCTCTGGGGTAGCCAAGCACTGATCCCCACGAAAAACTTCCTGTGGCAAAATTTATACTTCTACTAAGAACCATATGTGTGTGGGTCGCTCCAAAGGTCCAACCTCATGCCCCAACAACAAGAAGGGTTTTGGATTTCTAAATCAAAAAGGTGCTAGTAAGGGCATTCGCTTGTGTGGCCATACATGCGGCACTTTCAACTCTGTAAATACAGAAGGCTCCTAGCCGGTAGGGGTTACGCCCTACTATTGATCATATAATTTTGATCAAATAGGTTTATGGGGAGATGTAGTGTCGGTATGGACTAATCAACACATGTTACCCATGGCTTTCAACATGGATACACTTATTTATAGTGGTTAGGAAGAGGGGGGTATTGCCTTGCTACCACTTGGGTCATTCCCTCCTCACTAATAGTCCTAGTGACCACACGGGGAGGCATGCCCTCTAAAGATAAACACAAAAGAGCCTATTGCTCAAGACACAAAAGACATTGGTTTAGTTTTAGTGCACCAATTGAAGTGTTTGCCAATCTATGAAAACAAAGAACACAGTGAAAAGAAAAATCAAACCCTTGCCAAGGTCTTGCAACAAAGATTTGTTAGTAGTTTGGGTTGTTTCAAATAATTATCACTTCCTGCAACCAAACAAGTTAGGTTTATTTTAACAAAATCCCAAAACACTTTGTGAAAAATAGGGGCCTTCGACACACGATTTGCTTCCAAAGATAAGTTGCACCACTTCATTAGTTGGATCACAAGATATTAGCTCAAATAAACCAAATCTAAAATCCTAAATGATGAAACGAAAACCCTAATTTAGAATTGGCAAATTTGAAAATACTCAAAATCAAAAATGTGTATTTACCAATCACAAATGTGGCTCTGGAACACAGATTTGTTTGAACACTTCATAAACATGATTCTACAAAAATGGTCAAAATAGAAAACCCTGTAAAACACAAACACTGCTAAAATGATCACAAACGCGATTATATTTCCCAAATGCGGTTAAATCTCCCACAGATACGCTTATAACAAAAGCTTGCAATTTGGAAAATGAAAATAGTACCAGGAATGCAGACGTGATTTAGGGATGCACAAATGGGTCAAAAAAACAAAAACATGGTTCCAGAAGGTGCAAACGCGAAAAGTCGAAGTATCGTCGGAAAATATCAGATCTGCAACTTTAAAAACATAAAATCTGCAACAAAAAATGTTAAATGCAAAAGGACAAGAGTCCCACTAGGCATGCCAAAATGTGTATGGTGAAAAGTGGATAATGAAAACAACAATATTGAAAGACTAAATGAATTCAACCACAAAATCCTAGCCTAACAACAACAAAGATCCACCATAACATATGAATATTACCTAAGAAAATGCAAATCAATAAATACCATCACATGTCCACGATGGTTTGAATCTACATTCTTCCTATCTCCATTGATCTTGCTAGATATATTTTCTCTCAAATTTTATGTGTGCACAAGAGCTCAACAAAGAACGAAAATATGGTTGATAGTTTGATCACAAAAGGGCTTGATTGTATAAGATTGATTGGACAATTAGAATGCTTAGAATGCTTAGGGTTGATAATGAAGGAAGCATCCTCTTATATAGAAGACACTATAGGAAATGGAGGGATAATATTAAGAAGTGTAAAAGATAGATGGTCAGCTAGGATTAGAGGGTAGGTAGAAGAAATTAGAAAATAATAAGAGGGTAGGTAGTGTAGGAATTAAGAGATGAATGACATGTGTCTCGGATAGAAAAGGCTAATGAATTAATTAAATAAATAAAGATTTATTTAAATAATAGAAGAAGTGGGATCAATTAAATAAATAAAAGTATTTATTTAGTTTAGGAAAAGGACAATTTAAATAAATAAAAGTATTTATTTAAATGAAAACAAGGCTTAGAAGAGGATTAATGAATTAATTAAATAAATAAAGATTTATTTAATTAATAGAAGACTTGGGATAAAATAATTATTTAATTAGACAAGCCAATTTTAGTGTCTACAATAACCACTTCAAAAAATGATAACACTCAAATTCAATTTGCTTAGGAAAATTATGTCAATTTAGAGTATTCCCTGATTTGCCTTTAATTTTGTGATATTACAATAAACTTACATTAAGCCTTTTGCAAAATTTAACAAATATTTTCTTTTTAAAATTTTTCCATTTTTGAGATAAATGAGAAAGGAGAAATCAATTGTTTCCTTTAATGAGAAAATTTGACGGTCATTCAAACTTCAAAGGCAAATGCAAGAAAATATCAAAATGGAAAGCTTTGACACACAGACTAATTTCAAATTCTCATATCGGATTTGCTGCCCAGAATGAAACAAAAGTGGCACCCTAAAAAACATTGAAGGCAAAGGCCAAGAAAAAAGAGTACACCATTGAACTTGAGGTGCCCAAACCAATCAGCTAGCTACAAAAATCACTTGATTGGGTCTTTCTTTCACACACTCCAGCCATATCAAACCATGAATTGTGTAGGTTGATGGATTTAAAAAGAAGAACATAAGGCAAGTGTGCAAATCACTAGTTCAAAGTGTAGACTGATTACAAATAAAAATGAAACACCCAAAGTCAATTTGATTATTTTCATGGCAAATATGGTTTCAAAATACTGCCAGAATGAGGAGAATTCCAAGCCACCCCAAGAGACCCTAAATGAGGCCAAATGATAAGTGAAAAAGTCTAAACTAGACATTGAGATCACTTGTCAATTGTATTAGCAAGTGTTTTTTTATTAATGTTTGTAGTTATGGATTTGATTGTGTGAGCAATTTTTTATCATCAATGTTTTGGATCACACCATATGATCTATCATCAAAATGCAAGAAATTTTAAGGAGCAATAAGATCTTTGAACTCTCTAGCATCTTGATGATAGATCATAGAGCATGATCAGAAATATTTACAATAAAAAACTGCTCACACAATTTAACCTAACAAATACAAACAATATTAAATAAATTATAGAAATCTAATAACTTTAATTAAATATTTTTCTATTCAAATATGTTCTCACACCTTGATTCGCTAATCTACTACCAAATGCTAATAGCTTCAAATAATTTCTTTTTTCATGTCAAATAGAGGTTTCAAGCCATGCCAGAGACAATTGTGATGCTTATAGAAGTGAATCCAATGATAAATAAAGGCTAATAATGTAGGTTGATGCAAATTGTAACGCAAAAAATAAGATGGATTATGTTCGTTGATGCAAATTTGTGCCAATCAAATGTCAATGATTTAAATTTTAATAACAAATGATGCTTGTGTTGCAGGTTGATACAAATAATGTGCAAATATTTGTGCTTGGCAAAATAATTATGCCAAATTCATAGATTTGAAAAAAATTGCAGTTGTCACCTCCAAAATATGCACATATCTAGCTTTGAATGGAAAATTATGAGCAAATTGTAAAAATATCTACAAATGTTCAACAGATTAACTTTATTTGCTAATATTTAATAGATTGGACTTGTATTTGCAAAAACTCATTATCACAAAATTATAATTATTATTCAAATTTCACTTCAATTTGTATAGACAATTCAATTTTTGCCAAATACTTTCAAACCTTCACTTGAGAGATGAGATTGCTGCGATTTTCTCTTGGAAACCATATTACACCTCAGATTTGGTAGGTTTCACATTCAATTTGTATCTCTCACTTCAAATCTTCATAATAAATTTTTTTGCATATTTATTTGCATTTTTCTTTGCACTAGCATGAATTTGATATCATGTGAGATGTGAGATGTGAGATGTAACAAGGATTACTAGATACAATGAAATTAACAAAAAGATCAAATTGTAAGAACAAATGAAAAATCTATTAATGAATGAGTGACATATAAAAAAATGTATCCTACCATTCCTTGTAACAACTCTCCACATAAGGAAGATGACACCTAAGCAATATGAAACCTAAGATGACCGGCTCCTCTATCTATCATGACTCATTTTATTCGATGTTTGTGTAGGAATGCTTCAATCTGTAAAGGTGCATTATGCGGTTGGCTTACGGAGGCATCGTCAGCTTCGGTGAATGTAAGGGAAGGTGGAATAGAAAGGTATCCCACCATCGCTTGAAACTAGTCCACATTCAGATAATTGGGTACATAGGTTTCTCTTAGGACTTTGTTGAGTATGGCTTTATGAGAAGGAGAGATATGCAACATTTCTAGGATTGAGATAAGCGCGGGTGTCTTCCCTAATTGTTCTTCTAGGTCGTACTCAGGTCTAGCTGATGAGGAAATGGTGATTTTAGCTGGAGCACCTTGCAAGGTGACCTTACCTCGATGAGCTGTGATATTACATTCGAAGGTAGATTCAGAAGAAGTTCCAATACCTTTTAGGACAACTTTGGCTCTTTGAGTAGAACTTTCAGGCATTTTGTCCTTTATGATAATAGTAGAAACATATTTGTCCATCGAAATATGGTTAACAGTTGAATCATAATCATAGGACACTTTGGTATAGTTAGCTTGATCATATGTCGCTTTGGCTTTTCCCTTGTCATGTTTAGGGAATGGTTCCTTAAACATCTCATGTTCTTGATTGGATATATATCCCTCTATCTCAATGTCACCTATGTCAATCAGATCTTGTATGATATTCTTCAAGTGATGGTAATTTCTTGTTTTATGTCCCTTGCTCTTGTGATATTCATAATACTCATTATCATTCCACCAATTTGGTTTGACTTTTGGCTCATATGGAGGATTGTCTGGAATTGTTATTATCTTGTTTGCCACTAGCTTCCTAAAAGCTGACTCAAGTGGTTCTCCCAATGGGGTGTATTTCCTTCACGGTTTTGAAGTTCCTTGAGTACTTACTTGGTTGTTTGTAGAAGAAATTGGTCCTGAAAGAGTGGTTTTTGGTCTCACTGTGTTAGCATCAACAATGCCATCATTTACTATGTTCTTGTTCTTGTTCCAAAATCATGGCTTGTCCTTTCCTTTAAAATCCTCTTTATTTTCTTTGAATATCTTGATGATTCCTTGGTCAATTAAGACCTTCTTTGTTGCTAAGCCTTTCTCATTTGACTTCCTTAAAAGTGGACAAACAAGCTTTCCTCAAGTCATAACCAATTTCTCTGTTGATATTCTACGTAAACATCTCTACCATTTTTTTTTCTGGAATTTCGCAAGAGCATCTGTTAGCTAAATTCCTTCATCTTTGTAAGAATGATGAAAATGACTCCCCATTTTCTATTTGGTATTGCACAAAGTGGAAACTGATATATCTGTCTCTATGTTATATGAGAAATTTTCTATGAAAGCTTTTGCTAGATCACCCCATGAATTAATTCCAGGTGGAACTTGGGAGAACCATTCCATAGTTTGTTCACCTAAACTTTGTGGGAACAATCTCATCAAGTATGTTTCTTTTGTTGTTGCCTCAATGCAAGCTGGGAAAAACTATCTTATATGTGCCTTAGGGTCCCCTTTGCCTCTGTATTTATCAAACTTTGGTGCTAAGAAATGTGTAGGAAATGGAAGCATTGGAATGTTTCTATCAAATGGATAGGGACATATATCTGTCATTGTGTAAGTTGGTTTTGGTGTATCGATTTCCTCCATCTTCTTTTGTAAGTCCTTTATTTGTTGTTCCAAATTATTTTTGGGTGGAGACCTACTTCTTGGACCATATTGTTGGCAATATTGCATTATAAAAACAATGAAAGATTGTTGGCATTTCATAAGGATATTGAGAAGGTTCTTGATGATTATGGATATAACTGATTAAAGATGTTTACTGTCTTGATATTATTATTTTGTCATTGATGTCAAGAAATTGATTTTCTAATTCAGTATGATGTTGCCATATCTTGAGAAGTATGATTTAAAAGAGTATAAAGATGTCGGTAAAAGACATAGGAAAGAATATGATGAATAAGGGGATGAATAAGGTATTCAATAGGCAACTACTACTGAGTCAGACAATGATGAGATCATGATGTTTATATTGTTTTAACATCATACATATGTGGTAAATTGTAAAGGTTAATACTATACTATGTTACCAAGCAAAGAACCTAGTCGGTAAACCCTAAGGAACCTAGTCAGTAAACCCTAAGGTTATCACTATCGATTAATGAAGGTGGAATGTCTACCGAGTGAAGTTTAGTATTCATCGAGTTATAACCGAGTTGTAACCGAGCTATAATAGAATGCACTAAATGTTTGCATGTGTTATTTAATGAAGGAAGCTGATAAGCTGGAACCGATTAAATGATTGGTGAGTCGTGGATGAAGTTTGTTAATGAATCTAAGGCAATGGAAAGTCGGCATGAAGATCTATAGTGCAGATTGAACCACAATACCCTAGCACAAGTTCCAAGAAATGTATGCAAGTTCCAAGGCAGGGTAAAATGTTTTCAAATCGCAAGATGCATTGAACCTGGACAAGATTGAAGATTTGATGGCTATGATTGATCATGGGAAATGTGATCAAGGAGATTAAGCGGTTACCTAATTGTTTATAAATAGGAAATTGTTGATAAACAATGTATGCGGGCAAGTGTATGCATAGGGATGGTACATAGTGATTACCGAGCACTGAAGCTTGAAGACCTATTTGAATAACAGAGTATAGAGGCCCAACAGATAGACAAGATTAGTTCTATGTCTAGATTGTATTGAACAAATAGGAATCTGCTTTAGCATTTTAGATGTGAAGTTGCAGATAGATTTTATTACTATTATTTTGTGAAAGTGATAGAAAATCTCTTAACCAAGTGGACTTAACAGTCTTATTTCTAAAACCCTCTACCAAGGTGACATTCTGATTGAGTGTTTGAAATCCTTTAACAAGTTCACTTCTAACAAGGTGAAGATCCTAACAGATCTGAGGGAAATCCCTTAACCGGGTCACATCTAGCAATGTGTTTGTAATCTTTAACAGAATTTTCTTTTAACCGAGCATATTCTAGAAGAGTATATTTCTTAGTGGGTCCGAAATCCCACAGTGGTTTTTCCCTATTTGGGTTTCCACGTTAAATCTGGTGTTATGAGGCTTATGATGTTTATATGCTTTTGAGTTTGCATGTTTGACAGTTTGGTTATATTACTGATATATATGTTACCGAGGTTGAATCTGATGTTTTTATGGATGATTAAGTTTGTATGATTCACCCCCCCCCCTCTCATCTTATTAGCTATTGGATCTATACTTATATTAAGTATCAGAACTATCACATATCTCGTGCCTGATCCATCGGGTGGAGGAGGATATTGCATATATGGATGGTATTGATCATAAAAATGTTCATATGGATGAGGTCTATAATGAGAATGTGTGTAGGGACTAATTGATATAGGTTCAAAAGGCATATCATGAGTTTTCTCTTGTGCATTGCCCCCAAATTTGACACGGGGCTTTCTTGTGTCCAAATTTTGAGCATGCCTTTGGATATCCAATTAATTTTGAGTTTGGTCCTTAATATTGGTATGCGATTAGGTGTATTTATCCACATAATATTTCCAGAAGCGTTTGCATAGATGGAGTTGTTCATGAGATATTCTTTTGTGAGTATCATAAGATTGACCATGTGTATTTGGGATCTCAAGTTTTTGAAACAAGGATGATAGTGACTCAGGCATGAAATGTGGTCCTCTATTACCTCCACTATTAGGTATCCTTTGATCCATGTTGACTTGACTTTCTTGAGTAGGTTGATTTTCTACTATTTGGGACATGTCAAAATCGTGAGGTATCTTAGCTCCACTTTGTGCCATCACTTGTAGGAAATATTGTCTATCTCTTCTCATGATTTCTTGTATCATCTTGTTGAAATGAGGATCCATGATTGCATCTTCCACCTCTGCTGAGTGTATTGAAGTGTTGTTGACATTGTCATCTTGTGCATCATTGTTGTTTGTATTATCCATGTTCTCAACATTCTAAATTATTCTATAGATGTCCATGTCAAGTAATGTGGTACGATCAAAATTGAAAAATATATCATTGTCATACTCATAGCCACTCATGTTTGCGGACTCTTCAGTCTCTTGAGCTTCCCTCCTAGATTTTTGGGAATGGGTTTCAACCATGAACTAGGTCTTGACCAAGATGTGTGAGACCAGATGAAAATGGAAAGAGTATGGAAGATCAAGAGTTGGGTGGAATGTAAATGAATCTGAGGTGTACTTGCAATGTCCAAAGTGTAAGACCAAGAATGTATGTAGTAAAGTAGGTGTGACTTCCAAAGAGATGATAGATCTCTTGATGAGGTAAGTTGACCTTGACTCTAAGTAAGTCCAAATGAGACCCAAAGGTGATAGACCTTGATGAGGGGCCACTTAGAAAAATTTTGTTGTATGTATTGCAATGACAAAGAAAGATGAGGACAAGCAAGTGACCTTTTGACTCAAGTTTAGACAAATGTGAATTTAATGCAAGGTGTAAGGCAATGATGAACTTTGTGAAACCCAAAAATAGGCTGAATTCTAGATGAAAACCCAGAGAAATAACCTAGGAAGCTCAAGAATTCTGAAACTGATTGCTCTTGTTTACTGGACTGTAAATTTTCCCAATATTGAATACAGACATGCCTGCATACTTCACAGACGTGGTTACCCAACACAGACTTGACTAGATACTACACAAATGCTTTTCTAAGAATCTTGTGAATACAGTTTGCTACGATGATACAAACATGTTTTTGTCCTACACAAACACGGTTATAGTATACAGACATGTTTATAAAACCTGAGTGCAATTTTCCCAATTTGTGAAGTTGTTTTTGTGACCAAATCTGAATTTGTGACCATTTTTTTGTGACAAGAGGACACAATGTTGATGAGGACTCTATGTTTGCAAGTGTTTGGACTCAAAATGACTCAAAAGAAAGTGTGTTGTTTGATGTAAAAATGTTTTGCATACACTTGAAGACACAAAAGACACAATATTTTGATGTTTGGTCTTGAATGTTTGAATGTTTAAAAGAAGACAAGCACAATTCCTATGGTTGGTCACGACAATAGTTGTTGATCCCACATGGAATTTCCCCTGAGGCTATGCTATTCAAAGTGGATACTTAGGTGCTTGACCCCATTGGCTCCACCCTCGGCACTCACTTCTTCAGGAAAGCCAAGCACCACTCCCATGAAAACTCCCAGTGGCGAACTTTGTACCTCTACTAAGAACCGTATGTGTGTGGGCCGCTCCAGAGGTCTGACCTCCTGCCCCAACAACTATAAGGATTTCGGATTTCTAAAACATAAATATGCTAGTAAGGGCATCCACTCATGTGGCCATACATGTGGCACTTTCAGCTTTGTAAAAATAGAAGGCTCACAAGCAGTAGGGGTTACGCCCTACTATTGATAAAATAAATTTGACCAAACAGGTTTACGGGGAGATGTAGTTTCAGTATGGACTAATCAGCACACGTTACCCATGGATACAATTATTTATAGTGGTTTAGAAGAGGGGGGTATTGTCTCTCTACCACTTGGGTCGTTCCCTCCTCACTAGTAGTCCTAGTGACCACACGGGGAGGCGAGCCCTCTAAAGATAAACACAAAAGAGCCTATTGCTCAAGAAACAAAAGACATCGGTTCAATTTTATTGCGTTGATTGAAGTGTTTCCTAATCTATGAAAACAAAGCACACAATGAAAAGAAAAATCAAACCCTTGCCAAGTGTAGTGTCGTAAAATTGCGACACTTGCAATTTTGACTGCATTTGGGTCATCACGATGGCGGCACAATGTTGAACCTGAATGGAGACCCCGAAACCTATTTACGACATCAAAAACTGCATCTTTCTGCACCTTGGTCTGATCCTCCTTGCACCCTATTGTCCCGGGAGGTGGGACCATGGCGCCCAGCGCCCTAGTCCTCCAGGACCATGGCGCCCAGCACCCTGGTCCCTGGCCCTATTTTGGGCCTGGTCTCTTGTTGGGCATCGGGTCTTCAAGTTTGCAATTTGGAAAATAATGTTCCTCGGTCGGCCTAAGGTTGGAAAAATCAGTCTCCTAACCCTAATTGACAAGTATATAAACTACATTTCCCCTCCCATTTGGATAAGGGGTGAGAAACATATGTGGGCAAGAGGCGGAAGTGATAGACAAACATTTAAGCATTCAAGCATTCCTTCAAGCAATTGAGCATTCTAGGTCTCCATTCAAGGCTAGGTGTTGCATTCAAGACAAGGATTCAACCATTGAAGAGGAGATCACCTACAACATGCAACATACAACATCATTACACCTTCGCATGTAAGAATACAAACATTCTTACAACAAGGTTGCAGGTACGCGGCTGTAATTGAAGATCTGGAATCCTTGTGCAGAGACGAACAGATCCCCCTTCGTTTCATGGATTTTTCGGAGGACCGTGTGCACTCCGGGCGTCGTCGTCCTGTCAACTTTCGCTCAAACTCGCAAGACAACATCGTCTTGACATTTTACTGCTAATTTCAGGTCCGCAGCTTCATCTCGTGTCTCTATCTCTGTCGACAAGCAAATCTTTCCTACTTTTACATACACTCCTAGTTCAATCCTTCTATCTACATTCTTTACAAAAGAGGGTATCCTTGCTGTCTCAACCCTTGAAACTCATTTAGAATTCAATCTTGCATTGTGTGGGATTGGATCTCGTGAGTTTCAACCCCTCTTTTGAATGTAAAGTCTCTCCTAAGTGAAAACCGTCAATCCTAGTGACCTCCTTTCTCTCTCCTTGGAGTGGGGGAACACCTAGGGTTTGATTTTCCACCTTACATTTTGGTGAACCCGATGTGAACATCCTAATTCTAATTATTCATGGTTAGATCTGAAAAATTTGCTTCCTTAATTACATTTCCATGTTTGATATTTTGCAAATTTTAGAGGTTAATTGCATAAAAACCCTAAATTTTCTTTTTAGTAATTGAGCTTGTGAAATGTTTAATTGTTAATGCTTGTTTCAGATCTACCCTTCTATTGCAAATTGTCAATTCATATTTGTGCTTTAATTCTGAAAATTAAGTGGTTAAGTGTCAAAACCCTAATTTTTAAAACCCTCTTGATTCAACCTTTGACCAATGATTTCACTGATCAAAACACCTCCAAATCGGCTGTAACTTTGGATTCCGCAACAAAATCATAATATCTCTCATCCCTGAAAATTTTGAAAAAAGTTGCGAGGACCGTGTGCACCCCGAGTGCCATTGTCCCCGACATTTTTTCCGAAATTTCGAGAGCTAGATCTTACTATATTTTTCTGCTAAAATCCAGAATCTTGGCTGATTTCATCAATTCTAACACTTTCAAAATTAAAGTCAAAGTTGGTCTAGTGATTGCTTGGATTAAGGCTTTTAATCATTCAAAAATTGTTGAAATTGAAATTCGTGTCAAAATTGTGTTTCTTACTATCCTAAATCTGAAAAGTGTGCTGGCATTCATTCGAAATTTCAGTGTTTTATTCAAATTTTTGCAGTTTGTGACTTTTGAAATTAAGTGTTTAATTGCAACAACTTTGATTTCCGCTTTCAAAATTGAATTTTGCATGAAATTGAGTCAACTTCTAAATTTCAAAGCTTGCATTGCTTTTAGTATTCCCTCTAAAATCATAAAATTCAAAATTTTAGTTTCCCTCTCTTTTCCAAAATTCAAATTTTGCATTTTTCAACAATCTTGGTAGGGTTCAATTTTGAGATTGCAACTTTAATTTGGCCTATCTATAGATCGTAAAATCACTCAATTTTTTCAGATTAGCTTTAAAATCATCATAACTTTCATCCCTGAAAATTTCGAAAAAAGTTGCGAGGACCGTGTGCACTCCATTCGCCACGGTCCCTGACATTTTTTCCAAAATTTCGGGAGATTGTCATGATTGCATTTAACAGCTTAAATCTAGGAGATTGGCTGATTTTATTGAAATTTGCTACCTCTAAATTTGAAAATAAATTCAAAATTCAAGATTTCAATTTTCAAGATAACAATTAAAATTAAGTGCTACCCCCTTGGCCCTAATTTTCAATTGTGCCTACCTTTCTTGGAAGTTGTGTTTCCCTCTTCTTTCACAAAGTTCAAATTGGATAATCATTATCTCATTGTTCAATTTTGCCAACTTTATTTTCAAAATTCAAAATCTTCTCTCTCTCTCTAGTGCATGAGTTTTACAACAATAAGCCCTACTTACACTATTCCCGTTAGATGAAGCCTTAGAATTAAGTCTTTCCAAGGTTTAATTACCGAGGAGATGGAACCTAATTTGAATGGCCTTTTTAACGAGGACATGGGTAATTCCTCTAATCCTCTTAATGATGAAGAAGCTCTCCATGAGGTTTTTGTAGAACAACTTTCAAAATTGGATAATCAATTTGATGATTTTCAGCAATGGATGTCTCAAGAATACCCCGATAGTGAAGCTCTTCCATTAATTGAGGGTCTAAAACGTATGGTTCAAAGTGATAAGAATGGAATCGATATTTTGGGTAGTATTGCACACATCATGGATTCAAATGTGATGCCTATGAAGAGTTGTGCTGAAACTTTAGGTTATACACAACCTCCTACTCAAGTCAATCATTCTATTCCTTTGACAACTTCTATTGCTAGTATACCTACTTTTACATCAAACATAATGACTACTTCAATACAAAACATTTCACCTATGATCACCAGTCATGGGGGCAATCCTTCTTCTTCAATCAACCCTCTTCCTTCATTCAATCCAACTTCTTCATTCATTCCTTCAATGAGTGTCCCTATCACATCTCCACAAATGAACATGATGCAAGGGGGCAATTCATTTAACCATTCCATTCCTCCCTGTAGTGTTCCTTCTTTCCAATCATCTCCTATGACTAAGCATCATAGTGTCCCGCCACCTTACTCTCAATCAATACCTTCTTTCAATAACATAATACCTCCATCACAATCTAACATGTCTAATATGAACTCTTCGACTGAAGCGACCATTAACAATCTTGCACAAACTGTCTCTTCTTTACAGCAACAAATTGCCTCTATGAATCAATCTAAGTTTAGTGTGCCCACATTTGATGTTGCGAGCCCACTTTCTCTTGACATTGTTCGAGCTATCCCTCCTAAGCATGTTGAAATCCCGTAATTGGAGCTTTATAATGGTAAAGGTGATCCTCTAACACATGTTAAGACCTTTCAAACAATATGTACCGATTTTGCTCATGACCAAAGGTTGCTTGCAAAACTGTTTACTAGAACATTAAGAGATAAGGCTCTACAATGGTATTGCTCATTGCCTTCCTATTCTATTACTTCTTTCCAGCAACTTGCAAATGCTTTTATTCAACAATTTCAAAACAATATAGGTCCTAAAGTTACTTTGATTGATTTAATGCATTGTAAACAAGGTGTTAAAGAAAAAGTGACTGATTTCATTGGTAGATATAAGCATTTGTGTGCTCAAATTTATTTTCCAGTACCTGACAATGATATTCAAAGAATCTTTATTTCTAATTTACAAAAAGATATTAGAGAAAAACTTCTGTTTTTTGAGTTTACTTCTTTCCAACAGTTGTGTGCAACTCTTCACAATTATCAACTGACTGTGAGTCAAATGGAACAAGCAAATCCTATGGCTCCGAGTGATAAGGGTGATAGTAGTCAACAACCATTTGGGAAGTTTAAACCGAACAGAGGGTTCATCAAGTTCAATGAAAACATCACCAACAACAATGTGAATGCAGCATCAGGTGTGTATCCTATTTCTAAGTTTTTCAAGAAAGAAAGAGAGTTTACTCCTTTGAATGAATCATTGCATAGTATTATGAATAAGCTATTGGAACGAAATGTGCTTACTCTCCCTCCTATAAAGAAAATAGATCCTGCAAAGATGAATTCACCCTATTTTGATAACAAATCTTTTTGTCAATTTCATCGTCAACTTGGGCATGATACTGAAAAATGTTTTGCTTTAAAGGGTAAAATTCAAGATTTGATTGATAATAATACTATCTCTGTTTCAGGTGTGAATGATAAAGGCAACACATCTGTAGCTCTTCCTAACAAAAATCTTAAGATTTTTACTGATCCATTACCTTCTCATACCTCTAATGTGATTGAGACTAATGATTCCTCTTTCTCACCTGATGGTCTTGTGTCTATGACTCCGAATGTGGTTAACTTTGTAGAGCAGCAGAAAATCCCTAAAGAGCCTTCCATCACATTTGATTCCAGTGAAACTATCAGGGCACCTGATGGTCCTTTATATATAGTTGCAAAAGTCAAGAATACACCTTGCCATGGAGTGCTTATTGATCCTTCTTGCATGGTTAATGTCATTACTGAAGAATTTCTTTTTACTTTGCAATTGAATCAAGTGATCTATGACAAAACAAATGTGGTTGTGAAACTATTTGATGCATTTTCTTCTCCTGCAATTGGTTCTATTACATTACCTATTGAGGTCCATAACAAATCCCTTGATGTGAGCTTTGCTATTATTCCATCATCCGAACAATTTCGTGTGAAGCTAGGCTATCCTTGGCTATCTTCCATGAAATCTATTGCTTCTCCTATTCACAAGTGTTTGAAATTTTCCAATAATGGTGAAGTTGTTACTGTCAATCATAGTCTCTTTAAACCAGCTTAAAGAACTACTAGCGTTCCTATTGATTATTTTTGGCCTAAACAATTTCAATCTCTTCCACCGCGAAATGACCATCTTTTCAAATCTTATCAAAAGTGGAAAAAAGATATGATCCTATCTCTAAGTGAACCTAGAACACCCAAACTTGATATTCCTATCATTCTTGAGAAGGAAGTTCTTCCTTTGAAAGATAAAACTAATGTCTTTCCTCAAGAAGATTCCCAACCCATCCCTATGGATGTGACTATGTCTATGTCTAATAAACTTTCTAAAGGTAGACCTATACCTCCTCGTCGTGATGGACTTGGTCTCCTTCCTAAACCAGATATTCCTCCTTTATATGGAGCAGTTCCTCCTCCTTCCTCTTATAGAGAGAAGAGACCTTCCTCTCCTCCTATCATCCAACCTAAGAGACCACAACCTAAACACCCAAGTGATAAGGATGAGAACATTCCTCCTCCTCAATCTTCTCAACTTCCTACTAAGACTAGATGAAATCGTTCTGCACGTGAATGCCGACGAAAGCGTCATCTTAGAGCTTGTGCAACTGCTTCTCAAACTTTGCAATCCCTAAAGACACCTTCAGCTAGTATTATTCCATTTTCTCCTCAACCAAAAATTGAGTCAAAATCTCCTAAACATAAGATGCATGATGGTTTTGATCCTGTGCGAGTTAAAGAACCTATTTTTATAAATCTTGATGATGATATAGATGAAAATGTTATTCATGATGAAAATGTTACTCCTCTTGCTTCTGATAGTGAATATGAATATGTTGATGTTGATAACCATTTATCTAACGAATTTTCTAAAGAACTTATCCTAGCTCCTAGACAAGAACAACGTGGCTTGGAACATGAACATAGCCCTTGTTTGGATCTTGTGATAGCTCCATCTGCTGTGTTGGATGTTCCTCCTCTAGTGTGTTTCCTGCCTTCCCGAAATATTGATCAACAAGATCGGGGGGTGGATGACGTGCTAGACTAGTTTCATTAGCATAGCAGACTCTCTCCTCCTCTCTTGATCTCTTTTGTTACTTCTTCTATGTGTTATTCCCATTCTTCTATTTGTTGTCCTTAGTGTTGTCTACTTGAGGACGATGCAAAGCATTGAGATCTCTTTTGGTCTCTCTCATGTTGACTCAAAAGACACATGTGTTCCCTTCTTCTAGGTGGCCTTCCTTGATTGGGGAATGAAGAACAATTATGCATACATACATATGATATACATGAATTATCATACAACATACTGACCCCAAGGAAAGCAAAGTCACCTCGTGTTTTGTGTTTTGTGTCTATTATCCTTGGGTTTATCTCACACTTGGGGGCTGAATCTTTGTGATAACATGCTCCTTTCCCTTCTCATTTCTTATGTGTATCACTACCTAAAGCAATCACCCCCGATGAGGCATGTGCGATCGCTTTAACGTAGGGGGCATACACTCCGTTCATATCTCTTCAGGATACTTGAAAATTTCTTGGCAAACTTAGCTTTGCCTTGAAAATTTTTGGTATTTTTCTTGCATGACTCATAGTGAGGGAACCTTACTACTGACAGTCATGGTTCTCCCTCGTGATCTTCCCTTTTACTTTGTCAATCAAAGTCGTAAGATCCTTAGTCCACTGGGGGCTTGCTGTATCTTGCCTCCTTGACGTGGTGAAAGTCTTTTAATGTTGTTTCCTTCTACTTTACTAGAAGTATGGGCATACGCTTATAATCCCGCTAAAGTGGGGGCTAAATGTAGCGTCGTAAAATTGTGACACTTGCAATTTCGACTGCATTTGGGTCTTCACGATGGTGGGGCAATGTTGAACCTGAATGGAGACCCCGAAACCTGTTTACGACATCAAAAACTACATCTTTCTGCACCTTGCCCTGATCCTCCTTGCACCCTGCTATCCCGGGAGGTGGGACCATGGCGCCCAGCGCCCTAGTCCTCCAGGACCATGGCGCCCAGTGCCCTAGTCCCTGGCCCTATTTTGGGCCCAGTCTCTTGTTGGGCATCGGGTCTTCAAGTTTGCAATTTAGAAAATAATGTTCCTAGGTCGACCTAAGGTCAGAAAAATCAGTCTCCTAACCCTAATTGACAAGTATATAAACTACATTTCCCCTCCCATTTGGATAAGGGGTGAGAAACATATGTGGGCAAGAGGCGGAAGCGATAGACAAACATTCAAGCATTCAAGCATTCCTTCAAGCAATTGAGCATTCTAGGTCTCCATTCAAGGCTAGGTGTTGCATTCAAGACAAGGATTCAACCATTGAAGAGGAGATCACCTACAACATACAACATCATTACACCTTCGCATGTAAGAATACAAACATTCTTACAACAAGGTTGCAAGTACACGGCTGTAATTGAAGATCTGGAATCCTTGTGCAGAGACGAACAGATCCCCCTTCGTTTTGCAGATTTTTTGGAGGACCGTGTGCACTCCGGGCGCCATCGTCCCGTCAACTTTTGCTCAAACTCGCAGGATAGCATCGTCTCGACATTTTACTGCTAATTTCAGGTCCGCAGCTTCATCCCGTGTCTCTATCTCCGTCTACAAGTGAATTTTTCCTACTTTTACATACACTCCTAGTTCAATCCTTCTATCTACATTCTTTACAAAAGAGGGTATCCTTGCTGTCTCAACCCTTGAAACTCATTTAGAATTCAATCTTGCATTGTGTGGGATTGGATCTTGTGAGTTTCAACCCCTCTTTTGAATGTAAAGTCTCTCCTAAGTGAAAACCATCAATCCCAGTGACCTCCTTTCTCTCTCCTTGGAGTGGGGGAACACCTAGGGTTCGATTTTCCACCTTACACCAAGGTCCTGCAACAAAGATTTGTTAGTAGTTTGGTCTATTTCAAATGATTACCCCTTCCTGCAAGCAAACAAGATAGGTTTATTTTAACAATATCTCAAAACACTTTGTGAAAAATAGGGGCCTTCGATGCACGATTTGCTTGCAAAGACAAGCTGTACCACTTCATTAGTTGGATCACAAGATATTAGCTCAAATAAATCAAATCTGAAACCCTAAATGACGAAACACAAACCCTAAATTAGAATTAGCAAATTTGAAAATGCTCAAAAACATAAATGTGGATTTACCAATCACAAACACGGCTCTGGAACACAGACCTGTCTAAACACTTCATAAATGCGATTCTACAAAAAATGTCAAAACAGAAAACCTTGTAAAACACATATGCTGCTAAAATGATCACAAACGCAATTATATTTCCCAATTAAATCTCCCACAGATGCGCCTATAATGAAAGCCTGCAATCTAGAAAATGAAAAATGCTATCGGGAACACATACGCGATTAAGGGATGCACAAACGCGTTAGAACAAAAAAAAGTGGTTCCAAAAGGTGTAGACGGGAAAAGTAAAAAAATGTCAGATTTGCAACTTTAAAAACACAAAATTTGCAATAAAAAATGTTAAATGCAAAAGGACAAGAGTCCCACCGGGCACGCCAAAATGTGTATGGTGAAAAGTGGATAATGGAAACAACAATATTGAAAGACTAAATGAAATCAACCACAAAACCCTAGCCTAACAACAACAAAGATCCACCATAACATATGAAGATTACCTAAGACAATGCAAATCAACAAAATCGCAAAGATTATACCATCACATGTCCACAAGGGTTTGAATCTCCATTCTTCCTATCTCCATTGACCTTGTTTGATATATTTTCTCTCAGATTTTATGTGTTCACAAGAGCTCAACAAAGAACGGAAATATGGCTGATAGCTTGATCACAAAAGGGTTTGATTGCATAAGATTGATTGGACAATTAGAATGCTTAGAATGCTTAGAGTTGATAATGAAGGAAGCATCCTCTTATATAGAAGACACTATAGGAAATGGAGGGATAAGATTAAGAGGTGTAAAAGATAGATGGTCGGCTAGGATTAGAGGGTAGGTAGAAGAAATAAGAAAATAATAAGAGGGTAGGTAGTGTAAGAATTAAGAGATGAATGACATGTGTCATGGATTGAAAAGGCTAATGAATTAATTAAATAAATAAATATTTATTTAAATAATAGAAGAAGTGGGATCAGTTAAATAAATAAAAGCATTTATTTAATTTAAGAAAATGACAATTTAAATAAATAAAAATATTTATTTAAATGAAAACAAGGCTTAGAAGAGGATTAATGAGTTAATTAAATAAATAAAGATTTATTTAATTAATAGAAGACTCGAGATAAAATAATTATTTAATTAGACAGGGCAATTTTAAGTGTCTACAATAACCACTTCAAAAAATGATAACACTCAAATTCAATTTGCTTAGGAAAATTATGTCAATTTAGAGTATTCCCTGATTTGCCTTTAATTTTGTGATATTACAATAAACTTACATTAAGCCTTTTGCAAAATTTAACAAATATTTTCTTTTTAAAATTTTTTCCATTTTTGAGATAAATGAGAAAGGAGAAATCAACTGTTTCCTTTAGTGAGAAAATTTGACGGGCATTCAAACTGCAAAGGCAAATGCAAGAAAATATCAAAATGGAAAGCTTTGACACACAGACTAATTTCAAATTCTCATATCGGATTTGCTGCCCAGAATGAAACAAAACTGGTACCCTAAAAAACGTTGAAGGCAAAAGCCAAGGAAAAAGAGTACACCATTGAACTTGAGGTGCCCAAACCAATCAGCTCGCTGCAAAAATCACTTGACTAGGTCTTTCTTTCACACACTCCAGCCATGTCAAACCATGAATTGTGTAGGTTGATGGATTTCAAATGAAGAACAGAAGGCAAGTGTGCAGTTCACTAGTTCAAAGTGTAGACTGGTTCCAAATACAAATGAAACGCCCGAAGTTGATTTTATTATTTTCATGCCAAAAACTGGTTTCAAAATACTGCTAGAATGAGGAGAACTCCAAGCCACTGCAGAAGATTCAAACTGCAGAAAGTATGACTGAAACATGGCCGAAGAAGATGTGTTCGAACAAATGGGTCTTGCCTAAAGCTGATGCGTTCATATAAACTGCTCTCCTCAAAAGAATTCGAACTAGAGATCAGTTAGAATACATAGGATTCAAGGACCTGATTTGATATGTTCTTATATGCAAGGAGAACGAAGAAATTGTCAACCATATACTTGCAACCTCTCCATACATGATGGCATGTTGGGATTGGCTACATATAATACTTGAATGTCCAAGCCAGGCCGAGAAAACAATATGCTTGAAATATTCCGTAGATGGCCAAATCTAAACCAAAAAGCCTTTTGGATCGGTACTTGGATTTCTAGTCCACCATTGTTAATATGGAACATATGGAAAGAAAGGAATCAGAAAATTTTTAACAACATCGAATATACTTTGGTTTGCCTCATTCAAATGATAGATAGAAGTATTTGTGGATGAATGAACTCCCACATTAAATCACAAAGAAAAGTGGTGCTCACCAGATGGGACGAAAGACTAATGAGCAGATGGGGCAGACTCAAATTCTCATCCCATTACAGCTTTTCTGCTAATCCAAAACAAGAGAAAGGAGGCTAGGTGGTTACTTCCACCTAGTTGAAGATTGAAAATGAACATTTTTTTTGTAGCCTCTAAAGGTATTATAAGAGATGACAAGGGAAATATCAAATGGGCCCATCTAAGAAAATTCCACACGATACAAACAAGGAAGCAGAATTTGTCACCCTCACAATGGGTCATATTTCAAACTTGTATTGAAGCAATTATAAACCCCCCCAAAAAAAATAAAAATAAATCATTGAGTTGAAAATTACAATCTAATAGAGATAATATGGAGGCTTCTTCTTAATTTTTTTTTGGATTCGATTGAACTCTCAAACTCATATTGAAGCAATTATAAACAAAAAATAAATAAAAAATCATCGAATTGGAAACCTCTTAATATGGAGGCTATTAGAACAAGAGCTGCAATGCAGCTGGAGTCCCTGCCTTTTGAAAAAAAAAGGCATGGGGAGTTGACATTCAAATAAATAATTGCAATGATGGGGTAGATTACTTCTTGTTTCACTAGTTTCTATTTAACTAGAAATTCATATGGTTGATATGAACAAAATCACACACAATGGCAAAATGCCGATGAAAGAAATATCTATTAGTATTACACGGCATGGGGGGAAATAAGAGTACAGTTATCACCTGGCAATAGCAAAGCAAGAGAAAATTACATGAATATCCAAGAATAAGAATGCACGAATAGCATAATTGAATCAAATAATTCAAGCCGTGGAGAGACTAACTTGGAACATTGTGAGGAACTTAGAGGAATAGAAATGGATCTTGCACAACATGTGTGTAAATGTTTACAGAGTTGCACCAATGTTTTGCCTTCTACCGTCTTGTTAACAAAAAAACATAAATTACAGAGACCTAAATAAATGTAAGCTACTCAATTTAGTTTTCTTTAAGTATAATAACAATTAACCACTATGTTAGAAATAAGGGCCACTACAAAATCTCCTAAAAGAATTATACTTGGCTCCTCGCAATGGCTTTGTTAACAATATTACTATTTAGACAGATGATTATCACAGTTCATAATGTTATTATGATATAAACATACAAAAGCGATACCAGAAGTTATAGAAAAACACTATTTTTCTAATGCCCTCTAATCCAATACACAACTCATCATTGAGCAGGGATGGATATAAAACACAGAAAAATATTTTGGAAGAAGCAAATAAGATTCAAATCATATGTATCCAGAAGAAGAAACAAGAATATACAAAACTTGGAAATGAAAACAGATATTTTTCAAAATATCAACTGAAAATGATTTCCAAACACACTAAAAGAATAGATTTTTTATCCAATGATGAAGTTTCTCAAGCACACTTTGGGAATATGTATTAAACATACATTTCATACCATAGTATTCTAACTTTGACAGCTGAAAACTATAGTGATGAACTCGTAAACTATGACAAAAAGAAGAGCCATTATATTAGTAAAAATTGTATTTAATTTTCCTTTACCAGGCTCAGCTTGCATTTAATAGGAGAAACTCTGTTTAGTTTTTTCATTTTGCATTCATTATTTCACAAAATAAAAAGATTCTTCTTCTATTGTGCACACCAGAAGTTATACTCCTAAGAGTTTTCCTTGATTCTTTCTCCAACTCCTTGGCTGCTTGTCCTGTTGAAACTGATTTACACAAGAACGCTTCAAAGACCCAGACCACAGTTTTCCCCATTGTACAAAAAATCCCAACAAATTTTGTAAGTCACGGACCATACTTACATCATAGCAATAGATTAACTATCAATACAAATTTGCATAAGTGGGAACTGAGTGTGGAGCATAAAAAAGAATACACAAATCATGATACTTATCTATAGTCACATACCACAATCTGCAAAATAGAGCATTTCAAAACACTAGCAACAACGAGTGGAAAGGTTTGAATGATTAGAGCTAAAGGAACCATAAAAAATATGAAATCAAAGAACTACACTTCCTTCTCTGTTTAATGTTCTTTCTCATAAGTGTGCAATCACTTATCCTCCACAGGAAATGGACACAAGATCAACCAAATTCCTATAGAACGGAAGGTTGTGGATTACGGGTGTCTTTGGATTTTGGTGGGTTCAAAATTAGGATGTTCGAAAGAAAATCTGAGATTGATCTGGAGGATGCTCTGTCAAATCCTCTTCGAGATTGTGTGAGGCACATGATAGAACAATCAGTGTGATGCTCCCCCTCTGCATTATAAATGAAACATGGAATGATTATTCAAGGAAAAATGGCTAATCGAAACCCATTTGAAGTGAAATTTAGATGCATAGAGGAAGATGTAGAAACCTAAATTAGGAGACCATTCAGAGCAAAAGAATACGGAACAAAGGAGGTTTTAATAAAGATAATAGGCACTGCAAAATGGTCAAATCGTCACTTGCACAATGGAGGGTTTATTAGATTTTTTTGAGAAACATGGTGTAGTTATTCGACAGAAAGAGCTGGTGTGACATTTTGGTCGACAAAACAGAAAGGTGCAGTGAGTAGATTGATACTCATCATTGATAAAGGAAAGGAAAGGGGCTTTTATAGTCTACAATGTCAGCCATCTGTGTATGGGTCTACAGATGGGTTAGAGCAGTATGGGACTACCTTGTACTCCTTGCGGGAGGTACCTAACTGCACTACAAAGGAGCTGATTTGGGAGGCACTAAAGCTCTTCAGGGAAGGTATAGAGAGAAAAAAATGGAAACATTTAGCTTCTATATAAGTAGCTATGGGGAACTATTCTCCCCTTCCCAAATGGAGCACCTTATCAACGTTACATAAGGGTTGCTCTTCATAATGTCTTATATGCTAGAATAAAAGAGAAATAGGCTTTAAATACGTATGTAACTTTTCCTTAACAATCAAATGAGAGCTACCTCTTGGCAGTGCTTATCTATCAAAAGAAGTTTAATTTGGCATTAAAATTTCAGATTCAATTTTGTTGTATCCGCTGAATCTATTTGTATTCAACATATGCTTTCAAGTATTTATCTTTCTTTTTTTTTTTGGATTTGGAACATTCAAGAATCCACCCTAAAATTGGAATTTTTCATCATTTTATAAGACAAATCTAGTTAGGTGTTTATTTATGTTAATTCTCTATCAAAGTTCTTGAATTTTGACTTGAGTTGCATGAATTTATCTAGGGAGGTGGCATTCAATTGCTTCTTCAATCTCTTATCTCGATCCTTGACAACTTGCAAAACATTTTCAATGCAAACTTGATCTCATGCTTTTTCATGTCAACTAAATCATAACTAATTACCAAATTTACACAATATTCTATATTATCTTTGGATTTTTGTAATTCTTCTTGTTCCTTTGGGATCCTTTATGTATAAAAGGTAATCAGATCCCTCAACTATATGATATGTTAATATTAGTAATACTAGCATTGGCAAATTCTCTCTCTCTCTCTCTCTCTCTCTCTCTCCCAACAAGATATATACATGAAATATAACATTTAAGTAGAATTCAAATTTCAATATGTATTTTTTCCTTTCTTATAACTTAAGTTGTATTTCATGTATATATTGGTAGGATGTTTGAGAGTAGTTTCAAATCTCTAGGAGTTATAATGTAGATTCTAGGTTTTAGACAATCATTTAAATTTCAACCTATAGTGTCCTAAATTGTACTCCCTTACAAGTTTGATCACATTTGGTTCCTCACCTTAGCGTTTGCACCCCTAGGCCTGATGAAGACCCGATTATGCTCATATAATGCAAATTTGACTTCATATTGACCCTGTGCATCATCCAAACCCTTTGTCATGGCCCCTAATTTGGGTAGGACTAGGGTGTGGTTCCTTGGTCCCCAATAGGACCAGGGTGCCATGCCTTGGTCCTCCCAATTAGGGCCTTGCTTTGGGCCCCTTGGCCATTTCAAAATTTGAGTGGGAAACCTAGCCCCGTGTCGGCCTATGTCGGAAAATTAATATGTTTTTAGACTGAAAAGTATAAAAGGAGGCTTTCCCCTCCCATTTAGAATACCACATACATATCCAACAATCATATTGGTCAATCAATTCAAGTGATCAAGCATTCAAGTCAAGTGAGCAAGGAACTAGTCTTCCTTCAAGGATAGGGGCAGCAATAAGGTCAAGTTTCAAGCATTGGAGTTGACATTCATGTTCCATGTTATTGAAGACTTCATAGAACCCTAATTCTATGTGGAGACAAACAAAACCTCACAAGGAGGTATATCATTTTTGTTTTCAGTCATTATTCAACATCTCCCTCAAAAGAAGAACATTTCCAATACTGCAGTTCAATTATCTTTCATTTCTATTTCATGGTTAATTTCAAAATTGGGGTTTGACTTAGGAAAGCCCCTATTTCCCCTTCTTTTGTGTCCAGGAAACAAGTATGGAGCTGCAATCTTTAGAATAAGAATTATTCACAGTGATGAATCAATTCCCCATTGGAGTGCGAAAAGTTTGGAGGACCAAGGCGTGGGCGAAATGGCTCCTGATTTTTAGGATTTTTTTCTATGAGCAAGTCCAAATATGCTAATACTACTCAGATCCAGGTTTATGGCTCAATCTTGCCACTGTAGCTTACTGTTTCTGCATTTTTACCTTCATTTTCAACACTTTTACTCTAATTTCAGCAATTCAACTTACAAAAGAGGTTTATCCATCAAAAACCCCTAATCCAATCAGAATTATCAGTCCTAATCCTTGTTGGTTCGTGACTAGATGTTGATGTTTATAGCTAGGTCAGATTCCTTCTAGGGCTGACCTATCCTATGGGTGACTAATTGGCCTATCGGCCTTAGTCACATCAATGTGCAAATTAAAATGTTAATTGTAACTGCCTTATAGGGCCGACCCTATATAGGATTATATTATTGTAAATTATTGTTTTTATTCTAAGTGTCCGACCCAACTTGAATGGGTGTCTATCACATATATAAAGGAGATGTAATTGGGATTCATTACATATTAATTCACTTAAGAATCCAACATTCAATCACCTTCAGCAGAGCAGAAAATTCCTTCTCATGATCAACAAATGCATTCCTAAGGCAGTGAACCTATTATCTGATCAACAAATCCATTTCCAAGGGCAGTGCACCATCTCTAAGATAGCGAATCACTTTCATGATCAATGACTTGTCTCCATGATCATCAAATCATCTTCATGTTCAGTGAATTGTCTTCCCTGATTAGTGAGTCATCTCCATTCAAGCATATTTTAGATAAGTTGGTTACACTGTTGTGTACATCAATTTGATGCCCTAGTTTGGATTCATGAACTGTTGTTCATACTACTTCAAGTGTTGAAGCAAATCTGTAAAGATATACACTAATTATTATCTAATATCATATGAGATTAGTTTCTTGATTTTTCACCTTCAAGAGGAAGTTTTTCCCAGGGTATTCTTGTGTTCTTTATGTTCATTATATGAATTTTATTAATTTCTATCAGTCTGATCTAAAAAATAACATGGTATCAGAGCGTGTTTGAATCGATCGTGATCAGATTATCTAATAGCAACGAATCTCTCCCTCCTACTCCACTTTCATTAAGCAATTTCCAGCATCGAAAAAGGTGTACGGTTTGAAGGTTGAGGATAGACTTGATGGAGCTTCAAATTTTACTTCATGGAAGTTCAAAATCCTTGTTACTCTTGAGGAAAATGATCTTCTTTAGTTTGTGGAAGGAAAAGATCAGCCTGAGCCTGAAGATCAAGAAGAGAAACTCCAATTCAAGAAGAACATTGTCAAAGCAAAGAAGATCTTGATTGACTTTGTGAAGGATCACCTAGTGCCTATCATTTCCAAGATGTCTTCAACCAAAGACATGTTCAAGACATTGGAAGGGATGTATGAGATAAAAAACACAAGTAGGGCACTTGCATTGAGGCAGCAACCTCATCATGTCAAGATGGCGAAGGGAGAGTTTGTCATATCCTTCTTCATGAAGATTTCAAAATTGAGAGATCAGCTAAGCGCCATTGGAGATGAAGTTGTGGAAAAGAATCTTGTAATGTTAGCATTAAATGGCCTTCCTTATTATTGGGAGCCATTTATCCAAGGCATAAGTGGGAGATCCAAATTCCCTAAGTTTGATCGTCTTCATGCTGATTGCATCCAAGAGGAATCAAGGTTGGTTGCAAGAGGAATTGTCAAAAACTCTCATAGTGAAGGCACTCGTGTTCTTGCCACCCAATCCACTAAGAAGAAAGGAGGAAATTTGAAGAAGGGAAATTTCAAGACAAATAGATATCAAAGGTTAGACTTTGCACCTGATTCAAAGAAGAAGAAAGATCTCTCCCGCCTTCAGTGCTTTAGATGTGACAAGTTTGGTCACTTTGCAAGAGATTGTTTGTCAAGGCTAGTGGCGAACATTAATGAAGTCTCAACTTAGAAGGAAGCATAAGATAACTCCAACGGATTCCTCTTTATATCAACTTTATCAAGCAATTTCCCCACAAATAGTGATACTTGGTTGATTGATAGTGGAGCTTCTAGACACAACACCGGCTATCGAGAACATCTTTTAGATTTGGTGGAGAGGGAGTCTAATCTTCAAGTGATCATTGGAGATGATGCACAATATTTAGTGAGAGGTTTTGGTGCTACTTCACTCAACTTAGATTCTGAAATCTCAATTCATCTTAGTGATGTCTTGTTCGTACCAGGAATCAAGAGGAACCTTATCTCCATTTCAACTTTGAAGGATAAAGGTTATCAAGTAGCATTCTCATAAGGAAATTTCTTGCATGGCTAAAGATCTCAAGCATCAAGTTTGGTCGTGTGATTGGGAATCAGCATTAGAGTTTGTACAAGCTTTCCATTCGTCTGATTCAAGCTCTTCTACATGACTCTTCCAGTTCAAGCGAGATATGGCATAGAATACTTGGACATCTACACTTCCAAGCTCTCCCAACATTGGAGAAGATGGTTAAAGGTATGCCTAAACTTAGTCATGTTCATGATGATACATGTAAGGGTTGTGCTATGGGTAAAATCACTAAGAGTCCATTCCATAGTAGTGGAAGTAGGTCAATATAAATATTAGCTCTTGTTCATTCTGATTTATGTGGGCCTATGTCTATGGCAGCCCCAAGTGGATTTTTGTATTATGTAACCTTCATAGATGACTACTCTAGGAAGACTTGGATTTATTTCTTAAGGTCTAAAGAATCTGATGAAGTCCTAGGTAGATTCAAAGAGTTTAAGGCTTTAGTAGAAAACTTATTTGGGAAAATAATTAAAGTGTTATGTTCTGATAATGGAGGTGAATACACTTCGGGTATCTTTCATGATTTCTATGTTGAGACAGGGATCAAGAGGGAGATTTGTGTCCCTTGCAACCCATAGAAAAATGGGTTTGCAAAAAGAAATAATAGATCTATTGTTGAAGATGCAAAAGCCATGATCCATGATCAAGCCTTCATACTTTTCTATGGGAAGAAGCCTCTAGAACAGTTGTATATGTCCAAAATAGATTCCCTTATCAGATATTGCAGAATATGACTCCAGAAGAAGCCTTTTCAGGGGTTAAGCCTGATATCAGTCACCTGGGGATCTTTTGTTGTCCAGTGTATGTTCATGTGCCTAAAGATAAAAGAACCAAGTTGGAACCTTCTGGCAAGAGAGGAATATTTGTGGGCTACAGTGAAATTTCTAAAGCCTACAGAATCTACATTCCAGGTTAGAGGTATATAAAGGTTAGTAGAGATGTTACATTTGAGGAAGATGTTGCATTCATAAAATCTAAAGGTTCATGCATGGAGATAGATGATGAAGTATATGAGACTCCTCAAGATATGAGCATTGATCATACCCCTAAGATTCAAAGGGAGTACAAAACCTGAAGATAATGTTGATCCAGTTGAGCCTTTGGATCCTACTGATGGGCCTAGAGATATTATTGTGAGTTGAAAGAGACCTCTTTGGGAAAGGAACACTGTGCAAGAGGCAGAGAAGTTCAAAACACCTAGAGGCACATTCAAAGAAAGTAGAAGACCTCAAAATTTCTCTAACTATGTTGCATTGATGTGCAATATTATTGAGACTAAACCTTCCAATGTTGAGGAAGTCACAAATAAGAAAGTATGGAAAGATGTTATGGATGAATAATATCAATCCATTATTAAGAATGATGTTTGGGACATTGTGCCTAGACCTAAGAGAAAGACAGTTGTATCTTATAAGTTGTTATTCAAGATTAAGTATGCAGCTAATGAAAGTATTGAGAAATATAAGGCTAAATTTGTGGCTCGTGGCTTCTCTCAAAAAGAAGGAATAGACTATGAGGAAATATTTGGTCCTATTTCTCGGTATACTTCCATCAGGACCATCATTTCCATTGTAGAAGCTAAGGGATGGAAGCTACATTAGATGGATGTAAAGAGAACTTTTCTCAGTGGTGTAATTGAAGAAGAGATCTACATTGAGTAACTTGAAGGTTTCCTGATTCATGGGAAAGAGTCGCATGTATGTAGATTGAAGAAGGCATTATATGGCCTTAAGCAGGCTCCTCGTGCATGGTATGAAAGAATTGACAAATACTTGGTAAGTTTGGGTTTCTACAAGAATGATGCTGAATAGAATCTTTACTTCAAGACCTTATTCAATGGTGAAGTTTTGTTCTTGGTTTTATATGTTGATGACTTATTTTTTATCGGGGATGATCATCGTGCATCCTTAGATGCAAGGAGTTGACTTCAAAATTTGAGATGAAGGACCTAGGTCTCATGCATTTCTTTATAGGTTTGGAAGTATGGTAGAGGCCTAATGAGATCATTGAGTCAAGGGAAATACACCATTATATCTTGAAGATGTTTGGGATGTTAGATTGCAAGTCTATGTCTACATTGATGGAATCTAACTTGAAGAAGTTAAGTGAATCTACAGCTAGTTCAGACCTTGTGGATCCTACTATGTACAAACAATTGATTGGATCCTTGGTGTATCTAGTTAACACTAGACCGGATATTTGCTATGCAGTGAGTGCACTAAGTCTATTCATGTGTAAACCAAGGCAGATACATCTAGTTGAAGCCAAGCATATCTTGAGATGCTTGCATGGCACAATTGGATATGGCTTGAAATATTCTTCTAGTGTGGACCTAAATCTGTAAGGCTATTATGATTCTGATTGGGCAGGGAGTGTTACTGATCAGAAGAGAACCTCTAGTTGTTGCTTCAGATTGGGATCTGCTATGATTTCTTGGTGTAGCAAAAAGAAATATTTAGTGGCACTAAGCACCATAGACGCAGAATACATTGCAACATGTGTGGTAGCTCATGAAGCAGTGTGGCTTTGAAATATCCTTGCAGGATTCTTTGGACAATCATCGAAGCCTACAATTATTCATTGTGATAACCAAAGTTGTGTGAATTTTTTGTCAATCCTATGTTTCATGATAGAACAAAGCATGTAGAGATCCAATATCACTATATTAGAGATATGGTGCAGAGGAATGCTACTCAGTTAAGGTACATTAGCACTGATGATCAGATGGCTGGCATTCTCACCAAGCCTCTTGCTAGAGTGAAGTTTGTGTACTTTCGAGACAAGCTTGGAGTTGTGGAGAGTGAAGCCCTAGTTGAGAGGGAGTCTTAGCATCAGTGATTCATTGAGATGTACTATAATGCATTCTTCTTTGTGAGAGAAATTTAGAGGTGCAAGCCCTTGTTAATGCATTCTTCTCTGTGAGAGAAGTTTGAGGTGCAAGCCCTTGTTAATGCATTCTTTTGTGCAAGAGAAGTCTGAAGTGAAATCCCTTGTTTCCACCCTCTGGGAGTAGTCATGGTGGATCCACCCTCTGGGAGTAGCTATGGTGGATGTCATGTGAGAGACTCCATGACTTAGCACTTGTGTTTATTCCCCCTCTAGGAGTAGCCATGGTGAACGTCATGATGAGATGACGACATCACAATTCTATGATGGGCACTTGTGTTTATTTGTTTTTCATTCATGGGAATAGCCATGATGGACCCACCCTCTAGGAGTAGCCATGGTGGATGTCACAGTGTGACTCAGATATTGAGAAGGAGTCCTCCCTAGCTAAGAGAGAGGATAATTGTAGCTAGGTCAGATTCCTTATAGGGTCGACCTAGCCTATGGGTGACTAATTGGCCTATCGGCCTTAGTCACATTAATGTGCAACTTAAAATGTTAAGGGTAAGTGCACACAGATGGTGATAAAAAAGGGGGGTATAAGTGGACACTTTTTTTTCAAAAATCAGGTGAACCCGAACTTGGAGGCAAAATTTGAAAGTCATCCACTCAAGATATGAAGATACTGAAAGAAAAAATATTGTAGTACTCCAAATCTAGTTTCCAAACTACTAAACTTTTTCAAAATTGGATAAGATTAAGGGGGTCAAATCCTTCACACACAAAAAATAGACCCTGATTATTTTCTGAAAAATATAACATAGTGTCTGATGTGCACATCAAAAAGTCTTAGTTAGATTTAGTATTTTGACAGATCCTTTGGCAGAAAGATAGCTAAGAGTGAGCACTAGAAGATGTGTATTTTTTTGTAAATTTTTGTTGAGTATTTTTTTTTTAATGATTTTTCCAATCGGGCACATCCTGAAAATTAGGTACCTGTTCGTGTGCGAAGCATAAATTGCACTAAACAAATCAAAAATACAATTTTTTTTTTAAATTGTAAAGAATCAAGTGCACTACAATAATATATAAAGTTTTTTAAATTTGGATAAGTATATCAAAAGTTATTAAAAAAATGGTGCACCTATGTCTGTGAGAACTATTTAGACACTGGTAAAAGAAATTCAATAATAATATGTTATTGTTGGTCAAATTTTTAAAAAAATTATATGGTTAGAAAGATCAGAAGATGCGTGAAAATATGGTGGAAATTTTAGAAATACCCACTTGATGAAGTGTAAACCTAATGATGACAAAGTTGATAAAATAAAACACATCAAAAATGAGGGAAATGGAGGGAAATCAAACTTCCAAACTATAGCTTTGTCATCCAGGCTTATTTCGAAGCCTAAATAGTCAAAAACATGTATGGGGTACTTATGGTATAAAAATCTTATACGGGGTACTTATGGTGTAAGACGCGCGTACATGCTATGTTTACTATAAACAATGCGTACGAGCTACGTTTGTTTAAATTTTATGTGTGTACATATAATATGATATTATATATGTATATAATAATATATAATATATTAAGTATATATACACATATATAAGTGTATTGTCTCCCCCTCTCAAGCGTGTACAAGGTCCCTCCCTCTCCCTCTCCCTCTCTCTCTCTCTCTCCCTCTTCCTCACTCTCTCCCTCTCTCCCCTTCTCCCTTCATACACCATCCCTCTCTCCCTCTCTCCCCTTCTCCCTTCCCCCATACCCCATCCCTCTCTCTCTTCTTCTCTCCCTCCCTCCCTTCATACCTCACTGCAACTATGTCTGCACTTCTATAGAAGTAAGTGAATTTATTTCTTGTCTGCAACTTCCTCTTTGATTTTTATCATTTATTCTCTCCTAAGAAAGTTGACTGATGGATTTGTGTGTGTATATTGAATAGGAGGAAGAAGGGTCTGAAATTGAACCACGAGTGCATTACCATGACAAACAAGGAAACCTGCAGCAATATTCATCTCGAATTTGTTTTTAATGATAAGAGAAAATGTGGAAAATAGTGTCAACGAATAAAAATGATGAGTCAGACTATCTGCAATATGTTTTTCAGAAAGAAACAACCGGTAGGAAGAGAAAGAGGGAGAGTAACACAGATGATGTCACGGAGAATGATAGTGGTGGGTATGCGAGAGTTCCCATGCTATTACTCAATGTCTGTCACCTAAATAAATTAAAGTTTGTTGTAAGCATGGCAGTGGTAGTATATGATGATCATCACTTGTCAAAAGGATTGGAAGGGTGCATACCCATGAAAGAAATCAAGTGTGTAATTCCTATAGTCACAATCAAGATCAATCCTATAACATTGCAAATTTGATAGCATCATATGTTTTAGAAAGGGAGTACTCTTAGGGTTAGGTTAAGCTCTTACACTTTCTTTTTAGTGAAGCCTTGTTGTTTGTTCACTTGGAGTCTCTCTTATGTTGACAATGGTCTATCTTAACTATATATCAAAACTAAACTACCGATGTTCTATTATATGATGTTCTATTCATAACTTTAAATAATATATCATTTTATTAGCCCACCATATGACCCCTTAGGTGTCATTAGAGATCATATTGTTTCCTAAGAGGTCATATGGTGTCCTATGACCCCTTAGGACACCATATGACCCCTTAAGACACCATACGATCCATAACAACACCATATGGTGTCCTAAGGGGTCATAGGATTGTTAGGTCCCAGAGACAACTGAGGGGGGGGGGATAATCAATTGTCTAATAAATTCAAACCAAAAATTAATTAACCAACTTAATGCTTAATACCAGTAAACCAGATAAGTATGCCGGTAGACAATGTTAATAGTAAATCACTATACCGGTAAGGATTAATGCATGAAACATAAACATAAAGTCATCCACAACACATGACACCAATATTTGTACGTGGAAACCCTGTAAGGGGAAAAACCATGGTGGGAAACCTTACCCACAATCAGATGATACTACTGCAAATAGTAAGTGTACAAAAGGGGTCTGCACATGCAGAAAGGCCAACAGCCTAGAGCTCACTGCTCAATCACAAATGGGAGTCACACTGACTATAGTTGGATGGTTAAATCCAATAAGAATGTACTGCACAAAATAGCATCTTCATATGTTGGATTCAGTATCGGTGTAATACTGATATGCTTCTACAAAAACCTAACTTCACCTTCAAATGATTTCTTTGTGTATGCCTCTGCTTGATCTCGCATATACCTTCACTTAAATATTTTTCGCATTCCACACTTGATCTTACAAATAAGATCTTACATTTATACCATACCCTAAGACCAATTTTAGTCGGTCAGCTCTACAAGATATTACAATAAAAACATTTTACAAATAATATAATATATGATGCAATAACCGATTAAGCATGTCGGCTTAATGCATTTACAACAATAATAAAGGATCTCCATAGCGTGCCATGCTGATCTGGAAAAGATAAACTTGCCGGTGTAACCCTAGATAACCTGGACCTATTTGCCAGTAAAAGCAAATATGCAGATATGAATATACCAATGATTATTTCTTCAAAATAAAGTGTCCACATAATGTCTTCGACATTACCAAGTGTTTTCCATGTCATTTCAGGTACCGGTGAACAATATATCCTACCAGTGAATCATATACCAGTAACTGTTGCATAGATTACTGCTTGCCGATGAATGTTGCTGGATCTCCAAAGTAGGTGTATTCAGTAGGTGTTGACATCAATGACAAAACCATACCAAAATACCAACAATCTCCCCCTTTGGCATTGATGGCAACATAAGATGGAAAAACCATCACAGTGCCAAAACAGAAATGCCAAATACAAAAACCAACAATCTCTATTTCTCCCCCTGGGAGTAACAATACCAATCTTTCATACGAATTTCTCCTTAAATGTGTTTTTCAAAATCTCTCCCCTAAAATCTCTTTTTCTTACCAAAAAGATAATGTGTTAATGTGTTTTTCCATAGATATCTCTCCCCCTTTGACATCAAATGCCAAAGTCACAAAAAGTCAAGTTCATACAAAATACCAACCAATTTAATATACCAACTACTCCCCCTGAGAAGTAGCTTCCTCATCAAATACTGGAATAAAAGATTTGTCCATTTAATTCTATCGGTTGATGACAATCATCAACTGTCTAAGTCTCTACCGGTGGTGGTATGACTCCAAGCTGATCTCTGAGATACTCAAAAGTTTCCTTAGGCAAAGGTTTTGTGAAAATATTTGCAAGTTGTTCTTTAGTATTCACATAAACCAATTTTATCTCTTTTTCTTCAACTTTTTCCCTTCGAAAATTCAATTTGATAGAAACATGTTTTGTTTTAGAATGTAATACTGGATTTTTAGATATATCAATTGCTGCAGTGTTATCATAGTATATAGTAATAGGTTCCTTGCATTTTACCTTTATGTCTTTCAACATTTGCTTAAGCCAAAGTACCTATGTACAGTTTGTTGCTACTGCAACATATTCTAATTCTGCTGTTGATAAAGATGTACAACTTTCTTTCTTACTCAACCAAGAAACTAATCTCTTTCCAAGAAAGAATGCTCCTCCAGTGGTGCTTTTTCTATCATCCACATCTCCTGCCCAATTTGCATCTGTATATGCACATAGATCAAAATTTTCATCTTTAGGATACCATAATCTAAGATTTGTTGTGCCTTGTAAGTACCAGAAAATCCTTTTCACTACTGATTCATGATTTTCCCTAGGATTACTCTGAAATCTAGAAACAATACATACTGCATTCATAATATCAGGCCTGGTTTGTGTCAAATACAGTAAACCTCCTATCATAGATTTGTATCTAGTTGGATTAACAGGTGTAGATTCATCTCTTTGAGATAATTTGTCATTTGTAGTCATAGGTGTGCTTACCGGTTTAGAGTTTTCCATACCAAATTTCTTAAGTAGTTCTTTCAAGTACTTAGATTGACTCAAAAATATACCTTTATCAGTCTGTAAAATCTGCAATCCTAAAAAGAATTTTATTTCTCCAATCATAGACATTTCAAATTCTTGCTGCAATTCAATAGAAAATTCTTTACATAATCCATCTTCTCCTCCAAAGATTATATCATCAACAAATACTTCAATAATCAAGATGTCATCATTAGTTACTTTGTAATATAAATTGCTATCTGCATTTCCTTTAGTAAAACCAATCTTTAAAATATACTTATCTAATCTTGCATACCAAGCTCTTGGGGCTTGTTTCAATCCATACAGAGCTTTTCTTAACCTGCAAATCATATCATTGTTATCTGTCAAAGAAAATCCATCAGGTTGTTCAATATAAACTTCCTCTTCAAGATCTCCATTCAAAAATGCACATTTAATATCCATTTGATAAACTTTGTAATCCTTGTGAGCTGCAAAAGCCAAGAATAATCTAACTGCCTCAATTATGGCTACCAGTGAAAAGGTTTCATTGTAATTAACTCCTTCTTTCTGAGAATATCCCTCACACACTAGTCTTGCTTTATTTCTGACAACCTTACCATCTTCATTAAGTTTGTTTCTAAATACCCATTTGGTTCCAATTACATTTTTATCTTTAGGCCGAGGAACTAATGTCCAAGTATTATTTTTTTCAATTTGTCCTAATTCTTCTTCCATAGCTTTAATCCAAAATTTATCTTCACATGCCTCATTGGTAGATGATGGTTCAATTTGAGAAATAAGACATACCTCTTGATTTGCCAATCTTCCTCTTGTCATAACTCCTTTAAATTTGTTTCAAATTATCTGATCTTCAGAATGATTCAGTCTTACATACCGGGGTGTCTTAGTTTGTTGTTGTTCTTCAATTACTGTGGAATCCTCTGATGATACCGGGGTAACTGGATCTTCATTCTGTACCGGTGGATTCAGTGTAGGTTAATTTGTCATGACTTCTATTGTCGGTTCAAAGTTTATATACCTTGAAGTTCCTCTAAATTGTTCATCAATCTTTACATTTGTAATCTCAACAATTTTCTGCAATCTTTTATTAAAACATCTATATGCCTTGCTCTTAGATGAATAACGAAGAAATATTCCTTCATCACTTATAGGATCAAATTTGCCAATATACTCAACTCTTCTAATATAAAATTTACTTCCAAAAATTCTGAAATACTTACGAGTAGGAATATTACCAAACCATAGTTCATGAGGGGTCTTACCAATTTCACCTTTGATGTGAACTTTGTTGAATGTATAGACAGCAGTGCTTACTGCCTCTCTCTAGTACACATGTGGTAGATTTGCTTTTGATAACATACTTCTTGCTGCATCCAAGATAGTTTTGTTTTTCCTTTCAACAACTCCATTATGTTGTGGTGTCCGAGGTGCTGATAACTGTCTTTTGATTCCATTCACTTCACAGAATGTATTAAAATCCTTAGATGTGAATTCTCCTCCTTGATCTAATTTTAAACATTTGATTTTCTTACCAGTTTCATTTTCAACCATTGCTTTGAATAGTTTGAACTTCCCAAGTGCTTCTGATTTTTCTCTGAGAAAAGTAACCCAACACATTCTAGAATAATCATCAATAATTAGCATGAAATATCTATCACCTTGTAAGATATTAGTTCTAGCTGGACCACATAAATCAGTGTGAATTAAATCAAGAGCATTATTGGATTTTTCTGGAATACTTTTGAAACTAGCTCTAACTTGTTTTCCAAATTGACATTCCTTGCAAATTGTGTTATGAGGTTTCACAATTTTAGGTAGATCTCTAACTGCCTTAGAAGTACTAATTTTTACCATACAATCAAAATTTACATGACATAGTCTCTTATGCCATAACCAACTTTAATCTATATGTGCAATTAAGCATGCCTTTTCACTGTTATTCACATGAAAGATATTACCTCTAGTCTGATTACCGGTTGCAATTTCCAAACCAGTTCTATTCATGATTTTGCATTTTCCATTTTTAAATTGTAACTGAAAACCTTTCTCAACTAATTGACCAACACTTAAAAGATTATGCTTTAATCCTTCAACATAGTAGACATTGTCAGTGTTATGTTTACCATCAAGAGATATTGAACCCTTACCTTTGATTGAACAAGCTTTGTCATCTCCAAATCTTACTAAACCTCCATTGTATTCTTGAAAGTTCAAGAATTTACCTTTGTCTCCAGTCATATGATGTGAGCATCCTAAGTCAATAATCCATTCATCCTTTGATTCAACTTTAGCTGCTAGGGCTTGTTCTACCGGTTGAGCAGTAGGTGTTGGTTGATCTTTTGTTATAAAAACAAAAACCCATCCATTGTCTGTTGGATCCTCATTAGAATCATCAGTCACACCTTCATCAACAATGTAACAAGATTTATCTTTGTTCTTCTTAAATATGTATCTTTGATATTCAGGATTAGGCTTGTATGTTCTTCTAGCTTGTTCTCTTAGTCTAACATGTCTATCAGGGCATCTTTAAGCCATATGACCAATCTTATTGTAGTTAAAACATTTAAAGGGTGCTTTACCTTCATACTTACTTCCAATTGGACCTTTTGGCATTTTCCTTGCAAAAAGTGCTTCAAGTTCTTCAAGTTCTTCATTCTCCTTTCTAGTTTCTTCAAGTTCTCTTGCATAAAAGGCTCTCCAATCTAATTTGTCAAATGATGGAGTAGATGATGTTGATGCTTTAAAGGCCAAATCAGTCTTTATTGTAGCAACAGGACCAAACTCCTCAATTTCAAAAGCTAAAAGTTTTCCAATCAATGCATCCCTAGTTACTGATGTATTAGGCATTGTTCTCAACTCATTTATAGCGGTAACCTTCATTTTATATGCTGGTGGCAAACCTCTTAATATTTTTGAAACAATCTCATCCTCACTCAAGGTTCCTTCACAACATTTGATACCCAAAACAATTTCATTTACTCTTTCCATAAAAGCAGAAATCCTTTCATCTTCTTCCATTTTCAGATGTTCATACCTGACTCAGAAGCTTTCAAGTTTTGCAATTTTGACTGTGGAGTCTCCTTCATTCAGTGTTTCCAAATGATCCCAAATAGCTTTAGCAGTAGACCTATCTGATAATCCCTTGATTTGTTGATCTGATAATTTGCTCAAGAGTGCTTCTCTTGCTTTGCAATCATTTTCTTCATCTGTGGCTAAGGTAGTTGGAGCACTCTGACCAGCTACAACAGTAGTATAACCATTCTTAGTAACTTCTTAGATGTCTTTACCGATGCAATTCAGATGTGTCTCCATTCTGATCTTCCATATCCCATAGTTGGTTCCATCAAGTTTAGGACTGTCCTTCCTGAAATAATTAGTAGACATTGGATCTCCTCAAGTTGTTAAACTTCTGCAAAAAGAGGACTAGGCTCTGATACCAATTGTTAGGTCCTGGAGACAACTGAGAGAGGGGGGTGAATCAGTTGTCTAATAAATTCAAACCAAAAACTAATTAACCAACTTAATGCTTAATACCGATAAACCAGTTAAGTATGCCAATAGACAGTGTTAACAGTAAATCACTATACCAGTAAGGATTAATGCATGAAACATAAACATAAAGTCATCCACAACACATGACACTAATATTTGTACGTGGAAACCCTGTAAGGGGAAAAACCACGGTGGGAAACCTTACCCACAATCAGATGATACTACTACAGATAGTAAGTGTACAAAAGGGGTATGCACATGCAGAAAGGCCAATAGCCTAGAGCTCACTGCTCAATCACAAATGGAAGTCACACTAACTACAGTTGGATGGTTAAATCCAATAAGAATGTACTGCACAAAATAGCATCTTCATATGCTAGATTTAGTACCGGTGTAACGCTAATATGCTTCTACAAAAACCTAACTTCACCTTCAAATGATGTCTTTGTGTATGCCTCTGCTTGATCTCGTATATACCTTCACTTAAATCTTTTTCACATTCCACACTTGATCTTACAAATAAGATCTTACATTTATACCATACCCTAAGACCAATTTTAGTAGGTCGGCTCTACAAGATATTACAATAAAAAAAATTTACAAATAATATAATATCCGATGCAATAACCGATTAAGCATGTCAGCTTAATGCATTTACAACAATAATAAATCATCTCCATAGCATGCCATTCGGATCTGGAAAAGATAAACCTGTCGGTGTAACCCTAGATAACCTGGACCTATTTGCTAGTAAAAGCAAATATGCAGATATGAATATACCAATGATTATTTCTTCAAAATAAAGTGTCCACATAATGCCTTTGACATTACCAAGTGTCTTCCATGTCATTTCAGGTACCGGTGAACAATATATCCTGCCGGTGAATCATATACCAGTAACTGTTGCACAAATTACTACTTGCCGATGAATGTTGCTGGATCTCCAAAGTAGGTGTATTTAATAAGTGTTGACATCAATGACAAAACCATACCAAAATACCAACAAGGATGCCATATGACCCCTCGGGACATCATACGACCCATAACAACACCATATGGTGTTCTAAAGGGTCATATGGTGTTCTATGACCCCTTAGAACACTATTTAGTGTCGTTATACGTCCTATGGTGTGCTAATGGATCATATAGTGTCATATGACCTCTTAGGACACCCTATGACCCCTTAGATGTTGTTAGGGGTCATATTGTGTTCTAAGGGTCATATGGTGTCCTATGACCCCTTACGACACCATATGTTGTCGTTATGTGTCTTATGGTGTCCTTTGACCCCTAGGACACCTTCTGACCCCTTAGAAAACCATATGGTGTTGTTAGGGGGCATATGGTGTCTTAAGGGGTCATATGGTCTCCAACGACCCCTTAGGATACCATTTGACCCCTTAGGACTCTATATGGTATCGTTATGGGTCGTATGGTGTCCTAAAAGGTCATATAATGTTCTATGACCCATTAGGACATCATTTGGTGTCATTATGGGTTGTATGGTGTGCTAAGGGTTCATATGATGTCCTATGACCCCTTAGGACTCCATATCACCTCTTATGTGTTGTTATGGGTCATATGGTGTCCTAAGGAGTCATATGGTGTCCTATGACCCCTTAGGACATATGCATGGATCCCTAGGATACCATATGACCCCTAAGAATACCATATGACCCTAGAGAGGGAGAGAGGGGGAGGAGAGGGATGGAATGAGAGAGAGATACACCTAAGAGAGGAGGAGAGTGAGATAGATAGATAGATACTGAGAGGGAGAGACACAAGATAAATGAGAGAAAGAGATATGGAGAGAGAGAGAGAGAGAGAGAGGAGGGGAGATAGAGATAGAGAAAGGGAAATGGGGGATGAGAGAGAGATGGAGAGAGAGAGAGGGAAATAGAGGGATAGATAGAGATAGAGAGAGACACAAAGAAGGGGACTCAAAGAGAGAGAGAGAGAGAGAGAGACTAGGGGAGATATAGAGAGATATAAGAGGTGGATAGAGGGATTGAGAGAGAAAGAGAGACCTAAGAGGTGGAGGGAGGGAAGAAGAGTGAGGGTGAGAGATAGGGAGAGTTTGAGTGAGAGGGAGGAAGGGATTGAATGAGAGTACAAGAGACTAGAGAGAGAGGTGCGAAGAGAGGGAGAGAGGAATAGAGACTTGATTCTCTCCCATTCTCTCTTCCTCATACCTCTTCTTCTCTCTCTCTCTCTCTCTCTCTCTCTTCCTCCCTCCCCCCTCCTTCTTCTCTCCCTCTCTCCCTCCTCCCTTTTGCCCCCTCTTCTCTCTCCCTCCCCCTCCTTCTCTCTCCCTTGCCCTACTCTCTCTCTCTCTCTGTCTGTCTCTCTCTCTCTTATCTCTCTCTCTCTCTCCCTTTTCCTTCACATTTTTTCTACTACAAATAGCACATAGGGGCTACTGAACCTATTAGCTCACTACCCTTCCATAACATTTTTAAGGCATAGGAGCGTGTACACGATAATTATTACTTGTAAGTGTGTATGGGGTACTCAGCCTATTAGTTCGCTTCCCTGCCATAACATTTTAAGGCTTAGGAGCGCGTATGCGGTACTTATTAGTACATAGTGGATAAAAAATACCGTTAGGCTTGCCAACATTTTATGGACTAACAGCGCACACATGGCTATTAATATAGCACGTACGAGGTACTTAGACATAGTTTTATTTGCCCAAGAGTCTCAATGGCCTCAAAAGAAGTTTTTGAGGTCGTTGAAGGCCCCACTGCAACTGTGTCTGTACTTCTATCATTATTTTATACATAAAAGTAAGTGAATTTTTTGTTTTTGCATGATTTCAAATGATTGAATTGTTGTTCTTATTAGTTTTGTCAATATTATTGTGATTGTTTAATAGTTTTGATTCAAAAAAATAATGATAAGATGCATATTTATGGTTTTTTGTTTGTTTATGAACTTTTGCTTACATATATATGTAATATGATTCTATTTAGGACAACCGATATCAACCATGGGAAATAATAATGAGAGGCTGAAAAGGAAAGACAAAGGCAAAATATGAAGAAATTACATGACATAAGAACAATGGGAGAAGAAGGTATGTCATCCTCAACATCTCAATTCAATTTACCAAATGAGCATAATGCACCTAATGCAATTGAAGAAGAGACATTTGATTTACCATATGAACCTAATGCAATTAAAGAAGATACCACATTGAATAATAAATTAAATGATGAACATACACCTTCTCTATTTGATGAATTGAATGTACATTATGCACCGACGTTAACACCTCCTAGAATCATTCGTAGGAAACCAAAGTATATAATTGACGTTGATGAGAATATATTGAATCCAATGCCCGATAAAATGAATGAAAGACCTTGTGTGAGAATGGTTAAAAGCAAAAACTATTTTAAAAACTTAAATCAAACCGCAAGATGTCAATTAATTGTTCAAATGATTAAAAATTTGAATTTTAGAGAGACAATGAAAATTCTAGGCCTAAGATCATCTGAAAGTAATAGTGAAAAAACTATTGTGAGAAATCTATTTGATGCATATCAAGCTATTGGATCAAAATCATGTACTAAAGATTCTAATGCTACATGACGTGTCATTACATCAACCATAATGAGCAAGAAAATAAAAAAAGATCGTTTGATAAGAAAAACAAGTCATTAAACGCTAGTAGAACAACATTAAGTAAAACATTAAAGAGGTGGGAAAAAATAGAGGAACCTAACAATAATTCTCTTTGGGCATTCTCGGGTAGACTCCCACGCAAAGACAAGGTTGTTGTTGATGTACTAAGAACATTAATTAAAAAAATTTGTCATGACAACACAAGAATTTCGTCCAACCAAATAGATTTTGTTAGAAGGTGAATCGGGTCTACAAATCATGAGTCACATGCCAAACACTATTTGGATATGACTCAAACTAAATTTTATGAAAGATTCCTTCAAAATTTTCCTCAAATAAGAATTTCTCAAAGATTTTTTGAAATGGCAAAACCTTTTTATATTAAGATTAATCATGCACACATCATGTGTTGTTGTAGGATGCATATTGAATTTTCCATGCACTATGATATTTTTTTGTCATATTTGTTCTACTTTCCACACTAATGATGTTTTGTAGGAATGCAATATACAAGCACCTCCAAAGTCGGTAAGAGAATTTATTTCACGTGTGCTATGTAATAGACATGATGGTTGCATTTATTATAAGATGCCTTGTTTGGAAGGTTTTTGTGCTATATATGGTGGTTTGCAACATTTACCAAGATGCGTACATTTGGAGAGCACACATGAAATTGGTAGGAAACTAGTTTTTTTTGGAAAATACAAGACAATCACATATGGAGTTAAAGATGGAAAAGATTTGCAGAGATGTGAGCTAGTGAAAAATGATAAATGTGTAGCTGAATTTATGAAAATGTTTCAAGAGAAACTAGTTTATGAGTACATAATGCATACACATAGAGCTCAATGGTTAGATGAGTGATTCAAGTTATGTAAGGACGCATTTCCTCTTGGCACCATTGTCTCTGTCATTGATTTTGCTGAAAATTATACACTACAACCTCAAAATGAAGTGCAATCTATGTATTATCATTCTACATGAGTTTCCATTTTTGTACACATAGCATTCATGCATGCAGATGATAACGCAAAGGAGGATAGAAAGGTTGTAAGAGAGTATCACTTCTACATAAGTGATGATCGTACTCATTCATTGGAGTTTGTACAAGGATGCTTTAAAGTTTTCTATGATAGTTTAAGGGAAAGAAACATGCGATACAATCGACACTTAATATGGTCAGATAATTGCACCACACAATTCAAGAATGCAAGGGTGTTTTATTGGTTGACAAGGATGTATATGACAAGCGATGTACAATATTTTTGGAATTTCATTGATGCTGGACATGGTAAGGGAGAGCATGATGGTGCAAGAGCATGTGTAAAAAGAGCCCTAGCTAGAGAATAATTGAAGTGCGAAGGTGGTGTTGAGTTGATAGATGCAAAAACAATTGTGCGGTGGTGTAAGTCTACAAAGGGTCTAGGTAATCTAGGCACGTCAATGGTTCATAGATATTTTTGGTTGATCACTAAATCTAACATTGAAAACTATCTAGATTGTTGTGCAGTTGTAGGATCGAGTGACATGCACTCATTTATGAGTTCAAATTCAAGTTCACTGGTAATTTATACAAGACATATGGTATGCTTTTGTTCTTCATGCATGCATTGTTTATGGGAAGAATGTGAATCACAAGAGTGGGTTGAAAAATGGTCTTGTAGACCGTTGGTTCCCATTGATACATATCAAATTCCCAAAGCACTATAATTGAGCCAGATGGAGACATCATTGGATTTTGACCATGTATCCAACCTAGTGGATTCAAGTTATTTTTTGAGTTAGTTTTTTTGCAAGTATTCTTTTTGGTTCATTTTGTTGTACATCATACTTTATTTTTGGTATTAATTAACACTTTATAAATGCAGGTCATGTGTATTCAGTTGTTGCAGAAGAGAATAATGAAGAAGGAATGGATTACTATTTGTGTCGTTGTGTTGAGCCAAAAACAAAATTGATAACCACAATCATTGACAGAGAGGGTATTGAGAACCCAATAGGGTCTGTTGTCATGACAGGAACATGGCTTAGGAGATACCCTATCAAGAATTTTGATGTTTGGTTGTTCGAGGACTTTGAAACACACAGACATATTATTCATTTCTCTAACCTTTTTGTTGCAACAAATATTCATTTGATGAAGTATCGTGGTAGACCTCATAACAAGATTTTATGGAAAGCTCATGAATCTGACCACGAGGCAATCCTTGACACAATACAAGTTAGAGTCGATCCTGAAGGCTCACTTGATTGATTCTATGATTCAGAGCAGAATGATTTTTAGAATTTTGTATATATCATCGACGAATTGTTCTATATTCATTTTTTGTATATATAAATGCCCATGAGCTGATTTTTACATGTTTAGGGAGCTGATTTTTACATGTTTAGGGGCATAATTTTGTATATTTAAATAGCAATGAGCTGATTTGTACATATGTAGATGCCAAATTTTGTATATTAAAATGGTGATGAGTTGAATCACACATATTGTAATGCCAAATTTTGTATAAAAGCCCATGAAATGATTTGTAAGACATTTTTTTGTATATTCAAATAGCTAAGAGTTGATTTGACCATATTTAGATGAAATTTTTTGAATAATATGTGACAATGTTTTGTGACTATTTTTTGTGTCTATGTTTTGATTACTTGTAACGTTGGTTTGTGTACATGACAAACCCAATCAATTCTAGCCAATCTTGCAACTTTGCATTGCATGCAACTGATAGTTTTTGCAGCAGGCAAAAAAATGCTACCAATTGAAAATGGCTTTGAGTCATAAAAAACTGAAATAGGCCATTGTAGAGGAGCTTCACATGACCCCACAAGTTCAAATGGATCGATCATATGTGTCTTAGATTGGAAGAAACAGTCTGTCAAAGTTTGACATTTTTATGGACTCAGGGCACTTGAGAGATCATGTCGATAGGGCATGACTCTCGACGTTTCGATGCTTTTGGATGCACAAGAGGAGAATTCCTAGCATAAACATTCCCACCCAGACATGCTCGTGATGTCGGATTATGCACACAACGAACCGAATCAGTTCTAGTCAATCCTACAACTTTGCATTGCATGCAATTGATGGTTTTTGCAGTAAGAAAAAAAATACTACCAATTGAAAATGGCTCAGAGTCATCAAAAATAGAGAGGCCATTGTTGTCGAGCCTCATGCAACCCCACAGGTTCAAATGGATCGATCATATGTGTCCTGAATTGGAAGAAATAGTCCGTTAATGTTTGACACTTTTTTGAAATTAGGGCACTTGAGAGATCATGTCGGTAGGGTATTGACTCTTGATGTTCCGGTGCTTTGGGATGCACGAGAGGAGCATTCCTAGTGTAAAATTTCCCACCCGAACATGCTCATGACGTTAGTTTGTGCACATGACGAACCGAATCAATTCTAGCCAATCCTGTAACTTTGCATTGCATGCAACTGATGGTTTTTGTAGTAGGAAAAAAAATGCTACCAATTGAAAATGGCTCGGAGTCATCAAAAATAGAGATAGGCCATTGTAGAGGAGCCTCACGTGACCCCACAAGTTCAAACGGATCGATCATATGTGTTCTCTATTGGACGAAACTGTTTGTCAAAGTTTGACAATTTTTTGAACTCAGGGCACTTGAGAGATCGCGCGGGTAGGGTATGACTCTCAACATTCCAGTGCTTTGCAATGCACAAGAGGAACATGCCTAGAGTAAACCTGCCCACCCAAATGTTCTCGTGATGTCGTATAGTGTACATGACGAACTGAATCAATTCTAGCTAGTCTTGCAACTTTGCATTGCATGCAACTGACAGTTTTTGCAGCAGGCAAAAAAATGCTACCAATTGAAAATGGCTCTAAGTCATCAAAAATTGAGATAGGCAATTGTAGAGGAGCCTCACGCAACCCCATGGGTTCAAATGGATCGATCATATGTATCCTGGATTGGAAGAAATAGTCTGTCAAAGTTTGACCATTTTTTGGACTCAGGGCACTTGAGAGATCGCGTCGGTAGGGTATGACTCTCAAAGTTTCGGCACTTTGGGATGCACAAGAGGAGCATGCCTAGCGTAATCTTGCCCACCCGGATGCACTCGTGACGTCAGATTGTGCACACGATGAACCGAATCAATTCTAGCCAATCCTACAACTTTGCATTGCATGCAACTGAGAGTTTTTGCAGCAGGCGAAAAAATGCTACCAATTGAAAATGGCTCTAAGTCGTCAAAACCTAGATAGAACATTGTAGAGGAGCCTCACATGACCCCATGGGTTTAAACAGATTGATCATATATGTCCTGGATTAGAAGAAACAGTCCATCAAAGTTTGACAATTTTTTAGACTTAGGGCACTGGAGAGATCACGTCGGTAAGGTATGACTCTCGACGTTCCGGTACTTTGGGATGCATGAGAGGAGCATGCCTAGCATAAACCTATCCATCTAGATGCTCTCATAATGTCAGATTGTGTACATGACGAACCGAATCAATTCTAGCCAATCCTGCAGCTTTGCATTGCATGCAATTGATAGTTTTTGTAGCAAGCAAACAAATGCTACCAATTGAAAATGGATCCAAGTCATCAAAAGCTGTGATAGGCCATTGTAGAAGAGCCTCATGTGACCCCATGGGTTCAAACGTATTAATCATATGTGTCCTGGATTGGAAGAAACAGTCTATCAAACTTTAATAATTTTTTGGACTCAGGGCACTTGAGAGATCGTGCCGGTAGGGTATGACTCTTGATGTTTCGAAGCTTTGGGATGCACGAGAGGAGCATGCTTAGTGTAAACCTACCCACCTGGATGCACTCATGATGTCAGATTGTGCACATGACAAACCAAATCAATTCTAGCCAATCCTGCAACTTTGCATTGCATGCAACTGACGGTTTTTGCAGTAGGCAAAAAATGCTACCAATTGAAAATGGCCAAGTCATCAAAATTTGAGATAGGCCATTATAGAGGAGCCTCATGCAACCCCACGGGTTCAAATGGATCGATCATATATGTCTTGGATTGGAAGAAATAGTTCATCAAAGTTTGACAATTTTTTGGACTTAGGTCACTTGAGAGATCGTGTCAATAGGGTATGACTCTCAACGTTTCGACGCTTTCGGATGCACAAGAGGAGAATGCATAACTTAAAACTTCCCACTCAGATGCGCTCATGATGTCAAATTGTGCATACAATGAACCGAATCAGTTCTAGCCAATCCTACAACTTTGCATTGCATGCAACTGATGGTTTTTGCAATAGGCGAAAAAATGCAACCAATTGAAAATGGTTCTGAGTCATCAAAAAATGACATAGGCCATTGTAGAGGAGCCTCACACACCCCACAGGTTCAAACAAATCGATCATATGTGTCCTAGATTGGAAAAAAAAAATTGTGAGGGTTTGACAATTTTTTGGACTCAGGGCACTTGAGAGATCGCGCAGGTAGGGTATGACTCTCAACATTTCAACACTTTGGGATGCATGAGAGAAGCATGCCTAGTATAAACCTACCCACCCGGACACGCTCGTACCATTGGTTTGTGCACACAACAACCAAAATTTGACCATTGCGAGCGTGAGGGTGCTCTCGCACCAAACACATATTGTTGTTTATATTCATATTGTCGATTTTTATTGTTTATATTCATATTGTTGATTAGATAGGAAAATATTCATTTAAATTTATAAAAGGGCAACCACCAAATACAACAAATACACAATAACGAACTGAATACAAAGAGTTTTGTAGGGTTAATTCAATATTTTAGAAATTTTATCAAATCATATTCCACGATTGCAATGTTTTAGATCATAATTTTTGTTGTTTATATTCATATTGTTGATTACATAGGCAAATGACCAATTAAATTTATAAAAGGACAGCCATAAAATACAATGAATATAAAATAATGAACTCAGTACACATTTATTAGATCAAATATCAGCATTTATATATATCAAAAAAAGGCATGTCTGCCAAGTCAATACAAGTATTACAAAAATGTGGCATATGCCATGTACAAATCGATATACAATAAAAATGTAGAATATATATCTACATGTATTGGTCATTCTATGACCAAAAATAACACTATATGATCCTAAACTTGTGGTGGATCATTAAAATCAAGCCTCTTCGATGTAATACACGGCTCTGTAGATGGCTGCAAAACCACAATTCAAAAGCCAAGTTAGAATTCTTTTGTAGAAAATAGTTAACAATTAACAACATAACTATGCATTTAACTATAATTCCTTTGCAATAGAAATGTAGATTACATCATCAGCTCATCTAGGGGCTAATGTCTTCGCTCTCCTCTCCTTGTCCCTCTTAGGAGTTTTCTTGAAGACGTAATTAAAAGGATCCACGTTATGGTCGTACCGCGAAGGGGTTATTGTAGATTAAATGTACAATTAATACAATGTACTAACATAAATATATCAAAAACACTTAAAAGCTATAATATAGAGAACAATGATGTACCCGTGTCTTAGATGCTTCTCCAATGGACTGAGGATGGCTCACCATCGATGGAGAAACTGTCGCTATAACCTATACAAAAAATGATCAAAGATTAAATAAAATTTATATAATGATAAGTATTGTAGGTTAAAAACAATTAATGTAATATATCAAACAAAAGTGTACTGGATCCTAAGATGCTTCTCCAGTGCATGGAGGAGGGCTCATCATTGATGAAACAACTATGGATATTTTTATATGAAAAAATTATAAGATTATAATTTATCACAAGTTCACATGTGCACGTGCATATAATCATGAAATCAAGAAAATAAAGTAGAGATACATACCTTCGCCGTCTCTCGATCCATGGGCGAATTAGGTGCATTCAACAAATCCACACAGCTCAATGGTTGTTGTACATGTAAAATAGACAAAAAAACACTAATCAATCTACAAACCCCAACTAAGACTTGATTTCAACATTTTCAAACAATTTTAAAACTAAAGATGTGTTCAATTACCTTCTTCCCACATTTTGGCATCTTCGAGGAATTCTTTTTCTTAGGACGAGGCCTAGATGCGGAGGGGGTACCCTAAAAAAACAAAATTAACATGAGATATTAGAACAGATAATATATTAAACATAATTTAAAAATTCAAAAATGAAATGACTTGCATACACCATCAAAACAATACATAAAAAGGGTTGTACAAAATATGATACTGTATAGCCTTGTAGGCCAAAATCGATCGCTGAGAGTGTGATGTCATCACTCTGGAATATTTGGTCCCCTATCAACACCTACAAACCAAAAATTGGACCAAGCATTAAATATAGTTAGTATATCTTGTAATATTTTTGAATTCAAAGTGTACTATTCTATTTTAACATGTTACAAAATTTATACCTTAGGCATTGAAGTTGTAGTTGTAGTAATTGGGGAAGGAGTATGGAATACCGATGCTGTATCCTGAAATGCATATTATTTGTCTCAATTTAAATCAATGTATAAATGAAAATTCATTTATGTAATTACAAATTTAAAGTTATTGATAAATAAAATGCTATGAATTCAAATCAATACACCCGTGTCTATCATTGATAGGCAAACACCATGTCCATGAACTCATCTGTCAGCGCAAAATCCTTAGTCGTGCGGGCCTGACATCCACTCCTGCAAATTATGCATGGATGAGATGTGGATCTATCTGCCAGCCTTATCATTTATCCCCAAGCATATCCCTGAGCAACTAAAACATATATGTTGAATGGGCTCTTTGTCACCACCTGAAGCAACTATTGGCTCATCATCCAGTACAATAGGGTGTGCTAACGACGTCCCATTCTGAATGATGGCACTAGTCAATGTTGTGGCCACCTAAAGAGCCTATAGCTCCATCAACTCTTTCAGCTCTACTGGGACAACCTAATGCACCTTGGGCTTGGGTGCTAGGGGGCGACAACTCTCCAGGTCTATCTTTGCCAGAGCCGCCACCTCTACCATGGAACTCTCTCATGTCAAAATAGTTTGGCCGCACATTGAGCACAAACTCACAGTATACTTTTCTCAAAAAATACAATGACACCTCATAATTATTACAAGGTGGATCATCAAGGACCATCCACCACCTCTACCAAAAAAGATTCTTCATCTGCACATTGGTACACCAATGTATGGGAAACCTCTTTGCATTAAGAGGTAACGACTGACCAGTTTTAGGATCAACAAAAAGGGCACATATTTGTTGTTTACTAATATTTTTGTTTTTGACTCCCTCGTATGATAACCCATCAGCATAGTATTGATGACACCTATCCCTAAAGTTTCCCCATTTTGTAATTTTTGTGGAAACAACTATGGCACCACTAGCTAATGTTTCTAGGCTAGTGGCAAGGGATTTATGATGCTCAAGTTCGGATGTTTTCAATTTATCAATCAGTCTATTGATTTTAGACATATTTTGTCCCAATTGTTTAATTAATTGCTCATGTTTCAGGTGTGCAGTCAAAAGGACGAATTGGGGGTGTATCTTGTGGGTTTTCAGGAGGTGCATTTTGTTGTTTTGGTTGTGGGTTATCAGAATCTAGTTTTTGAAACAAAAAATGAAAAAACCTAATCAAAATTAATGAAATTAAATTCAAAACATAAAACAAATTGAACAAACGGGAAAGAGAGACAAAAATTAACAAAAACTAACCTTGATCCATAGTGTCTAGAGGAGAAATGAGGCACCCCGTTCGCGCTTTGGTGGAGAAAATGGGGAAAAAACGTGTCTGCCAAAGGAAAATAAGACCCATTTTCAAATAAGTAGTGCGTACGCGGTGATTTCAAATTTTATAACCGTGTACGTGCTACTTGTTTTTCCATGTTTTTTTTGGGTGGTGTCCACTTTTCTGACCACCATCTTTGTGCACTTACTTTTAATTGTAATTGCCTTATAGGGCTGACCCTATATAGGATTATATTATTGTAAATTATTGTTTTATTCTAAGAGACTGACCCAACTTGAATGGGTGCCTCTTACGTATGTAAAGGAGATGTAATTGGGATTCATTATATATTCATTTTCTCAAGCATCCAACATTCAATCACCTTCAGTAGAGCAACAAATTCCTTCTCCTGATCAGCGAATACATTCCTAAGACAACGGACCTATTATCTGATCAGTGAATCACTTTCATGATTAGCGAATTATCTCCATGATCAATGAATGGTCTTCATGTTCAGCGAATTGTCTTCCCTGATTAGCAAATCATCTCCATTCAAGCATATTTCAGATAAGTTGGTTACACTGTTGTGTACATCAATTTGATGCCCTAGTTTGGATTGTTCATACTGCTTCAAGTGTTGAAGCAAATCTGTAAATATATACACTGATTATTATCTATTATCATCTAAGATTAGTTGTGGGGTTTTTCACCTTCAAGAGGAAGGTTTTCCCAGGGTATTCTTGTGTTCTCTACGTTCATTGTGTTAATTTTGTTAATTGCTATCAGTTTGATCTTAAAAATAACACTAGATCTATTGGATTGGAAACCTCTTTTGAATGTGATGGTCACTAAGTAAAAATTAGCAGTTTTCATACATCTAATGGTGGAAACCCAAATTTTTCACCATTACACAAACTTAGTCTAATTTTAGTAATCAACATGCTCCTATCAACATTCTCTCACTCTCTCTATGTCATTGTCTTTATCTCCCCCAAACTCTAAACCTATAGATCTCTCTCTATCACTCTTCCTTTGTCTCATTTCTATCTCTCTCTATTTAACTCTCTCCTCTCTCCCACAAGATCAAACACTACCTCTTTAACTCTCTTTCTTACCCTTCACTCTCTACTATATGTTTCTGTATGTAGAAAATTCTGAGTGAAAAATGAAGAAGATTAAAATGCTAAACTAAACATCTAAACAAATACAAAAATTGACCACACTCATGATAAAGATGCTAAAAGGGAATTTCAAAAGCAAATGGTAAACAATAAAAATGCAAAATCTCTTGAAACCCTTGATTTGATTATCTTCTGGTTTTATGTATGCTCGCTATGTTGCAAATAGTTGATTTCGCTCCATGATGGTTGATGAAAGATGATGACTATGCTAAATGAGATGCAAGATGGACAATAAAATGATAATGGATGCAAAAGATGAGTGAATATTTTGACATTACAAGGGTATGAAAGCATGAAAGTGGATGGATTGTAAAGGAAAAGGAGAGGATTAAATAGGCCAAGCTAGGAGAATAAGTGGCATGAAAATGAGACACTTGTCCTTGAGAAGGGCAAGTGTCATGGATGCAAATGACAAGTGTCCTTGAGAAGGGAAAGTGTCATTGAAAATAATGACAAGTATCCTTTAGGGCACATGCCTATTTGGGAGAGACACCCAAATAATAAGGTTTCATTCAAAATACAAAGATATTTCCAAATATTAAGATAATTCGGATATTTCCCCAAATATTAGGAAATTTAAGATATTTTAGAATGTGCACACATATGCGGAGGAAAAGAGGTTGGAAGGGATAAGGTTGACCAAAATCCATGGTTAGCTAATGGGTTGAGTTAGAGGAAGGGTTAGAGGAGGGTTAGAGTTAGGAAACATGTGAGGAAATAGAATTAATTAATTAATTCCATAAGGCAAAAAGGGGAAAAGGGACAAAAGATGAATTAAATAGTCAAATTATGCATTTGATTTATTTAATAGAAGGGGGTGAATCTAATTAATTAAATTATTTATGATTGTCATATAATTAATTAAAAGGGGACTCATAGAGGAACTTGCTTATTCTCCATGGAATAAAAATGACCAAAAGTTTTAGTCAACATTAAACCAAGAACATTTGCTACCTTGAGAGGCATGACATTATCTGAGGCTCCAGAATCAATAACATAGTTACTCAACTTGAAACCATTTATCAACAAGGAAATATAGAAAGGATCTATTTTCCCAAGTACTGGCAAAGGAATAGTAACAAGGTTATTGGGAATATTCTTAGACTTGGACAACGCCAATTTATTTTGATAAGAACTCATAGTAGGTTGAGAATCTCCATCCTTTACAAACTTAACCAATCTATCAAACTAGTCAGGATTAGATTAAAGATATTCAACATCTGACATTTGAATCTTAGTCTTTTTTGTATGGCCAATTATATCAAAAGGTTGATAAGTACTTGACAAGGTAGGTAAAGACATATCATTGGGTTTATAAATATTGACATTGGTCTTAAACGCATTTGAAGGAATAGGTGGTTAAGTAGGAGTACTTACTTGGTGATCACTCGAAACACTTTTAAGCAATGTGGAAGAAGAGTTGCCCTTTTTGCAATTGTAAATGGCAACTGAGGAGTATCTTTCTCCTTTGCCTTATCATTTTTGGGATGATCAGGTTGATTATGAGAGAGAGTGAGAACCGCATTTATACTTGCATCAATTATCTTTGGAGGCTCTTCAAAATGCACATGTAACCAATAGTAGAGTCACCAGCAGCTTCTTCACCATGCTCTTGGAAAAGGGCTGCAACATCTTCCTCGGAAGATTGAAAATCACCTTTCTCTGCTTCAAAGTACCCCACTGCTGAATTAGAAGGTGGAGCTTCAAGAGCCAACCTCTCTAGGGGAGGAGGTATTTTTTCTTGATTCTTTGCAACATAATTACTTGCATTATTGGGATATGCTCTATGTGGAACATCTTTATACGGAGCAGGGTAAGACGTCTATGAGATTTTTTTCTTCAAGGCGGGCACCTTATTTTCCAATCTTTGTAACATAGGATCAGTGGTATTTGAAGAAGGAGAGTTAGAAGTTTCTAGAGCAGAAATAATTACTTTATCTTTATTAGGATCCTTCTCTATTTTACCAGCAAAGATAAAATGATCCTCAATTTCCACCACCTGAGTTTGTGCAACTGTCAAATTAGTAGGAGGAGTTTTCCTTAACAAGAAGTTGACCTCTGGTAGCTGAGCATTAATAAAGAAACAATTGAGATTTTCAGCAGTTGCCTGAGGGTTGGCAAGAATTCTATTCTTCAATTTGTTGAGCTTAGCCACAAAACCTCTCATAGGTTCATATGGTTCCTTCTTCATGGAATTCAGTTGAGCTAAGAGAGCATGAGCATCTTCTACCAGCTTCAAGCGTGTCTCAAAGTGGGCTTTTAGAATATCCCATGTAGTAATGGTCGGAGGCACCAAATGATAAAACCAATTAGCTGCAACACCTTGCAAAGTCTCAACAAAGAGACGAATAGCTACATCTTCATACTCAACACCAAGAATCCCACATGCAATGTGAAACACTGCAATACGTTCTTCTAAGTGTTGTTTTCCATCTCCAAAGAATTTAGGAACATTCTTCTACGAACCTTGTGGAAGAGCATGGAGAGGCGGAGTCAAGTTAAGAGGACCAAAATTTTATCCCCAAGGTCCTTGAACTGCCATTAAGACTGGTTGTATAGGTTTATATGGCAGCATCACAAACCTTTGAACTTGTGGAATTTCCAAAGATCTCAAAGCACTGCACACTTCACTAGGAATAGGCGATCTTTCGTTTGTGGGAGGATAACTTCTTGTATGATGTAAAGGATATACTGACGATCTAGAAGAAAAATAATCAAAGTTGTTCTTTTGTAGTAATTCAAAAACAGGGTCAACAATACCTTGATTTTGTCTTCCACGGGTATAACTTCAACTAGCCAAATTAGCAAATTTTTATCGTATCCCTAAAAGAAATACTGAAATATATGGGACTAAAAATAAGAGCACTAGTCTGTTACAACCTACAAAGGTATCCTTTTGCACGTGCTCCTTAGCAGAGATTAAAATGGAAAAGAAAACTACTACACTTCAAGCAAAAGTGTGAGGATTTGGAATGTGTATCATTTCCCTAGTAGAGGCACCAAAAAACTGTTGGCTGAAAATTTTGTAAACTAGAAGAGTGTACCAAATTTGAAAGGAAACTTACAGCCAACTTTTTCACAATTTCCACATAACCCAATTTAGATCTCTATAAAATAAACTCATAGAATCCACATGCAAAGATTAGACAACATACCCATCAAAATTTGACACAAGATATATCCTGGGAAAACCCTCATGAGAGAAAAACCCAGCCTCCAAAAGCATCATCCACCATGTATTATCAGCAATGCGTCTATTACAATACAACAATAGAGAGCTTCTGAAACCCAACCATAGCAAGCCATCAACAAGCACTCCATGTGACCAAGCATGAATCTACACATCCCATGCCATGCTTCTTTAACAAAACTTGGCTAACTAACTAACCCAAACAAATACCCTTGTACAAGCTCCCACAAAACCACCAAGTGGTATTATATCAAAACCATGTGCCCAAAACTATGTGACAATAAAATATAATATTTTTTCTACCCACCCTTGACCCATATTTAATATTGGGTACTTCATCACAATTGCATTCCCTGATATTAAATGCATACAATATAATAACACCAATGTGTCAATACAACTCATCAAGCGGTTACAAGAATATTCTAAAAGAATCTCTACATGTTGCACGTCCATCTAGGTGCTCCTAGGTGCAACAATACAATATGATATTACAATATAATTTCTTGTCCACCTCACACAATAACAAAATAATACAACAAATAAATATTATTATACAAAGTTTACAACACCATTTTCCCAACATTCTCCCACTTGTTGTATACATTGCATAAGGGCCAAGAATTAATCTGTCACATGAACAAGAGATTGATCTCTCCATGCACATATACCATCATGGAATCCAAGTGCTCCATGTGCTTCATCAAGATACCTGCAACAAGAAACAAAGTGAACACCATCTCATACATGAATGCTCACACCCTCCATCATGCCACTACCACTAGACATAAAAAGGCCATCCAAACAGAAAGCCACACAATCTGTCGCAACAAATAATAAGTCTTGCACCAACTAATATTCAAACACAAACACTAATCCAAAGGTATCCAATGCAAAGTTAGTTGTTTATATAGCTAAAATAATACCCATAGCAAGTCCTAACACATCAACTATGCATGCCTCCAAGGAATACAAACCAAGTGAATAACATCTCATCAACATATCCAACCTATAACTTGCAACCATAAGCCCCATGTGCAATACCTTCCACGTATGCACACCAAGGAACTCTCACTACATAGGTAATGTCAATATCAGAAATGAATCCACTAACAACATATCAGAGAAGTGTAACCATGTACTATCAAGAACATCCGCATCAATATGAACATCATGTTAACCAATAACCTATAAGTACCACTCTCACACCATGTCTCCAGCATTATCCCATGTTCTCCACACCAACAAAAGAAAGAGATAAAGGAACGACTATGTCATCTCCCACATGACATATCATGAATACAAACTAATCAACACATAGCTCTAAACAACCTCAAACCAATGTAATGTGAATACAAACATCCAGGAAGATAACTGAAACAAAGAGAGAAATACTGCAAATCAAATCATGTAGTATGTCCTTCTACACACACCTCTAAATGTTTATTGTGTCAAGTATGATCTCCTCCATAAAACCCCAAATGAAAATCCATAACAACACCCAAACATTGTTCAATCCCTTGGACTAAATCAACATATATAACATGTAATAGACATGGATGTAAGCCTCTCATAACCAAGAAGATCAAACCAAAAATCCATTCCCAATCACAAGGGAATGCACCCAATAAACTATCTCCCAAACTAATATCAATGACTGCCACCATCATAATAATAACTCAAATGCACAAGGAGATAACCAATGCCATACATCTCTCAATTGAACCCTTGAGAACTAAAGATATCCATAGCTCAAGATCCATATCTATGAAAGATAAGCATGAACATAATGCACCTGAAAGGAAACAATGGGAAATACCTCTCAAGTACAAAATTGTCGATTAGACCAAGAGTGGTAATCAGAATGCTCATCCAAGACATCCAATTCATCATGACTCATCTAACAACAATCTCTTCTCAAGTCTATACCAGGTGAATTCTCCTTGGTCTTCCTGTTGAAACAACCAACCATCCCAACACATATCTCTAATCACAAGAGACTACTAGCATCACCAATATCCTCCAAGTATCCATGAGTATTTGTAACCCAATCCATGCCAAACTCCTAATGCAACACAACAATATCATGAAGTATTAAGCAAATGATCATGTACCCAATACAAAGAGAACTACCAAGATCAATGTCAAAGATCCAACCACAGAATCAGGAATAAAACATGACAACACGATCTAATCGTCTCAACCAAAGAGATAACATGCTCCGTATGAACATCTCAAATAACCATAACATGTCATAACTCTAAATGCATATCAAGAGTGTATTGTGACATAATATCAACCATCTTATTAGTCAAGGATAACAAGTCAAATGAAATCATAAACCACACCTCAACCAAGGACTCTTTGAGCCTTCAAGATGTAAACATCCTCAAATATCATGAAGATCACCATCTCCTACAAGTGTGCCCGCAAATGTGAAAGAGCCTTCTACAATAGCAGGATCTAAGGTATCCTCCAAACATATGCACACTAAGAAGATCATCCACCATCTAATGGTGAATATACATCACTGCTACAATCTCCCATTGAACCATGATACCGAGCTCTCCATAGCATCGTGATAACCATGTCTGAAATGAAGATCATCCAGGTCTACACACATACAACTGAAATGTCAACAATTATCAATTAAACCATGAACTCCATCTCAAGAAGAAACAAACCAACCAACAAACAATTTGTATCAAATCCTACATCGCCACATCATCACTGTCAAAAGCTCCCATTGAAAGTGTATACAAGCTATCCATCACAATATGATAAAACCATCCTCTAACCATCAAAATCAACCAAAATAATATAGAAATCAAGGAACTCAAAGCGTGCATCATAAGCTCACTAAGAGCCAAATAAACCATGATCCTTAAACAAGAAGATACACTACCATAACCAATTAGGAATCCAAATCAAATCATCATCAATAAAAGAACCTGCAAATCCAACCATTTCATGCCAAAGTCCCTAAACATAAGGGACATCCATGACATCATGATCACATCCATCAAACAAGCATCTAACTCAATGAGTCCAACCTATCAGCATCACATAGTCAACCATGTAGGTCCCCCATCATGATTGTACCTGGTAACAATGTCTTTTTTCCTCACCATGAGAACAAAATCAGTGAACCAATGACTAAGCCAAGCCACCAATTTGAATATGCATCAACAATGACAGGTCTATGGGCATAGACAACCCATATCCAAGTCATAGATGCAATCCTATAGGTAAAGAAAAGCTCACAAAATTGCACAACTTGTAGACCAACCAATGCAACATACATACCCAAACCAAATTGATATCCATGTCATCATAAGAGCAATATGAGATACAACACTGAGTATACCATGACATCAAATCAAAATCTCCAATATGTAACATTTCATAAACTCATACTGTCACCAAAGCCAAAAGAATCCATAAACAACTCAGATCAAAATATCAGCAAATAAATTATATCAAACCTACTCCAAATCTGAACCAATGTGTAGTGCTCTCCAAGAGCTTTCTGTTGACTATTCGAAGTCCAAAATATGACTCAATATGCTCAAGTTATGACCTCTCAAAGTCAAAAAAGGTACTTGTCACTTCCAACTCACATTTCACTCCTCAAATAGAAAAATCTGGAAAATCTGATGATAAAAAATGAAGTTTGTTCAACCACCTTTCCAATGACTATAAGCAGTCAAAAAACTGACATCATATGCCCGAGTTATGCTCCGTCGAAGAAAAATAGCCAATTAGGCTATAAATGCATGCATGGACTCCAATTACGTTCACCAATATGCCATAAAAATAATTTTCCAATTTTCCCAATATGCTAATAAATCATTTTCAAAATTTTTAATAATAGTCCCTAGGTGGGACCCACTGACCGGGCCCACCACCATATAACATTGGCATATAAATAAACCATGGCATATAAAAATTATTGGATGGCATTAAAATAATTTCCAAAGTTTAATAAAAACTTTATTCAAAAGGAGGGGCGGATTTTTTATTTTTTAAAAATTGTTTGTTTGAAATTAAGAATCCCAACCCACGTGCGGTGAGCCCAATCCACACCCCACGGGGTGGGTGGTCTCCACGAGCTACCCTGCCTAGGATCTCCCCATAGGACAGGGGCCCATGGGGCCTACCAACCACTGTCAGTTGGGGTCAGCAACTAGTACCACTGTCGATACCAACCGACAATGATAGATTTGCGAGGGTGGCAGAGGGTCGAGGGGTGGCCCTGCCCTCTCCACATAATACATTTTTTTTTTAAATTTTTTCAAAAAATCCCCCACAATAAAAATAAATAAATTATTTATCGGATTTGGCAAGAAATTTTTTTTCATTCAACAAATTTTTTAATATATTATTTTCTGACGACACCTAGTTCGTACGGTCATTAGGCTAAAAAAAAATTCAAACTCAGATCACTGTCATCAAAACGGGTCAAATTATATATCAAAATTCATCTCCCAGCCTCCCTGATCACAACCATGGGGTCTGTTTTGTCCCATGGGGCCAAATCTAAAGCTCCACCCCCAAAACCCCCAAAATGCAAAATCATGGAAACCCATTTTGAAATAAATTTTTTTAACAAAATATCTGCAACAAATGCCTACAAATCTACAACCCACAACCTACAACAAACCCTTGTATCTTGCATTGTCTTTCACTCTTTCATGCATTCATGGATTCAACCTAGGGTTATAACAACCATAAAACCATATAGCTTTGATACCACTTGAAAGGAAACTTGGAGCTAACTTTTTGACAATTTCCACATAACCCAATTTAGATCTCAATAAACTAAACTCATAGAAAACACATGTAGACAATAGACAACATACCCATCAAAATGTGACACAAGATATATCCTGGGAAAACCTCATGAGGAAAAAACCCAACCTCCAAAAGCATCATGCACCATGTATTATCAACAATGTGTCCATTACAATACAACTATGGAAAGCTTCTGAAACCCAGCCATAACAAGCCATCAACAAGCACTCCATGTGACCAAGCATGAATCCACACATCCCATGCCATGCTTCCTTTACACATGCTAACTTGGCTAACTTACCAACCCAAACAACTACCCTTGTGGTTGTTTTTATAAACACAAGCTCCCACAAAACCACCAAGTGGTATTACATTAAAACCATGTGCCCAAAACCATGTGATAATAAAATATAATAATTTTCCTACCTACCCTTGACCCACATTTAATATTGGGTACTTCATCCTAATTACATTCCCCAATATTAAATAAATATAATATAATAATACCAATGTGTCAATACAACTTATTAAGTGGTTACAAGAATATTCCAAGAGAAACTCTACATGTTGCATGTCCATCTAGGTGCTCTTAGGTGCAACAATACAATATGATATTAGAATATAATTCCATGTCTACCTCACACAATAATAAAATAATACAACAATGAAACATCATTATGCAAGGTGTACAACACCATTTTCTCAACAAAATTGTGGTTTCAACCACAAGAAGACTTGATTAAATCTCTCCTAATTATTAAGGGAAGGCTCCCCTTGTGATTCGCTACTCTATTCTAATAAAATAAGATACAATTTTTGTTTCAACTCCTATTCTAACATGGGCAGTATATCATCATCCTCTTTTTTCAAGATTGATGCTATTCTTTTCCTTTGTTTTTAAGAAATAATTTATAATATAGAGTAGCAATAATTCTTACAATTTCTTTGTTACAAATTAACTTGGAAAGCAAGAACAATACAATATAGATAAGAAAAGAAGCAAAGTGTCCATAAAGGCACAAAGTCCTTTGTTGCTTCTCCAAGATTAGAAAGAGTGCTTTAGACCAAAATCTTAATATTCATTGTTGTCCTATCAACCTTTTTACAAATTTTTCTATAACCCAAAGAGTTAACTAAGAAAATTAAAATAAAGCTCAAGTCTTTAAAATTATTCCTAGCTTCACCTTTGATAATACTTTTGTGAAATAATAATTTATGAATCTCAAAGTCTTCAAGTTACTCTTTCCTTTTTCAAGATGACAAAGTCTTCAAAGTGTAACCTTAATATATCACTGCTAAACTTAACTTGAAAGTACCAATATGAAACACAAAGTCTTCAAAATGATATGACTTTTGCCAATTCCTAATTCTATCAACAATAATCAAGATATGACATAAAGTTCATAAGTTAATAGTTGTCTCTACACTTTAATGATATTCTCTCAACATAGCTTTACTTGTGTAAATAAGAATTTATAACAAAAATGACATAAGAACACTCTCACCATAAATACAAATGTATCCAAGACAAGTCTGGATGCCAAAATATTTCTTCTTAGTTCATCAAGTTTATAAAATCACAAGAGGAACACAAACTTTCACTTTTTCTCTTCACTTCGGTAGAGTTTGGGCATATAGATTAAATATAATAGATAAAAATTGTAATGAGAAACCTCATATATATAGTAGAGAGGTGCAACATGAAAATAGGAAAATACTATGACTAATTCAAGAAAGAGTCCTAATTGACTTTGGACTCAGGCATTGCCTAAGTACAAAAACTAAATACAAAATTAACACTTGAAGTGTCAATGTCTTATTCAAAAATACATCTACTATGAAAATTACTAAGCGTCACTGGATACACTCCATTTTGATCCTGCTTCATAGATTCCTCAAACTTTAGCAAAGTCACTTTCATCTAATCCTGATCAAGGCCTTTAGTGTGACCTGTGATGATCTTGACCCAAGTGATAGAATATTTGAGGTTCATGTAGCATTTCTTGTGTTTCTTTAGAAGCGAGGCTAGATCATCCAAATTGACCTGGATATCTACTAACTTATCAATTGAATCCATTGAGAAAGCTTTCTTATGGACCTCTTCACCAATCAGCACACTAAACTCTTTGACGATATCATCTTTTTGAAGGAGTTTTTAATTCTCATCGAGGAAAGTGTAAGGAAGAGATGATATCTTCTTGATGATGTCTTTCTCTTTATCATTACATTCTTTTTGTGCTTTCCTCAAGTCTTTGATAAGCATCTCAAGTGTGTTCATTTGATGTTCTAGTATTTCTCTTTGTTCAATGTACATATCCCTTGAGGGGATCACTCCATTATCAGCTAAAACATCCAACTGGAAATCTTCTAACTTCAACCAAGAGTTGAAGTCCTTCTCATGTGTTTCCAACTCATTTGAAATCAAATTCAAAGTTTTATCAATTTCAACTTTCACCTTCTCCAAGTTGTTTACAAGAGTAACTATTGAACATAGGAGGCGGGTTCCCTGGCTCAACAACCTATCCATCCATTCGCCAACTGTTCTCCTACAAGAATTTACCTGTTCAGCTTGTTTGACACTGTTCTCATCCATCGAAGAAGTGACCGGCTCAATTACCTTTGATGATTTGGTAATCTTGATCAAGACTTCTATGAGTTGATCAACTTGTGTTTTCAACTTATCTATCTTTTCCTTCTCCTGATTGAACATTGTCACAAGATACTAGAAACAAGTTTGAACATCTTCGACTGCATCCTGATGAGTTTGTTTGCCCAAAGAAATCCTTTTGATGACATAATAATTTGGTTGCATTGTATTAAGATCTGTATTAGAAGAAGGAATAGCCATCTCCACATATTTTTTTTTTAATTCATCCACCTTCACCCTAGATAGATTTTTAGCCTTCTTCTTTCCCTTGGTCTTAATAGACACCAATTGATTGAAATCAAAATCATCAGGAGATACCGCCTTTTTTTCCTCTTGGGAGTGTTACACACTAACCAAGGTGGCAATGATGAATCTTCATCTACTCCCACAGATAAAACTTGTGTAGATGATTCTCATGACTGAACACTAGTAGTAACAATGGTTGGAGTTGAGGTAGCAATGGTGTAAATGTCTGAACCCTCACCAAGCAAAAAATCAATCAGTTTGTATGTGTGTGCATTAGGTGCAAGTTGGACTTATTAGTCCAATTTGCACTTAACATAAGTGTAAAATCAAGACCAAGTGCATATCAGACTTAAAAGTCCAATTTTCACTTCATACAATGCAAATCAAAAAGGTAATATATATCAAAGTTATAACTCTGAAATACATTATGAGAAAAACTCACAAAGTAGTGTAAATCGGAGTTAAAACTCTGATATACACTAGTTACAATGTAACTAAACGAGTAAAGTGTGTATCGGACTTAAAAGTCTGATCTACACTTTATATAGGAAAAGCCATGGATGAGTGTCGGGCGGGGTTATAACCCCGACTGACACTTTCAAAAAAGAATCAAAAATGATGTTGGGAAAGGTTCTAAACCCACCTAACACTGTCAAAAAGAAAAGCACAAAGAATGTCTTTGGTGATGGTCAGGTTTGTAACCTCGACCACCACCAATGTAGTACAAAGAGTGTGGTGGGTGTTGGGGTTACCAACTCAACTACCAACCACACTTATAATGAGGTACAACAAAAGGGATGGGTCGGGGATATGACCCTGATCACCACCATAGTCATAGATTGTAGTGAGGATCAGGGTAATACCCCCGCCCAAACATAATCGCCATCAACAATATCAAGAGGTGAAAGTGGTGGGGGTGTATTCTCGCCACACACCATGATGCATGTCATGGTGTGTGACAGACATATAGTCTCATCACCACCATGAAGAAAAACTTGGATAATATGAATCGAGTCGAATTTCTAATCCAATACATATCAAGGTAATCCTTGGTAAAAGTCGGGTTTCAAATCCAATCCCTAACAATCTAAAAACTAGGGCACACCAAGATAAAAATCAAAAGCTTAATAATTTTAAAGCTTTGAGAAATAGATACATACCATGATTTCTATGAATGAAGCATGAGGAAAATCAAGCTCTTGACACCTTCAAGAAAATGATAATGAAAAATTAGAGCTATAATCAGAGAATAAATGGGTAAAGAAACCCGATTTGAAACAAACTTCTCAAAACATTAATTGCAAAATCGTGCATAATTAAGATGTAAATCAAACCTATGGGTCCGATTTGCACTTAAACGGCCAAAAAGGTGTAAGTCGGACCTATAGGTCCGATTTACATAAAAATTGATTACCAAGGTGTTTAATCAAGGTTAAAACCCGATTTTACACCTAACGACCAAAGATGCAAAATCAGAGGTAAAACCCGATTTTGCATCAAAACAGGGAAGTTCACTTTTTAAGTTAAAATTTTAAAAATTTTAACTTAATGAGAGAATTTCAATGTCGAATATCACATATTAGAGGATGAATGAGATAACCATAGTGCCTCATTTTATTGACTTTGAAAGAAAAGAGGATGAATTATGAAAAATTCGTAGGAGCTGTCCTATTTTTACACAAAACAAAAACGAGGACAACAGGAACTATTCTCACCTTTCCAAATTGATCATGTTTTGAGAGTTACAAAAGGGCTACTCTTCATAATTTCTCATAGGTTAGAATGATACAGCAATATGTTCAAAATATGGATTTCAGTTTTTTTATATAATATAATGAGAGCTACCTCTTGGGAGTGCTTATCTATCCAAAGAAAAAGGTTTAATTTAGCACCAAAATTTCAAATTCAATTATGTTGTACCTGTTCAATCTACTTGCATTCAACATATTCTTTCAAATATATATCATTTTTTTTGGATTTGGAACATTCAAGAAATCCACCCTAAAATTGGAATCTTTGACCATTTTATTAGAGAGATCTAATTAGGTTCTTATTTCTATTAATTCTCTATCAAAGTTCTTGAATTTTGACTTGAGTTGCATCCAATTGCTTCTTTAAGCTCATACCTATATCCTTGACAACTTGCAAAACTTTTGATTGAGACTTGAGCTCATGCTTTTCCATGTCAACTAAATCATAATTAATTACCAAATTTACAAAATATCCTATATTATCTCTTGATTTTTGGAATTCTTCTTGTTCCTTTGGGATCTTTTATGTATAAAATATAATTAGATCCCTCATGAAGGCTATTAACTTGATGGATTTCTCAATGGAATCATCATCATCATCATCTCTTGGTACAACCCCATTATTCACTAAATCTTGAGGTGACATTTTATGCGCTTCCATTACTAGTGGAAGTTATTGTTGATACAAGTCATTTTCTTTCCTAAAGAGATAGAAATAAAGCCATTATCTCCAATTGTATAATTTGTTCATGAAATTTACAAGAATATATTATATATGTTTACAAGTTTTATACAAAAATGTATCAATCCAAATATCAATTGCTTCATACCCTATAAAGTATCTACCTCGTCCTTTGACATAAAAAATATAATGTTGTCATTTCCATAAAGATTGCATTAATGAAATGTTATGTTGTCATTGATGTCAATTAACCGGTAATGATATTGTTATAATGTTGTTTTGTAACCGGTAGGAAGAGCTAGTGAAGGAAATTGTAACCGATGGGTAAGTTTGTGGAGTGAACCAGTATTGCTAAGTATTGGAGAGTTGAACCGGTAAACCCTACCCGTTGATTTGATAAACCCTAACCGATTAAGTTTAGTGAATTGGTTGTATTGGTTTATGATCTGATGATGAACGGTAATGATTATGACACGTATGCTTATTGTATGAAGAGAGTTTTAAAGTGTTTTTGGTGCATTGAGATAACTATTTTTGTCTAGGGAATGAGAAAGTATATTGCATGTAATGCAAAGTACGTGATGAGTTACTGAATTTCATGAAGCGGTGATCAAGGAGCAGTCGAGGCTTTCTTGAATGATGTGTAGAGATTGTTATGTAATCCAATAGTCATACTTGAACCGACATGTTTGTAGTCTCTATGAGAGAATTAGGTTTTTGTTTATAAGGTCGATGAGTTGTTTTGTTTTAGAGTTGGCAAATTTTTAGTTAAGTGTGTGGTTGCTGAACCGGATGATGTATTTGCAGTTTGTGTAAAGGCAGATAGGAGCAAAAAAAGGATCTGAACAAGCAAGTGTAGTGCTATTCAAACAGATCAATAAACTCATGTTGTTCTCTAACAATTGCAACAGTTTTTGAAATCCCCTAACCGGGTAAGCTCTAACAAGTTTGGTGTTATTTAAATCCTCTAACAAGGTCGTCCATTAGCTTGGATTTCAAATCCTCTACCGAGGTTACTCCTCATAGGGTATTGCTTCTAACAAGGCTTTATAGTCAATCCCTTAACCGGATGGTCCCTAACAGAATCTATTTTTAAGAGGACTTTTTGTAAATATTTAATAGGCTTGGCTCCTAATGGGGAAAACTTCAAAAGAGTTCAGATAGTTATCTTGTGAGTCTCATCTCATCGTGGTTTTTCCCATTTGGGTTTCCATGTCAAAATATTGTGTCAAGTGGTGAATGTTTTTGTGGTTATGTTTTCTGTGGTTGATTTGTTTAACTACTTAATCCACTTCAATAAGTCATGATAACCGACAACAATATTAAATGAAGTTTTACTTATGTCAGTAAAAGTGTTTGGATGTTTATGAGTCTCAAGTTGTTTACTGTTAATCTATTGTAACAGTCAACTGGTTTATTCTGCAGTGATATTGCATTTATAGTTCAGTGGTTTAACTTGTCTGATCTAAGTTTACTTTGAGAGGTTGATTTTGAGATTGTTGAGATTTTATTATCAGTTTTTCTATCTACTAATTCCCCCCCTCCTCTCAGTTGTTGACCGGATCCTTATTCTTTCATCATATGATCATATAATATTAGTAGAATTACTAAACAAGGGAGACACCCAATTTATCATTTTTTAAGCAATATCTCTTAACTAAATTCCATCTATTCTTTGAGTTGTCCCTTGGTTTCATAATCCTTATCAATTCTCAACTTCAAAGATTCTATAGTTGTATCTAGAGAATCCAACTCTTCCTCCCTTGTTTTCCTAGCCATATTGACTTGAGTTTCCTAATAATTCCAAGGAGCCATTTCTCTAGAATCCTTGTCAACTATAAGAGTTATTATTTCATCAATCCTTTCTCTATTTTGGTTCATTTAGATTGCCTAGAGGATATTGTTTTTTTTTCTTGGGAGATTTTGCTTATTTATCATATTAGTCATCACCTCAGAGTCTAAAGGCTTTATTTTGTTGTTTCTCCTTTTGGAAGAAGAATCCAACTTAAAGTAAGTGTAGGGTCCTAAATTGTACTCCCTTACAATTTTGTCCTCCTTTGGGTCCTCACCTTGACGTTTGTGGCTTGGGGCCTAATTGAAGCCTTCATTCTATTCACACCATGCAAATATCTCATAATTTTCAAAATACACATTTGTTGTCCCTCATTTCTTGGTCCTTGATGCACCTAATACTTTGGTTCTCCCAATCAGGACCCATTTTAGGGCTCCATAACAGTAACATAATTTTAGCGGGGACCTAGATGGACCATGTAATCTCATGTCAAAAAATTAAATTATTTTTCGACGAGAAAGTATACAAGGATTTCTACCCCTCTCATTTTGATAACCAGCTAAGAGATTCATGAAATCAATCAAGAATTCAAATTCAAGTGAGCAAGAAATCAATCTTCTTTCAAGTGTTGGAGCAAAAGTAAGGTCGGGATTCAAGCATTAGAGTTGACATTCAAGTATGTGCTCAAAGATGGTGGTCAGAAAAGTGGACACTATTAGGTCCCAGAGATAATTGAGAGGGGGGTGGGATGAATTAGTTGTCAAATGAATTTAAACCAAAAACAACTTAATCAACTTTCTGCTTAATACCGGTGAAATAGTCTGTTATACCGATGGATAGTTTTATCAGATAATTGCAATGTCGGTAAAGATTAATGCATGAAACAAAAAGACAAAGTCATCCACAACACATAACACCAATATTTGTACATGGAAACGTTGTAAGGGGAAAAACCACGGTGGGAAACCTTACCCACAATCAGATGATACTACTGCAAATAGTAAGTGTATACAAATGGGGTCTGCACATGCAGAAAGGCCAAGCGCCTAGAGCTCACTGCTCAAACACAAAATGGGAGTCACACTGACTACAATTGGATGGTTAAATCCAATAAGAATGTACTACTCAAAATAGCATCTTCATATGCTAGATTCAGTACCGATGTAGTGTTGATATGCTTTCACAAAAACCTAGCATCACCTTCGAATGATCTCTGCATGTATAGCTCTGCTTATTCTTGCATATACCTTCACACAATTATTTTTAGCATTCCCATATTCGATCTTACAAATAAGATCTTACATTTATACCATACCCTAAGACCAATTTTAGTAGGTCGGCTCTAAAGGATAATACAATAAAATCAATTTACAAATCAATTAATATCTGATGCAATAACCAGTTCACCATGTCGGTTTAATGCATTTACAACAATAATAAATCATCTTCATAGCATGTCATGCTGATCTGGAAAAGATAAACCTGTCGGTGCATAACCTGGACCTATTTGCCGGTAACAACAAATATGCAAATATGAATATACCAATAAACAATTATTCAAGATAAGATGTCCAAACAATGTCTTCGACATAACCAAGTGTTTTCCATGTCATTCCAAGTGTCGGTGATCATTATATCCTATTGGTGTACCATATACCGGTGACTGTGCATAAGTCACTAGCTTGTCAGTGAATGTTGTTGAGTCTCTAAAGTGTTAGAGTTTTAGTAGGTGCTGACATAAATGACAAAACCATACCAAAATACTAAAAATCTCACCCTTTGGCATTGATGGAAACACAAGATGGAAAAACCATCAAAATGCCAAAATAGAAGTGCCAAATAACAAAAACCAACAATCTCCCAAAAAGAGATTATAACCAGAAATCAAAATACAGATACAGAGAGTAGTGATCTCTCCCAAATAACAATCTCTCCCCCTGGGAGCAACATGTGTTTTCCTTGTGTTTTTCCATACTAATCTCTCCCCCTTTGACATCAAATGCAAAAGTTATTACAAAACATGTAAAGTTCTATTGCCAATAGTTAATAAGATGAGGGGGGGGGGGTGTGAATCATACAAACTTAACTTGTTCAATATATTCAACTTATTCAACCTCGGTAGCTTATACTTTAGAATATGTAACCAAAACTGTAAAACATTCAAACTTATGAACAGATAACATCACAACACATATAACACCAAATTTAACATGGAAATCCAAATAGAGAAAAACCACTATGGGATTTCGGACCCACTAAGAAATATACCCTTCTAGAGTATGCTCAGTTAAAAGCAAATCCTGTTAAAGATTACAAACACGTTTCTAGATGTGACCCGATTAAGGGATTTCCCTCAGACTTGTTAGAGTCTTGCACTTTGTTAGAAGTGACCTTGTCAAAGGATTTCAAACACTCATTTAGAATGTTACCTTGCTAGAGGGTTTACAAATAAGACTGTTAGGTCCACTCGGTTAAGAGATTTCTTGTCACTTACAAAATAAATAACAGTAATAAATTATATCTGCAACTTCACATCTAAAATGCTAAAGCAGATTCTGTTTGCTCAAAACAATCTTGTCATAAGACTTATCTAGTCCCTTGTTGGGCTTGCTGGGCTTCTCAATCTCTTCTTCAATCAGATCTTCAAGCTTTTGAGCTCAGTAAACAATCCTGTAGCATCACTATGCATACATTTGCCCGCATGCATTGTTTATCAACAATTCCTTATTTATAAACAATTTCTAACCGCTTAATCTCCTTGATCACATTTCCCATGATCAATATTGGCCACCAGATCATTAAACTGGACTAGGTTCAATGAATCCTTTGATCTGAAAATGTTTTACCTCGCCTTGGAACTTGCATTCCTTCCTAGGAACTTGTGCTAGGTTATTGCAGTTCAATCTGTGTTGTAGATTTTCCTCTTGATTTTTCATTGCCGTAGATCCTTAACAAAAACTTCTTGCGCAACATACCAATCATTTATTCATCTCCAGCTCATCAGCATCCTTCATTAAATCGGCATTCTTCATTAAATAATTCTTTTATCCATCCAATGTGATCTATTATAACTTGGTTGTCACTCGGTTAATATTGAACTTCACTCGGTAGACATTCTTCCTTCTTTAACCGATATTGATAACCTTAGGGTTTACCGACTAGGTACCTTAGGGTTTACTGACTAGGTTCTTCTCTCGGTGACATAGTACAATATTAAACTTATAATCAACAACATATGTAGGATATCAAATCAATCAAAACAACATGATCTCATCATTGTCTAACTTGGTAATAGTTGCCTATTGAATAACTTATTTCTCCCCTTTATTATCACATTCTTTCTGTGTCACTTACCGACCTCCTAATACTCATCAACACATACTTCTCAAGATATGGCAACATCATACTGAATCAGAAAATCAATTTCTTGACATCAATGACATGACATCAATGACAAAATAATATTATTAAGACAGTAATCATCCTTCTTCAGTTATATCAACAATCTCCAACAACCTTCTCAATATCCTTATTGAAATGTGAACAATCTCCCCCTTTGGCATTGATGGCAAAACCAACTTTAAGTGGCAATACCAACTTGATTTGTTCCAACTGATTTGGATTTAGATTGTTGTTAGACTTTTCTTGTTATCCTTGAGCTGTCTCCTAAAGTCTTCTCCCCCTATCATTGGTTTTCTGTTATCTTCTCTATTTAGTCTTCTCCCCCTTTGACAACAATGCCAAAAAGAAAAAAAAACTAATTCATGATTTCTTCCTTTGTGAAGTAATTTCCTTGCTATGTTACACATGTATCATCTCAGTCTTGGTCAAAGCAACTTGTCTCCAATCACTATTTCCTGCACACCTTTAGAAAACCTCCTAAAGTGCATAAATCAACATCAATCCACAAATAATATTTGATGGAGTCATCGAATTGATGCTTTCATCGAACTTTGTCAGTGAGTAGAAGATAGGGGTAGGACCCCTAGCTTGCTTCTGAGATACTCAAAAGTGTCACTTGGCAGTGGCTTTGTAAAAATATCAACTATTTGTTCCTTTGAACTAATATATTCCAGCACAACTTTCTTCTCTTGAACTTCTTCTCTGAGATAATGATACTTTATAGAGATATGCTTTGTCTTAGAGTGCATTACCGGATTCTTTGAAATGTTAATGGCACTAGTATTATCACAGAATATAGTTACTGGCTCAGTAACTTTTTCATTTATACCTTCCAACAGTTGTTTGATCCATGCTATATTGGTACAATTCAATGCTGCAGTGACATATTCAGCTTCAGCTGTTGACTGTGAAATGCATCCTTGTTTCTTGCTAAGCCAACTTACTAGTCTTTCTCCAAAGAAGAAAGCTCCACCGCTGGTGCTTTTCCTGTCATCAATGTTTCCTGCCCAATTAGCATCAGTATAAACTTTTAAATCAAAATCATTCCTCTTTTCATTTACTAAGTCATAATCTTCAGTGCCTCTCAGGTATCTGAAAATTCTCTTGATTGTTGTCATATGGGTTTCTTTGGGATCTGTAGAAAATCTTGCAACTATTCCTACTGCATGTGCTATATCTGGCCTGTTGTGAACAACATATTACAACTTTCCAATCATAGATCAGTAAAGTGTCTCATCAACAGATGCAGATTCATCATTCTTTGATAGTTTACAGTTAGTAGTCATAGGAGTACTTACAGGTTTAGAATCCTCCATTCCAAATTTCTTTAAGATTTCCTTTATGCACTTGGATTGAGTAATGAAAATCGTATCTTTCATTTGCAGTATTTGTAAACCTATAAAATACTTTATCTCACCGATTAATGACATCTCAAATTCTTTGTACATTTCATTTCCAAAGTTCTTGCATAGAGAATCATTTCCACAAAAAATAATTTCATCAACAATTATGGCTGAGATCAGTATTCCATTGTCCTCATCATTCTTCATGTACATATTGTTGTTTTCACTTGTTCTTATAAAACCAATCTTGATTAAGTAAGAGTGCAGTCGCTCATACTATGCTCTAGGTGCTTGTTTCAGACCATATAAAGCTTTGTTTAATTTACATACCTAATCTTTACTCTTGTCTTCAACAAATCCTTCAGGTTGTTCAATATAAACTTCTTCTTCTAGTATACCATTCAAAAATGCAGATTTAACATCCATTTGATACACCTTGAAATTTTTGAAAACAGCATATGCCAACAATGTTCTTACTCCCTCAAGTCTAGCCATAGGTGCAAAAGTCTCACCATAATCTATTCCTTCTTCTTGAGCATAACCTTTGTAAACTAGTCTTGCTTTATTCTGAATGACCTCACCTTTTTCATTTAGCTTGTTTCTGAAAATCCACTTTGTATCGATTACATTTTTGTCCTTCGGTCTTGGGACCAATGTCCATGTTTCATTCTTCTTGATTTTCTCAATCTCTTATGTCATAGCATTTACCCAATCTTCATTGTTAAATGCCTCTTTTACTATTCTCAGTTCAAATTCAGATATCAGACATGTGTTCTGTCTCAGTTTGTTCCTTGTCATCACTGGATCATCCTTATCTCCTATAATCTAACTTGATGCATGATTCCTTCTAACATACTTGGCTAATATAGGCTCGGTAGGCTCGGTATGATCTTCTTCATCACTCGGTAATTGGATATTATCTTCATTTTCTTCAGCAACTTTCTCGGTAGGATTTCTCGGTTGAACATAAAGAAATTCTTCATAATTTTCAGGTTCTTTGGAATTTCGTACATCATTTCTTTCTGCAAATTCATCAATTTTCACATTTTCATTTTCTACTATTTTGTTAGTTGATTTGATCAGACATTTAAATGCTTTACTTCTAGAAGAATAACCAAGAAATGTTCCTTCCTCGCTTTTCTGATCAAACTTTCCATTTATGTCATCTTTGTGAACATAACATCTACTCCCAAAGATTTTAAAATAACTTACATTAGGTTTCTTGTCATACCAGATTTCATATGGAGTCTTCATAGTTCCTTTTTTTAGTTGTACTCGGTTCAGGGTGTAAACTGCAGTGCTGATTGCTTCTCTCCTAAATGTTTGAGGTACCCTCTTTTCTATCATCAGGGTTCTGGCACAGTCTACAATATATTTGTTTCTTCTCTCAGCTATCCCATTTTGCTGAGGTGTTCTCAGTGCTGACACTTGCCTTTTCATACCATGATCATTGCAGAATAAGTTAAATTCATTAGAAGTGAATTCTCCTCCTCTGTCAGATCTAAGACATTTAAGCTGTCTTCCTATTTTATTTTCAACTCTTGCCTTGTACCATTTAAACATTTGAAAAGCTTCTGATTTTTCTTTTAAAAACATAACTGACATCATCCTTGAGTAATCATCCACAAATAATATGAAATATTTATCACCATAATAACTTTGAACTTTCATGGTACCACAAAGATCAGTGTGTACTAGATCTAAAATTCCTTTAGGAGTGTAGGACTTACTTGTAAATCTTGATCTTGTCATCTTACCCATCTGGCATCCTCGGCACATAACATTCTCAGGTTTTTTTAGGCTCGGTAGACCTCTTACTCGGTGCTTCTTACTTATTTTGATCAGATTATCAAAATTTACATGACAAAACCTTTTATGCCATAACCAGGTATCGTCTATTTTTGCATATAGGGATTTTTTCCGAGTTGAGTCAAGATGAAATGTATTACCTTTTGTTTGTGTCCCAGTAGCAACCAGCTTTCCATGTTTGTCATGAACTTTGACACATCCCTTCTGGAATTCTATTCAGTATCTTGTATTGTTTAGTTGTGCTACACTCAATAAATTGTATTTCAAACCTTCAACCCAGTATACATCATCACATTTAGCATTTTCAAGAAGTGTTATAGATCCTTTACCTTTCACCGGACATGGTGCATCATTACCAAATCTTACATATCCTCCATCATAGTCTTCTAATTTAACAAACTTGTGTTTATCACCTGTCATGTGATGTGAGCATCCATTGTCTATGATCCAAGAATCATTATTATTTATGTGAGATATTAGGGATTTTTCTTCATACCTTTCTTCATCTGATCCATCTTTAATAGCCACATAAACAACTTCCTCTCTATCAGTTTCATCAGATTTATCATCGTTGGATTCATCATCAGCTACTAGGCATGTCTTTCTGTCTCTCCTTCTGAAGTCTCAGTGTCCTCAGTATTGATTGTCTTTATGTCTATCTTCTCGGTATTCTCTCTTTTCACCAAATTCTTTGTCAAGAAAGTTAGAAGCCATATGTCCTATTTTATCACAATTGAAACATTTCAAAGGTAGCTTTCCTTTATACTTACCTTTGCCTCTCGGTAACCTTCTAGCCAATAGTGCTTCAAACTCTTCTTGCTTTCTGATTTCCTCATACAGTTTGTGTACTTCTTCCATGTTTTTACGAAATCTCTAACTTGCTCCACTGTGATTTCCTTCAAAATACTTATTCATTCTATCATTATAGTCATCAGATTCACCAATATGAAAAGAACTGAATGTAGATTCTACTTTATTTACTGAAGACCCATTGTTATCAAAATTACTTAACTCAAATGCATGTAGCTTACCGATAGTGGAATCGAAAGAGACTGGCATGTTTGGTATAGACCTTAATTCATTGATTGTAGAGACTCGAATGGCATAAGCAGATAGAAGGGTTCTCAACAACTTACTTGTTACATCCTTTTCTTCAATAGTTCCTCTTGCTCCTTTAATTTGATTGACAATTTCCTTTAACCTTGTACTGTATTGTGTTATGTTCTCACCTTCATTCATTCTCATGGATTCAAGTTGACCTCTTAGACTCTCTACTTTTTCTCTCTGAACATGTTCATCACCACCATACACAGATATGAGCTTGGTCCATGTCGCTTTTGCATCATTATAGCCTTCTAGATCATTAAACTCTGAGTCGGTCAATGCTGATGTTATTTCAATCATAGCTTGAATATGTTTTTGCTTTACCTTTATCTCTTCCATGTCATTGGGTTGGTGCTAGGTGCTATGTAATCATTTTCCAGATAATATGTTGCATATTCTCCAATTCCTTATAAGTCCAGCTTCATCCTTTTCTGCCATGTGGAGAAACTTGACTTGTTCATCTTTGGTGCATCCCTTTTATACATCTTCAGATTTTTGCCTCGAGTACCTTTAAACTTTTCTTTTGGAGTCCAAAGCTCTAATACCAATTGTAAAGTTCTGATGCCAATAGTTAATAAGATGAGAGGGGGTGGGTGAATCATACAAACTTAACTTGTTCAATATATTCAACTTATTCAACCTCGGTAGCTTATACTTCAAAATATGTAACCAAAACTGTAAAACATTCAAACTTATGAACATATAACATCACAGCACATATAACACCAGATTTAACGTGGAAACTCAAATAGGTAAAAACCACTATGGGATTTCGGACCCACTAAGAAATATACCCTTCTAGAGTATGCTCGGTTAAAAGAAAATCCTGTTAAAGATTACAAACGCATTGCTAGATGTGACCCGGTTAAGGGATTTCCCTCAGACTTGTTAGAGTCTTGCACTTTGTTAGAAGTGACCTTGTCAAAGGACTTCAAACACTCATTTATAATGTTACATTGCTAGAGGGTTTACAAATAAGACTATTAGGTCCACTCGGTTAAGAGATTTCCTGTCACTTACAAAATAAATAACAGTAATAAATTATATCTGCAACTTCACATCTGAAATGCTAAAGCAGATTCTATTTGCTCAAAACAATCTTGTCATAAGACTTATCTAGTCCCTTGTTGGGCTTGCTAGGCTTCTCAATCTCTTCTTCAATCAGATCTTCAAGCTTCTGAGCTCGGTAAACAATTCTATAGCATCACTGTGCATACATTTTCCTGCATTTATAAACAATTTCTAACCCCTTAATCTCCTTGATCACATTTATCATGATTAATATTGGCCATCAGATCATTAAACTAGACTAGGTTCAATGAATCCTTTGATCTGAAAATGTTTTACCTTGCCTTGGAACTTGCATTCCTTCCTAAGAACTTGTGCTAAGTTATTGTGGTTCAATCTGTGTTGTAGATTTTCCTCTTGATTTTTAATTGCCCTAGATCCTTAACAAAAACTTCTTGCACGACATACCAATCATTTATTCATCTCCAGCTCATCAGCATCCTTCATTAAATAATGCTTTTATCCATCCAATGCAATCTATTATATCTCAGTTGTCACTCGATTAATACTGAACTTCACTCAGTAGACATTCTGCCTTCTTTAACCGATATTGATAACCTTAGGGTTTACCGACTAGGTTCTCCGCTCGATGACATAGTACAGTATTAAACTTATAATCAACAACATATGTAGGATATCAAAACAACATGATCTCATCATTGTCTAACTTGGTAATAGTTTCCCATTGAATAACTTATTTCTCCCCTATATTATCATATTCTTTCTGTGTCACTTACCGACCTCCTAATACTCATCAACACATACTTCTCAAAATATGGCAACATCATACTGAATCAAAAAATCAATTTCTTGACATCAATGACAAAATAATATTATTAAGACAGTAATCATCCTTCTTCATTTATATCAACAATCTCCAACAACCTTCTCAATACCCTTATTGAAATGCCAACAATCTCCTTTCTATTGTAATACCAACAAAACCAAGTTCATATACAAAATACCAACCAATTTAGTATTCCAACTACTCCCCCTGAGAAGTAGCTTCCTCATCATAGCCGGAATAAAATATTTCTCTATTAATTATGCCAGTTGATGACAATCATCAACTTCCTAAGTCTCTACCAGTGGAGGTATGACCCCAAGCTGATCTCTAAGATATTAAAAAGTTTCCTTGTTTAGTGAAAATATCTGCAATATGCTCTTTAATATTCATATAAACTAGTTTTATTTCCTTTGCTTCAACATTTTCCCTTAGAAAATTTAGTTTTATAGAAACATGTTTTGTTTTAGAATGTAATACCGGATTATTAGATATATCAATTGCTGCAGTGTTATCACAATAGATAGTTACAGGTTCCTTGCACATTACCTTTATGTCTTTCAACATTTGCTTAAGCCATAGTACCTGTGTACAGTTAGTTGCTGCTACAACATATTCTTATTCTGTTGTTGATAAAGATGTACAACTCTGTTTCTTACTTAACCAAGAAACTAATCTGCTTCCAAGAAAAAATGCTCCGTCAGTGGTGCTTTTTCTATCATCCACATCTCCTACCCAATTTGCATCTGTGTATGCACATAATTCAAAGTTTTCATCTCTAGGATACCATAATCCAAGATTTATAGTGCCTTGTAAGTACTGAAAAATCCTTTTTACTGTTGATCCATGATGTTCTCTAGGATTACTTTGAAATATTGAAACAATACATATTGCATTCATAATATCAAGTATGGTTTGTGTCAAATATAGTAAACCTCCTATCATATATTTGTACCTTGTTGGATTTACAGGTGTAGATTCATCCCTTAGTGATAGTTTGTCATTTGTAGTCATAGGTGTGTTTACCAGTTTAGAGTTCTCCATCCCAAATTTCTTTAGTAACTCTTTCAAGTACTTGGATTGAATCAAGAATATACCTTTATCAGTTTGAGAAATCTGCAATCCTAAAAAGAATTTTATTTCTCCAATCATAGACATTTCAAATTCTTGTTGCATTTCAATAGAAAAGTCTTTACATAATCCATCTTCTCCTCCAAAGATTATATCATCAACAAAAACTTCTATAGCCAAGATGTCATCATTATTCACTTTATAGTATGAGTTGTTGTCAGCATTACCTTTAGAAAAACCAATCTTCAAAATATACTTATCCAATCTTGCATACCAAGCTCTTGGAGCTTGTTTTAATCCATACAAAGCTTTTCTTAACCTGCAAACCATATCTTTGTCATCTTTCAAAGAAAATCCATGAGGTTGTTCAATGTAAACTTCTTCTTCAAGATCTCCATTCAAAAATGCACATTTAATATCCATTTGATATACTTTGTAGTTCTTGTGTGCTACAAAAGCCAAAAATAATCTGACTGCCTCAATTCTAGCTACCTGTGCAAAGGTTTCATTATAATCAATTCCTTCTTTCTGAGAATATCCCTTACACACTAGTCTTGCTTTATTTCTGATAACCTTTCCATCTTCATTAAATTTGTTTCTGAATACCCATTTGGTTCCAATTACATTTTTATCTTTAGGCCGGGGAACTAATGTCCAAGTGTTATTCTTCTCAATTTGTTCTAATTCTTCTTCCATAGCTTTAGTCCAATATTTATCTTCACATGCCTCATTTACTGATGATGGTTCAATTTGAGAAATAAGACATACCTCTTCATTTTCCAATCTTCCTCTTGTCATAACTCCTTTGTACTTGTTTCCAATTATCTGATCTTCAGAATGATTCAATATTACATACCAGGGTGTCTTCGTTTGTTGTTGTTCCTCAGTTATAGTGGAATTTTCAGATGATACCGGGGTAACTGGAACTTCATTCTATACTGGTGGGTTTAGTGTAGGTTCATTTGTTAGAATTTCTGTTGTCGGTTCAAAATCTGTATACCTTGAAGTTCCTCTTAATTGTTCATCAATCTTCACATTTGCACTCTCAACAATTTTCTGCAATCTTTTGTTAAAACATCTATATGCCTTACTCTTAGATGAATAACCAAGAAATATTCCTTCATCACTTCTAGGATCAAATTTCCCAATATACTCATCTCTTCTAATATAACATTTACTTCCAAACATTCTGAAATATTTAAGAGTAGGAGTAATATCAAACCATAGTTCATGAGGGGTCTTACCGGTTTCACCTTTGATGTGAACTTTGTTGAATGTATAGACCATTGTACTTACTGCCTCTCTCCAATATACATGTGGTAGATTTGCTTCTGATAACATACTTCTAGCTGCATCCAAGATAGTTATGTTTTACCTTTCAACAACTCCATTTTGTTGTGGTGTCCGAGGTGCTGATAACTGTCTTTTGATTCCATTCACTTCACAAAATGTATTAAATTCCTTATATGTAAATTCTCCTCCTTGATCTGATCTTAAACATTTGATTTTCTTACCAGTTTCATTTTCTACCATAGCTTTGAATAGTTTGAACTTTCCAAGTGCTTCTAATTTGTCTTTGAGAAAGGTAACCCAACACATTCTAGAATAGTCATCAATGATTAACATGAAATATCTATCACCTTGTAGGCTTTTAGCTCTAGCTAGACCACATAAATCGGTGTGAATTAAATCAAGAGCATTATTGGATTTTTCTGGAATACTTTTGAAACTAGCTCTAACTTGTTTTCCAAATTGACATTCCTTACATACTATATTGTGAAGTTTGATAATTTTAGGTAAATTTCTAACTGCCTTAGTAGTATTGATTTTCACTATGCAATCAAAGTTTACATGACAGAGTCTCTTATGCCATAGCCAACTTTCATCAATATGTGCAATCAAGCATGTCTTTTCACTGTTATTCAAATGAAAGATATTACCTCTAGTCTGATTACCGGTTGCAATTTCTATACCAGTTCTATTCATGATTTTGCATTTACCATTTTTGAATTGTAATTGAAATCCTTTCTCAACTAATTGACCAACACTCAAAATATTATGCTTCAAACCTTCAACATAGTAGACATTGTTAGTATTATTCTTACCATCAAGAGATATTGTACCCTTTCCTTTGATCAAACAAGCTTTGTCATCTCCAAATCTCACTAAGCCTCCATTATATTCTTGAAGGTTCAAGAATTTACCTTTATCTCTTGTCATATGACGTGAGCATCCTGAATCAATGATCCACTCATCCTTTACTTCAATTTTAGCTGCCAAGGCCTGCTCTACCAGTTGGACTGTAGGTGTCAATTGATCTTCTGTTATAGCAACAAAAACCCATCCATTGTCTATCGGATCCTCATCAGAATCATCAGTCACACCTTCATCAGCAAGATAACAAGATTTGTCTTTATTCTTCTTAAATCTGTATCTCTGATATTCAGGGTTAGGCTTGTATGTCAGTCTAGCTTCTTCTCTTAGTCTAGCATGTCTATCAGGTCATCTTGAAGCCATATGACCAATTGTATTGTAGTTAAAACATTTAAAGGGTACTTTACCTTCATACTTACTTCCAACTGGACCTTTAGGCATTTTCCTTGCAAATAGTGCTTCAAGTTCTTCAAGTTCTTCATTTTCTTTTCTGCTTTCTTCAAGTTCTCTTGCATAAGAGGCTTTCCAATTTGATTTTTCAAATGATGGTGCTGATGATGTAGATGCTTTAAAGGCTAAATCTATCTTTATAGTAGTAATAGGACCAAATTCCTCAATTTCAAAGGCTGAAAGTTTTCCAATCAATGTATCCCTAGTTACTAATGTATTAGGCATTATTCTTAACTCATTTATAGCAGTAACCTTCATTTTATATGTCGGTGGAAATCCTCTTATAATTTTTGAAACAATTTCATCTTCACTTAAGGTTCCTCCACAACATTTAATACCCAAAACAATTTCATTAATTCTTTCCATAAAAGCAGAAATCCTTTCATCTTCTTCCATTTTCAGATGTTCATACTTGACCCAAAAGCTTTCAAGTTTTGCATTTTCGACTATGGAATCTCCTTCATTCAGTGTTTCCAAATGATCCCAAATAGGTTTAGCAGTAGACCTATCCGATAATCCCATGATTTGTTGATCTAATAATGCGCTCAAAAGTGCTTCACTTGCTTTGCAATCATTTTCTTCATCTTTAGTCAAGTTAGGTGGATTAGGCTGATTGGAAGTGGAAGCAGTATAACCAATATTTGTAACATCCTAGATGTCCTTTCCAATGCAATTTAGATGTGTCTCCATTCTGATCTTCCATATGCCATAGTTGGTTCCATCAAGTTTAGGATTGTCCTTCTTGAAATAGTTAGTAGACATTGGATCTCGTCGACATGTTAAACTTCTGCAAAAGAGGACTAGGATCCGATACCAATTGTTAGGTCTCAGAGACAACTAAGAGGGGGGGGGGGTGAATTAGTTGTCAAATGAATTTAAACCAAAAACAACTTAATCAACTTTCTGCTTAATACCGGTGAAATAGTCTGTTATAGCGGTGGACAATTTTATCAGATAATTGCAATACCGGTAAAGATTAATGCATGAAACAAAAAGACAAAGTCATCCACAACACATAACACCAATATTTGTACATGGAAACCTTGTAAGGGGAAAAACCATGGTGGGAAACCTTACCCACAATCAGATGATACTACTACAGATAGTAAGTGTATACAAATGGGGTCTGCACATGCAGAAAGGCCAAGTGCCTAGAGCTCACTGCTCAAACACAAAATGGGAGTCACACTGACTACAATTGGATGGTTAAATCCAATAAAAATGTACTCCTCAAAATAGCATCTTCATATGTTGGATTCAGTACCGATGTAGTTCTGATATGCTTTCACAAAAACCTAGCTTCACCTTCGAATGATGTCTGCGTGTATAGCTCTACTTATTCTTGCATATACCTTCACAAAATTCTTTTTTGCATTCCCATATTCGATCTTACAAATAAGATCTTACATTTATACCATACCCTAAGACCAATTTTAGTAGGTCAGCTCTAAAGGATAATACAATAAAATCAATTTACACATCAATTAATATCCAATGCAATAACCGATTCACCATGTCATCTTAATGCATTTACAACAATAATAAATCATCTTCATAACATGTTGTGCTGATTTGGAAAAGATAAACCTGTCAGTGCATAACCTGGACCTATTTGCCGGTAACAGCAAATATACAAATACGAATATACCAATAAACAATTCTTCAGGATAAGATGTCCAAATAATGTCTTCGACATAACCAAGTGTTTTCCATGCCATTCCAAGTGTCGGTGATCATTATATCCTACCAGTGTACCATATACCGGTGACTGTGCATATGTCACTAGCTTACCGGTGAATGTTGTTGAGTCTCCAAAGTGCTAGAGTTTTATTAGGTGTTGATATCAATGACAAAACCATACCAAAATACCAACAGACACCACCCAAAAAAAACATGGAAAAACAAGCAGCACTTATGCGGTTATAAAATTTGAAATCACCCCTACGCACTTAGGTTTGTTGTTCCCGAGCCTAAAAAAGGTAGCGCGTACGCGCTACTTTTAGGAAAGTGAGCGCGTGCGCAATGCTTTTAGGAAAGTGAGCGCGTGCGCAATGCTTTTAGGAAAGTGAGCGCATACGCACTCATAAGCCCTAAAAAACCGCATACGTGGTACCTGTCAAAAAAAGATTTTTAAAAAAAATTGGGTCTTATTTTCTCATGACCACTGCATTTTTTCCCCATTTCCTCCACGAAACCACAAATGGGGTGCCTCATTTCTCCTCCAAATGCTATGGATCAAGGTTAGTTTTTCTTAATTTTTGTCTTTCTTTCCCGTTTATTCAATTTGTTTTATGTTTTGAATTTAATTTTGTTAATTTTGATTAGGTTTTTTTATTTTTTGTTTCAAAAACCTAATTCTAATAATCCAAAACAAGAACAAAAAAATGCACCTCCTAAAAACCCACAAGATACACCCCCAATTCCTCCTTTTGACCGTACACCAGAAACACAAGAGCAATTGATTAATTAGTTAGGGCAAAACAAATCTAAAATAAATAGAGTGATTAATAAATTGAAAACATCTGAACTTGAGCATCATAAATCCCTCGCCACTAGCCTAGAAACATTAGCTAGTGGTGCCACAGCCATTTCCACATAAATTACAAAATGGGGAAACTTTAGGGATAGGTGTTGTCAATACTATGCTGATGGGTTATCATACGAGGGAGTGAAAAACAAAAATATTAGTAAACAACAAATATGTGCCCTTTTTGTTGATCCTAAAACCAGTGAGTCATTACCTCTTAATGCAAAGAGGTTTCCCATACATTGGTGTACCGATGTGCAGATGAAGAACTTTTTTTGGCGGAGGTGGTGGATGGTCTTTGATGATCCACCTTGTAATAATTATGAGGTGCCATTGTATTTTTTGAGAAAAGTATACTGTGAGTTTGTCCTTAATGTGCAACCAAACTATTTTGACATGAGAGAGTTCCATGGTAGAGGTGGCGGCTCTGCCCAATATAGACCTGGAGCACGTAGGCGAGTAGCCCCAGAGAGTCGTCACCCCCTAGCACCAAACCCCAAGGTGCATCAAGCTATCCTAGTAGAGCTGAAAGAGTCGATGGAGCTATAGACTCTTCAAGCAACCACAACATTGACTAGTGTCATCATCTAGCATGGGACGTCATTACCACACCCTATTGTATTGCATGATGAGCCATTAATTGCTCCAAGTGGTGACAAAGAGCCCATTTACCATATGTGTGTCAGTTGCTCAAGGATATGCTCAAGGACAGATGATGTGGCCACTGTAGATGGATCCACATCTCATTCATGCATGATTTGCAGGAGTAGATGTTAGGCCCGCACGACTGAGGATTTGGTGCTGACAGAGGAGTTGATGTTCATGGTGTTTGCCCATCAGTGACAGACATAGGTGTGTTGATTTGAATTCATAGAATTTTATTTATCAGTCACCTTAAATTTATAATTACGTAAATGAATTTTCATTTATACATCAATTTAAATTGAGACAAATAATATAAATTTCAGGTTGCAGCAGCGATATCCCATACTCCTCCCGCAATTAATATAGCTGCAAGTTCGATGCCTGAGGTATAAATTTTGTAACATGTTAAAATAGAATAGTACACTTTGATTTTAAAAAAATTACAAGATATACTAACTATCTTTAATGCTTGGTCCAATTTTTGGTTTGTAGGTGTTGACAGGGGATAAAATGTCCTAGATTGATGACATCACGCTCTCGGCGATCGATTTTGGCCTGCAAGGTTATACGGTATCATATTTTGTACAACCTTTTTTATGTATTGTTTTGATGGTGTATGCAAGTCATTTCATTTTTGAATTTTTAAATTATGTTTAATATATTATTTTTACTAATATCTCATGTTAATTTTGTTTTTTTAGGGTACCCCCTCTACCTCTAGGCCTCGTCCTAAGAAAAAGAATTTCTCGAAGACGCCAAAACATGGGAAGAAGGTAATTGGACACATTTTTAGTTGTACAACTGTTTGAAAATGTTGAAATCAAGTCTTAGTTGGGGTTTGTAGATTGATTAGTGCTTTTTGTCTATTTTACATGTACAACAACCATTGAGCTATGTGGATTTGTTGAATGCACCTGATTCGCTTGTGGATCAAGAGAGGGCGAAGGTATGTATCTCTACTTTATTTTCTTGATTTCATGATTATATGCATGCGTACATTTGAACTTGTGATAAATTATAATCTTATAATTTTTTCATATAAGAAATATCTATAACTTCTTCATCAATGGCGAGCCCTCCTCCATGCACTGAAGAAGCATCTCAGGATCTGGTACACTTTTGTTTGATATATTACATTAATTGTTTTTAACCTACAATACTTATCATTATATTAATTGTATTTAATCTTTGATCATTTTTTTATAGGTAATAGTGACAGTTTCTCCATCGATGGTGAGCCATCCTTGGTCCATTGGAGAAGCGTCTTAGGTACCAGTACGTCATTGTTATCTATATTATAGATTTTAGTGTTTTGGATGTATTTATGTTAGTACATTGTATTAATTGTACATTTAATCTACAATAGACCCCTTCGTGGATCGGCCATAATGTGGATCCTTTTCAGTTTGTCTTGAAGAAAACTCCTAAGAGTGACAAGGAGAGGAAAGTGAAGATATTAGCTCCAAGATCAGCTGATGAGGTAATCTACATTTCAATTACAAAGGAATTATAGTTAAATGCATAGTTATGTTGTTAATTGTGAACTATTTTCTACAAAAGAATTCTAACTTGGCTTTTGAATTGTGGTTTTGTAGCCATCTACAGAGCCACGTACTACATCAAAGAGGCTCGATTTTGATGATCCACCACAAGTGTAGGATCATAGAGTGTTACTTGTGGTCATAAAATGACCAATACATGTAGATATATTCTACATTTTTATTCTATATCGATTTGGACATGGTATATGCCACATTTTTGTAATACTTGTATTGACTTGGCAAACATGCCTTTTTTTTATATGTATAAATGTTCATATTCAATCCAATAAATGTGTATTGTGTTCATTATTGTGTATTCATTGTATTTTGTGGCTGTCCTTTTATAAATTTAATTGATCATTTTCCTATGTAATCAATAATATGAATATAAAATATAAAATTTTATGATATAAAACATTGCAATCGTGGAATATGATTTGATAAAATTTCTAAAATGTTGAATTAACCCTACAAAACTCCTTGTATTCAGTTCATTATTGTGTATTCTCTATATTTGGTGGCTTCCCTTTTATAAATTGAAATTAATATTTGCCCATGTAATCAACAATATGAATATAAACAACAAAAAGCGACAATATGACTATAAACAACAATATGTGTGTGGTGCGAGAGCACCCTCACGCTCGCAATGGTCAAATTTTGGTTCTTGTGTACACAAACCGACATCATGATTACATCCAGGTGGGGAGGTTTACACTATGCATGCTCCTCTCATGCATCCTAAAGCGTCGGAACATTGAGAGTCATACCCTACCGCCGTGATCTCTCAAATGCCCTAAGTCTAAAAAATTGTCAAACTTTGATGGATTGTTTCTTCCTATCAAGGACACATATGATCAATCCATTTGTACCTATGGGGTTGTGTGAGACTCCTCTACAATGGCCTATCTCGGTTTTTGATGACTCGGAGCCATTTTCAATTGGTAGCAGTTTTTCGCCTGCTGCAAAAACCGTCAGTTGCATGCAATGCAAAGTTGCAAGATAGGATAGAATTGATTTGCTTCATCATGTGCACAAACTGACATCATGAGTATGTCTGGGTGGGAATTTTTATGATAGGCATTCTCCTCTCATTCATCCCAAAGCGTCAGAACGTCAAAAGTCATACCATACCGTCAGGATTTCTCAAGTGCCCTGAGTCCAAAAAATTGTCAAACTTTGATGGACTGTTTGTTCCAATCCAAAACACATATGATCAATTTATTTGAACCTGTGTGGTCATGTGAGGCTCCTCTACAATGTCCTATCTCATTTTTTGACGACTCGGGGCCATTTTCAATTGGTATCATTTTTTCGCCTGTTGTAAAAATCGTCACTTGCATGCAATGCAAAGTTGCAAGATAGGCTAGAATTGATTCGTTTCATCGTGTACACAAATCGATGTCATGATCATGTCTGGGTGGATAGGTATACACTAGGTATACTACTCTTTTCCATCCCAAAGAGTCAGAATGTCAAGAGTCATACCCTACCGGCACGATCTTTCAAGTGCCCTAAGTCCAAAAAATTGTCAAACTTTCACAGGCTATTTCTTCCAATCTAGGATACATATGATCGATCCGTTTGAACCTGTGCGGTTGCATGAGGCTCCTCTACAATTTACTATCTTAGTTTTTGATGAATTAGAGCCATTTTCAATTGGTAGCATTTTTTCGCCTGTTGCAAAAACCATCAGTTGCATGCAATGCAAAGTTACAAGATAGGCTAGAATTGATTTGGTTCATTGTGTGCACAAAGCGAGGTCATGAGCACATCCAGGTGGGAAATTTTACACTATTCATTCTCCTCTCATGCATCCCAAAGCGTCAGAACGTCGAGATTCATACCCTACTGGCGTGATGTACAAGTTGCTTGACAACTTTTTTGACAATAATGACATTTTTTGCTCAGATTGTATCTAGACTCAATCTATGACTCCTATGACCCAATACAAGAATCAAGAATGCTCATGATTGACCTTATCACATCACATAAACTCAAAACATAGTCACAAAACATAGACACAAAAAATAGTCACAAAACATTGTCACATATTATTCAAAAATTTGCCTCTAAATATGGTCAAATTAGCTCTTGGCTATTTAAATATACAAAAAAATGTCTTACAAATCATCTCATGGGATTTTATACAAAATTTGGCATTACAATATGTGTGATTCAGCTCATTGCCATTTTAATATACAAAATTTGGCATCTACATATGTACAAATCAGCTCATTGTCATTTAAATATACAAAATTATGCCCCTAAACATGTAAAAATCAGCTCATGGGCATTTATATAAACAAAAAATGAATATAGAACAATTTGTCGATGATATATATAAAATTCTCAAAATCATTCTACTCTAAACTGTAGAATCAATCAAGTGAGCCTTCAGGATCGGCTCTAACCGGTATTGTGTCAAGTATTGCCTCATGGTCAGATTCACAAACTTTCCATAAAATCTTGTTATGAGATCTACCACAATACTTTTGTTAGACACAATGTACCACTGAGAAGGGGAGGGGGTGAATCAGTGGTTCTCAAATCTTTTCTTTTTAGCTCTACTTTGAGGGCAACACCGCTTGACAGATCTAACCCAAAGAAGACTTACCTATTAGTAAAGAAACTAACTGAAATACACATGTAGACACAAGGAGACATCACACAACACCAGTATATACAAGGAAAACCCAATATGGGAAAAACCTCAGTGAGCAATGTTGCTGGAGTCTACTGCTCCAATACAACCTCACAGTAAAACACAGTTACAACGTTTAGGGCACCAACTCAAGGAGATACAACCCCTAACAAATTTATGGGCTACAACCTAAAGGAGCACCAACCCCTGCACCGAGCTACAACTCAGTGTTAAAAATTCAAACTTCAAATACATAAGTTGTTGTCATGTTACAAGTGAATCTTGCAACCTTATCAAAAATCTTACTCTGTCGGTGAAGTACCTTCTCTCCTTTACTGACTCACTCTTCACCCAGCTCTAGCCCTACTGCTTCTCTGTTGGATTTGCACCTCACTCTCTGCACATCACCGGTTTCACACTCTAATGGTGTAATAACTACTGGTTCTTCTCTCCAACCAGTTGAAAGCTTCAACCAGGTTCACTCTCCCTCTCTTGTGAATTCTCATTGAACACTCGACTGATCTTGTTCTTTACTTACAAAAGTCTACCACTTTGCAACAACATAATATTCTCCCTATTCAACAGCAGCAAACAATCTCTTTGATCTCTTTACTTATAGCCCATATTTCCCACCAAAAGCTAATTCAAAATCCAAGCAGTTAGGGTTTCCTCACCATCCTTGAGGCAAATCAAATCCAATCAAATCTTGCATGATCTGATCTTTCCAACATCTGAATGCATGTCTCCACCATAGTCACATCTCCTCAATCACGCCTTTCATTTCTAGCGATTTTCTTTTTACTCTCATCGGTAATCCTTTGGTCAATCACCAAAGATCTGTTGGGTTGTTTTCTTCATCACCTCAATCTTCTCAATTTCTCTTAGTTGGCTCGTAGTTGTCTTCCTGACCTCGAGCCTCAAACCCCTGCAATAACTTTGCGACATGTCCCATGATTTGGTTGACCTTTCATTAAGGTTGACCAACCCTGCAACAACCCTATTGATGTACATTCTATCTTTATCCAAATGCGGGTTTTCCATGTTGACTCCATGTCAACTATCTGCCAGCTTGGCACTTCAAGTCGGTCCAAGTAGGATCACCGACCAACCACTCTAATGGTTTCTTACTTCATCCGGTTTGCTAACCCTTCTGGTCTCAACCATTCTAATGGTTACCTTGTCATATATGTGCTCGTCTTGAACAGTCGATGGAAACTCTCAACCCGGGTTCCAGAAAGATAAGTCCAAGATATCTTGATTTCCACAATGGGGAGGTCTTCTACTACTACACCTTGCTTATATAACCAGTTGACTTACATACTATTTATCACTCTTGATGGAACCATGCCATCATTCTTTCTCAAGGCTCCATCTTCTTTCAGTCTGGTCAGATTCCTTTGTTTGCATCTACTCAGCCTTGCCTTTTCCCTGATTAGCTTTGACCATATCTCAACTAGTTTCTCAAGATGACAAACACTTCATACTCCCTCTATACTAGCATCATGCCTTCTCTTTCTGGTCTGGTGCATAACCCTGATCACATGCACTTAGGGCATTCCTTTAATTTACCGGTGGATTTAGTGTGATCCTTCTAGTGCTTGCCTTTACCTCTTTATTCTAATCTCTCAAAACTAAGATGTACTCAAAGCATAATAGGAGATAAGCTCCACTTGATAGATGAGGTAACACCTTGTCTTCTGCATCGTGCAATGCTCTTCATGTGATCTGATGTGAGCATATTTACTGTCAGTCATTGCTTCGCATGATGACTGCTTCTTCACACGGTGAGAGTCATGTTGTTCTGCAACCTTAGAGTGTACCGGTTCACTCTTCTCTTTCAGAGTTGAAGTGATTCAGATAACATTTTGCCTCTTCATCACAAGCAACTTCTCAAAACACTTCTCCATCTCATCACATAAGTCAGGCGCTAACTTGTGTATTGATGACCTCTGTGATCATCTTCTTTACCTTTACCAGTGTTCAGCAACACAAGGTGATGTCCAAGCTATCACATACTATACTCCTTCACATCAGTGTTGCACATACATCTCATCTACCGATGGTCATCTCATATCAATTGACATCAATGACAACACAATGCCAACAACTTCATCAAATGAATATTTGTTGCAACAAAAAGGTTAGAGAAATGAAGAATATGTTTGTGTGTTTTAAAGTACTTGAACAGCCAAATATCAGAATTCTTGATAGGTTATCTCCTAAGCCATGTTCCTATCACGACAATAGACCCTATTGGGTACTCAATACCTTCTCCGTCAATGATTGTGGTTATCAATATTCTTTTAGGCTCAACACAACGACACAAATAGTAATGTGTTCCTTCTTCATTGTTCTCTTCTGAAACAACTGCATACACATGACCTTCTTTTTATAAAGTGATAATTAATACCAAAAATAAAGTGTGATGTACAACAAAATGAACCAAAAATAATACTTGCGAAAAAATTAACTCAAAAAATCACCTGAATCCACTAGATTGAATACATGGTCAAAATCCACTAATGTCTCCATTTGGCTCAATTGTAGTGCTTTGGGAATTTGATATGTATCAATGGGAATCAACGGTCTACAAGTCAATTTGTCTACCCACTCTTGTGATTCACATTCTTCCCACAAACAATACATGCATGAAGAGAAAAATCATACCATCTATCTCATATAAATTACTAGTGAACTTGCTTTTGAAGTCATAAATGAGTGCATGCCACTTGATCCTACAACTATACAACAATCTAGATAGTTTTCAATGTTAGATTCAGTGATCAACCAAAAATATCTATGAACCATTGACATGCCTGGATTACCTGGAATCATCATAGACTTACACCATCGCACAATTATTTCTGCATCTATCAACTCAACACCACCTTCATACTTCAATTCTTCTCTAGCTAGGGCTCTTTTTACACATGCTCCTGCACCATCGTGCTCTCCCTTACCATGTCCAGCCTCAGTGAAATTCCAAAAATTTTGTACATCACTTTTCATATGCATCCTTTTCAGCCAATAAAACATCCTTGCATTCTTGAATTGTGCAGTGCAATTATCTGACCATATTAAGTGCCGGTTGTAACATATGTTCCTTTCCCTTAAACTATCATAGAAAACTTTAAAGCATCCTTGTACAAACTCTGATGAATGAGTATGATCATCACTTATGTAGAAGTGATACTCTCTTACAACCTTTCTATCCTCCTATGTGCTATCATCTGCATGCATGAATGCTATGTGTAAAAAAATAGAAACTTGTGTAGAATGATAATACATAGATTGCACTACATTTTGAGGTTGTAGTGTATAATTTGCAGAAAAATAAATGATAGAGACAATGGTGCTAAGAGGAAATGTGTCCTTACATAACTTGAATTGCTCATCTAACCATTGAGCTCTATGTGTATGCATTATGTACTCATAAACTAGTTTCTCTTGAGACATTTTCCTAAATTCAGCTACACATATATCATTTTTCACTAGCTCACATCTCTTCAAATCTTTTCCATCTTTAACTCCATATGTGAGTGTCTTTTATTTTCCAAAACAAACTAATTTCCTACCAATTTCATGTGTGCTCTCCAAATGTACACATCTTGGTAAATGTTGCAAACCACCACATATAGCACAAAAACCTTCCAAACAAGGCATCTTATAATAAGTGCAACCATCATGTCTATTACATAACACACTTGAAATAAATTGTCTTACCGACTTAGGAGGTGCTTGTGTATTGCATTCCTGCAAAGCATCATTAGTGTGCAAAGTAGAACAAATATGACAAAAAATATCATAGTGCATGGAAAATTCAATATGCATCCTACAACAACACGTGGTGCATAAATAATTAATCTTAATATAAAAAGATTTTTCCATTTCAAAAAATCTTTGAGAAATTATTATTTGAGGAAACTTTTGAAGTAATCCTTCATAAAATTTGTTTGAGTCATACCCAAATAGTGTTTGGCATGTAGCTCACTATTTGTAGACCCAATTCACCTCCTAACAATATCTCTTTGGTTGGGCGAAACTCTTGTGTTGTCATGCCAAAAAATTTCAATTAATGTTCTTAGTGCATCAACAACAACCTTGTCTTTGCATGGTAGTCTACCCGAGAATACCCAACGAGAATTATTGTTAGGTTCCTCTATTTTTTCTCGCCTCTGTAATGTTTTACTTAATTTTGATCTACTAATGTTTAATGACTTACTTGTTTTGCTTATCAAACGATCTATTTTTATTTTCTTACTTGTTATGGTTGATGTCATGACATGTTGAGTGGCATTAGAATCTTTAGTACGTGATTTTGAACCAATATCTTGATATGCATCAAATAGATTTCTCACAATATTTCTTTCACTGTTTCTTTCAGATGATCTTAGGCCTATAATTTTCATTGTCTCTCTAAAATTCAAATTTTTAATCATTTGAACAATTAATTGACATCTTGCGGTTTGATTAAGTTTTCAAAATGGTTTTTCCATATTCTTTTAACCATTCTCCTATAATTTTGTGTTAGGATTCCCAAAGATACTAAGAGGGGGGGGGGGGGGGGGAGGGGGAATTAGTATCTTGTCGGTTTACAGATTTTCTAGTCTTATTAAACAAATTGCATTCCAAAACAGTGTATCGGTAAACAAGAATTAATGCAGTAAATAAGAACAATAACCACAACATAGAAAGCACACCATAACACAATATTTTTAACGAGGAAACCCGACGTGGGAAAAACCTTGGTGGCATTTGTGACCCACCATACTCACTCACTGGCCAATAAATGAATATTACTTACAATAGGGGCCTGCACATGCAAGAAGGCCAACTGCCTAATGCTCACTACTTAATTATAAAATGGAAGTCTCGCTGACTTACAAAAATGGATTATGCAGATCCACTATCATGTACTACTTCGGTTCAGCATATGCTATGCCAAGTTCAATACTGGTTTAAGTTCACAAAATAACCATAAACCTTACTCCAAAATCTGCCTTAATATTCGCATATTACTTCTGCAATAATCTGACCATGTCCACACTTTTTTTAAATGATCTACAAGATCTCATACTTATATATGAGTCCTATTACAATTTTCCTTGTCGGCTTACAAAAAGATATTACAATTAAATACAAAATGTAATAAACAAAATCCTGTCGGCTGGGGTGCCGATAATCATCTTTGCCACTACCAGTAAACTATCTATCGGTGTCGGTGTCTGTCGATGCCATAGGATTGCAAGGTTGCCATCAATGAAAATACCTTCAATCACCTACAATTTCTCATTGGAGTGTGTATTTTCCAACAATCTCCCCCTTTGGCATTGATGGCAACACTCATGAGGAAAAGTTAAAATTGTATCCAAAATGTGTTGTCCAAAAATCTTGCCAAAACCGTCTTACCAAAACTGTGTGCTCCCCCTAAGCAGATGATCTCTTCTATTATCTTTTGTTATCATTTTTCTCATCACCACTACTCCCCCTTTGACATCAATGAAAAAGGTTGTCAAAAATGTCAAATGAGTGCAGTTCTCAGCTGGATCCTTGTCACCGGTGGGTTACAATCTGATATAGATTTGCTAGTGCAAAATTTAAACTGTTAGTGAACCTTTCACTATCCTTCAATGTTTCTTCTATCCTTTGGATGGTATAGGTGAGTATGTGCATTTTCTCTTCCGATTTCTTAAGTCCTGGAACAAGTGCCTCAGAAATTTTTTTCTCAAAGAGATGTGGATGTCTAGTTTCGGACCTAATCTACATTTGAGTTCCTTAGCCTTAAACTTTAATATCTCCTTATCTTTTTCAAATTTTTCAATTTTCTCTTCAAAGCCTACAATTTCCTACTCTATTACCAATATGGGTTCCGATGAACCTATGAGATTATCAGCAATATCATTTATTTCCTTTTGTGCTCTATTGATCTTTTTATCTATATCCTTTGTTAAAATGTTTGTCTTGCATGAATCCCTGTACAACTTCTTAAAGTCCATTATTGTTTTTCCTAGTGCTGGTAATAATGAATTGATGTGATCCTTGCATCTCTTTATTGACTCTTCAAAGAATTTTTCTTTCCCTTTATTCATTTTCTCACTGAAAGTCTCCTCATTAATTTGATCAACTGTTAGAAGATTGCCGGTTATGTATTTAGACAATGTGTCTAATTGGCTCAAAGAATATTTATTTTCAACAACGCACTTGGGTGCAATCAATTTCAAAATTGGGATGTGTCATCAATTGCCTTATATGCCTGTGCATTACACTCTGTGATTTTCTTGATGGAATCTAGTAATACCTCTTTTACATTTGTCGGTCTAAATTTTGTTAAGGAGGAACCAGATGACTGTCCAACTGCCTTAACAATCTGCAATCTACCAGTGTGAGTAACCTCTTTACTTATGTTGACCTCAGGTAGGTCAATTTGATTATGCATCTCAACTAGCAAAGGTTTGGGTTTCTCAGTTGTTGTCGGTGGCACTATCTCTATGCTTTCCATTGTCGGTTTCTCTGATTGTGTCTCAGTATTATCTACCAGTTTCTCTGTATGTACCTTTGAACTGTCTATTATCAGTATCTCAATGGATTTTATTATATTATCAGTAGTCGGTTGCTCTAACTCAGTAGTTTTTTCAGCGAGTACATCACTGGTATCTGTCTTTCCAATATCCAGGGGATCAGTGGATTGTTCAGTGTGTGTTTCAATCCCAATCTCAACATTTCCAACTGTATCCTCAACATGTGTCTCAACAGTAATATCCTCAACCGGTGGCTTAGTTGCCACATCTTTTTTCTCAGTGGTTTCTGTAGACACCTAAAATTGTCATGTCTAATTAAATAAATATTATTTAAGCCTAATTCCTCTATTAATTAAATAAATCTTTATTTATTTAATTAATTCATTTATCCTCTTCTAGCCTTATTTCTCATTTAAATAAATACATTTATTTATTTAAATTATCCTTTTCCTAAATTAAATAAATATCTTATTTATTTAATTGATCCCACTTCTTCTATTAATTAAATAAATCTTTATTTATTTAATTAATTCATTAACCTTTTCTACCCATGACACATGTCATTCATCTCTTAATTCATACACTACCTACCCCTTTCATTATTTTATTATTTCTTTTACCTACCCTCTAATCATAGCCGACCTCCTTTTACACCTCTCAATCTTATCCCTCCATTTCATATAGTGTCTTCTATATAAGGAGATGCTTCCTTCATTATCAAACCCTAATGAATCGTCTTAATGAACTACTTGATCAATTGACTACACTATGATCCTACTTGCAACCACATTCCGTTCTTTGTTGAGCTCTTGTGCACATAAAATCTGAGAGCAAATATATCAAGCAAGATAAATGGAGATAGGAAGAATGGAGATCAAAACCCTATTGGACATGTGATGGTATGAGCTTTGTGATTTTATTTGATTTGCATTGTCTTAGGTAATCTTCATATGTTATGGTGGATCTTTGTTGTTGTTAGGCTAGGGTTTTTGTGGTTGAATTCATTTAGCCTTTCAATATCGTTATTATTGTTATCCATTTTCACCATATACATTTTGGCACACCCGGTGGGACTCTTGTCCCTTCTGCATTTAACATCCTTGTTCCAGATTTTGTGTTTTGAAGTTGCAGATCTGACGTTTTCAACAACATTTTGATATTCCAGCGTCTGCGCACTTTCGGATCGCGTTTTTGATTTTCTGGCGCGTCTGCGACATCTGGAATCGCGTCTGTGTTATTGGCAATATTTTATTTTGTAGGTTCCAAGAATCACGTTTGTGTTATTAAGTCGCGTTTGCGGTGCTTTTAGTCGCGTCTGTGTCCAAAGGTCGTGTCTGAGTTCTGGAGCCGCGTTTGTGTCTCACAGAACCGCGTCTGCGTCAGGAAGTCGCATCTGTGTTGAGGGTAATCGCGTCTGTGTTCACCGGTTTCAAATTTTGGGTTTATTGATTTAGTTTTGGGTTTTGCATTTAAAGTTTCAGATCCAGTTTATTTGGAGCTAACATTTTCAAATCTAGCTAACGAAATTGGTCCAGCTTGTCTTGAAAGCAAAATCGTTTGGTTGAAGGCCCCTATTTTCACAAAGTCTTTTGGATTTAAAATTTACCTAACTTGTGTGCTTGCAGGAAGGGGTGATTATTTGAAACAATCCAAACTACTAACAACTCTTTGTTGCAGGTCCTTGGCAAGGGTTTTTGGTTTTTTATTGTGTGCCTTGTTTTCATAGACTAGCAAACACTTCAATTGGTGCACTAAAATTGAATCATTGTCTTTTGTGTCTTGAGCAATAGGCTTTTTTTGTTTAATCTATAGAGGGCCTGTCTTCCCGTGTGGTCATTAGGACTACTAGTGAGAAGAGAACGACCCAAGTGGTAGCGAGGAAAACCCACCTCTTCCAAACCACTATAAACAATTGTATTCATGGTGAAAACTATGAATAACGTGTGCTGATTAGTTCATACCAACACTATGTCTCCCCATAAACCCGTTTGATCAAATTTATTTGATGAGTTGTAGGGCGTAACCCATACCGGCTGGGAGCCTTCTGTATTTACAGAGCTGAAAGTGCCGTATGTATGGCCACACGAGCGAATGCCCTTACTAGAACCTTTTTGTTTTAGAAGCCCAAATCCTTCTAGTTGTTGGGGCAGGAGGTCGGACCTCTGGTAGTGGCCCACACACATACGGTTCTTAGTAGAGATACAAAGTTCACCACGGGGAGTTTTTGTGGGGACTGATGCTTGGCTGACCCGAGAAGTGAGTGCCGAGGGTGGAGCCAGTGAGGTCAAGCATCTAAGTATCCGCTCTGAATAGCGTAGCCTCGGGGGTAAAACCCCATGTAGGATCAACAACTATTGTCTTGGCCAACCATAAGAATTGTGCTTGACTTATTTTAAACATTCAAACATTCAAGACCAAACAGCAAAACATTGTATCTTTTCTATCTTCAAGTGTATGCAAAACATTTTTACATCAAACAACACATTTTTTTGGAGTCACTTGGAGTCTAGACACTTGCAAACATTAGGTCTTCAATAACACTGTGTCCTCTTGTCACAAAAAACAATCAGACAGTCAGATTTGGTTACAACAAAACGACTTCACAGATTGGAAAAGATTGCACAAATTTTGTAGAAATGCGTCTGTGTCTGACATAATAGCATCTGTGTTGTATAACCACGTCTGTGAAGGGCAGAAATGCGTCTGTGTTTACAGAATCAACATTACACTTTGCAAAAAATCTCAGAAGCACGTCTATGTTAGGAAACTGCGTCTGTGAAGTATACAGGCGCGTCTGTGTTTAGAATTGAAACATTGTTACAGTCCAGCAAACAAACACAGTCAGTTTCAGAATTCTTGAGCTTCCTAGGTCATTTCTCTAGGGTTTCATTTAGCATTCAACCTATCTTTGGGTCTCACAAAGTCCATCATTGCTTCACATCTCACTTTACATTCACAATTGTCTAAACTTGAATCAAAAGGTCACTTGTTTGTCCTCACTATACTTTGTCAACACACTACATACAACAACACTTTGCTAAGTGGTCCCTCATCAAGGTTTCTTACCTTTGGGTCTCATTTGGTCTTACTTAGAGTCAAGGTCAACTTACCTCATCAAGAGAAACTATCCTCTCTTTGGAAGTCACACCTACTCTACTACATACATACTTGGTCTTACACTTTGGACATTGCAAGTACACCTCAGATTCATTTACATTCCATTCAACTCTTGGTCTTCCATACTTTTTCCATTTTCATCTAGTCTCACACATCTTGGTCAATACCTAGTTCATGGTTGAAACCCGTCTTCAAAAATCTAGGAGAGAAACTAAAGAGGCTCAAGAGTCCGCAAACATGAGTGTCTATGAGTATGACAATGATGTCTTTTTCAATACTGATCATAACACATTACCTGACATGGATGTCTATAGAAACATTGCAAATGTTGAGAACACGGACACTACAAACAACAATGATACACACAATGACAATATGGACAACTTTTTCGTACATTCAGTAGATGTGGAAGAATCCATTATGAATCCCTATTTCAATCGATTGGTTGAGGAAATAATGAGAAGGGATAGACAATACTTCTTACAAATGATGGCACAAAGTGGAGCCAAGATACCTCATGATTTTGACATGTCCCAAATAATGGAAAATCGACCTTTGCAACAACCTCACTCCAACATGGATCAAAGGAGGCCTAATAGTGGAGGAAATAGAGGACCATATATGGTACCTGAATCACCATCATCTTTGCTTCAAACACCTAAGGTCCCACATACACATGGTCAAGCATATGATACTCACCTTCGCAGACCTTTATGGAAGTCTTATGCAGAAAGATATGCTCAATCACATACCCATGCTAGGGATCAACCACCAAAGCAATTGGATATTCAAAGATATGCTCAAAATTTGGACACAAGGAAACCCCGTGTCAAATTTGGGGGCAACACATTAGAACATGACATGCCTGTAGAGTATGGTATACATGGACAAAATAGATATGGCGTCCCTCAACATGAATCTATACCAAGTGGTCCATATACGCAGCATCACTATAGACCTCCTCCATATGAACATGTGTATGATCAATATCATCCATATATGCAACATGCTCCTCCTCCAATTGGTGCCTCAAGCATGGGGTATGCTCCAAGAAGTAGATCTCCACCTAAGAGCAATTTAGAGCAACAAATCAGGGACTTACAAAAGAAAATGGAGGACATAAATACACCAAAGCCAAGATACACAATGAGAGACATATGTCCCTATCCATTTGACAAAAGCATTCCAATGCCTCCATTTCCTACACATTTTGTGACGCCTAAGTTTGATAAGTATAGAGGAAAAGGGGATCCTAAGGCACACATAAGATAGTTTTTCATAGCTTGCATTGAGGTAGCAGCAGAAGAGACATATTTGAAGAGATTATTCCCACAGAGCTTAGGTGATCAAGCTATGGAATGGTTCTCCCAACTTCCACCTGGTATTAAGTCATGGGGTGACTTAGCAGAGGCATTTATTCAACATTTCTCCTACAATATAGATACAGACATATCAGTCACTACTTTGTGCAACACCAAGCAAAAAGAGGGAGAGTCTTTTGCATCATTCTTACAAAGATGGAGAAATCTAGCTAGCAGATGCTCTTGTGAAATTCCACAAAAACAAATGGTAGAAATGTTCACCCCGAATGTTAACAAAGACATTGGCTATGATCTAAGGAAAGCTTGTTTGTCCACCTTCAAGGACGTTATTGAAAAAGGCTTAGCAACAGAAAAATTCCTAATTGAACAAGGAGTCATTAAGATATTCAAGGAAAACAAAGATGACTTTAAGGGAAAAGACAAGCCGAGATTTTGGAATAGAAACAAGAGCACAGTCAATGATGGTGTTGTTGATGCCAACACAGTGCAACCCAAATTCATCTTTTCGGGATCAAGTTCTACAAACAATCAAGTGAATACTCAAACAACTTCCAGATCATGAAGGAAGTACACTCCATTGGGAGAACCACTTGAATCAGTCTTCAAAAAGCTAGTGGCAAACAAAGTAATCATAGTTCCAGATTTTCCTCCATATGAACCAAAGGTTAAACCAAATTGGTGGAATGATGATGAGTATTGTGAATTTCATAAGAGCAAGGGTCATAAGACAGGAAATTGCCATCAACTGAAGAACATCATACAAGATCTCATTGATAGAGGTGACATTGAGATTGAGGGACATTCATCCAATCAAGAACATGAGATGTTTAAAGAACCATTCCCAAAACATGACAAGGGAAAAGCTAAAGCCACAGAGGATCAAACCAATTATACCAGAGCATCCTACAACTATGATTCAACTATCAATCACATCTCGATGGACAATTACATCTCTACCATTATCATCAAGGACAAAAACCCTGATAATCCTACCCAGAGACCCAAGATTGTCTTAAAAGGTGTTGGATCTTCTTCTGAACCTACCTCTGAATGTAATGTCACAACCCGTCGAGGTAAATTTACTTTGCAAGGTGCTCTAGCTAAAAACACCACCTCCTCATCAACCAAACCTGAGTATGACCTTGTAGAACAGTTAGGGAAGACACCCACACTCATCTCTATCCTTGAGCTATTATGCATATCCCCCGCTCATAAAGCCATTCTTGATAAAATCTTGAGAGATACTGCCATTCCTACTGATCTGAACGTGGACCAGTTTCAAGCCATGGTGGGATACCTTTTCGTTCCACATTCACTTACATTCACAGAAGCCGATGACGCCTTCGTAAGTCAGCCACATAATGCACCGCTACATATTGAAGCCTTCATACACAAACATAGAATAAAATGAGTCCTGATAGATGGAGGAGTTGGTCTAAACATTTGTACATTGAGCACAATTAAACAATTGGGATATTCTGATAAAGCTGTGAATTTTACAAATCAAATCACCATCAAGGCATATGATGATGAAGAACGTTCGTCCAAGGGCACAGTCACCTTACCTCTCAGAGTTGGGCCAGTTATAAAGGATGTGGTTTGACAAGTCTTGGATCTAGATCTCACTTATAACATATTGCTAGGACATCCTTGGATTCATGAAATGAGGACAGTCCCATCTACATATCACCAATGCATTAAGTTTCTTCACAATGGAGTGGAGGTAACAGTTAACGGTGATCCTAATCCGTTCATATATTGCAATAATCTTAGATCAAAAACTGAGACCATCATTCCCAGTAATCGTGAAGCTATTCTTTCTTTGGCATACATTGATCCTGAGTCATTGAAACCTTCGACATCAAAACAAGGTGAGCTTAAAGGCAAGTTTCAAGACAAAGGCATGGGGGAATACACTTTAAATCAGACCATATACTTACGACAAGTCATGAGTTCCCCAAAAGAATATGGAAGACCACATCCTAACAAGCAAGTATCCATCATGGTACTCAAATGGGACCCTACTACCTTTCAAAGATGGGGCAAACTGGAAGAGGAAGACTTATACAAAATTCTTTACAAAGACATTGAAGATGACACACAAGATCACATCAGTCTACCATGTGAGAAATATGGCAAAGGCTTCAAGATTCTACAAAAATTCAGGTATGATGGAAAAAGCCCTCTGGGGTTACGAAAGGAAGGCATCATTGAACATTTACAACCTGAATTGACATTTAAAAAGGAACGCTCGAAAGGACTTGGTTTCCTAACTTCCAAGGTCCACATTCAAAGGATAGAAGAAGCCTTACAAATCAAAGCTGCCAAAATTCAACAAGAGGATCGCTATTCCACAGACTCCAACGAATGGGAATGGGGTTTAGATAAGTCCTCCAGTGACTACGAGCTCACCAAGACATTCAAGGAGCCAGATGAACCCACAGAAGAAGAGGAATTTTATAACAAGTTCAGAGTTGGTCAAGAAATAACCCATGAGGATTCCACACAGTCCTTGTCTCAAGGTTCTAGGTTGAAATCACATAGGATGAGAACACCTGTCCTAGAATGCACTACTAGTGATGATAATTTGGATTCGTTCGCAATCGATAATGATGATGAGAGTGCCATCGATGACCTCGATAATTACCTTGACATACCCGAATATAACTACATCTTCACTCTTAGCCCAGCTAACTTCAAAGACGTTAAAGGCCTTCCCCTTGCTCACCACCAACTCATTGACTGGGATCATGAAGGACCTAGACAGTTTGACACATTCCAAAATGATGAAGCTTTTATTGACTATCTGGGCATATGAGATGATCTTCCTCCTGGGGACCATAAAGCAGGATACACTATAGAACTCAATAGCATGGCATATTTTGGTGAGGGTGTCGGACCTTCCAGTCGCAAAAATGTGAAAATAAGAACAAACCAAGGGTCTTATGGCGAAAACCACACTGTGGCGCTGTCTGACCCCAAAAAAGTAAAAAGAAAGGACGTATCTGAGGGCGAAAACCTCTCTGAGGCACCTGAAGATGGAAGGGTCGACATTCTCCCAGCATCATATGAGGAAAAGTCATCCATGTTGGTAGAGGAGACTATCAAAACAAACATTGGTACAGAAGAGGTTCCACACAACATATTCCTAGCTCAATCATTGACGGAGTCAAAAAGGTCAAAATTCATAAGTTTCTTTAAAGAATGACAAATCAACTTTGCTTGGTCATACACTGATATGCCTGGATTAGATCCAGATTTGGTAATGCATCATTTGACAGTCAAACCAGGGGCAAAGCCAGTGAAACAGAAATTAAGAAAAATGCATCCACAAGTGGCATTACTAGTCAAAGCAGAACTTGAGAAATTATTGGATGTCGGATTCATACGCCCAATTGATTATCCTGAATGGATCTCTAACTTAGTGCCTGTCAGTAAACCAAATCACAGCATCAAAATATGTACAGATTTCAGAGACATCAACAAAGCTTGTCCAAAGGATGACTTCCCATAACCAAATATTGACTTGATTGTTGATCTCATAGCAGGTCATGAAATGTTATCATTAATGGATGGATTCTCTGGTTATAATCAAATAAGGATCGCGCCCGAGGATCAACACAAAACATCATTCACTTGTCCTTGGGGAACTTTCTGCTGGAATGTCATGCCCTTTGGGCTAAAAAATGCAGGTGCTACATATCAAAGAGCCATGACTACTATCTTTCATGATCTCATGCACATAACCGTGGAAGATTATGTCGACGACCTCTTGGGAAAATCAATCGACAAAAATACACATTTGGACATACTTTCAGTCATCTTTGATTGGTTGGAAAAATATAAAGTAAGCTTAAACCCCAAGAAATGTGTCTTTGGAGTAACCTCCAAGAAGCTCCTAGGATTCATTATATCCAAAAGAGGAATCAAAGCTGATCCAGCAAAAGTCAAAGCCATCTTGGAGATGCAACCACCAAGAAATATCAATCAACTTTGATCTTTACAAGGTAGACTCCAGTCCATACGAAGATTCATAGCACAACTTGCAGATAAGTGTAATCCTTTTCAGCACCTGCTACATAAAAAACATCAAATTCAAATGGGATGATAACTGTCAACAGGCTTTTCAAACGCTCAAAGATTATCTTCTAAATCCACCAGTTCTGATGCCACCAGTTCCAGATCAACCTCTGTTACTATACATATCAGCAACTTCAACAACACTGGGGGCACTCTTAGCACAACAAATTGCTGAGGGCAAGGAAAAAGCAGTATACTATATCAGTCGCACATTGGTGGCATATGAGCTAAACTACACACCAATTGAGCGTGCATGTCTCGCCATGGTCTTTGCTTCACAAAAATTACGACATTACATGCTCAGTCATAAGACTAAGTTGGTTGCAAGAATTGATCCATTGAAATACCTTCTCAATAAAGCAACACTTACTGGACGACTAGCCAAATGGGTAATGATCTTGAGTGAATTCGACATCGAGTATGTGGACAGAAAAGCAATAAAAGGACAAGCCATCGCAGATCAATTAGCAGACGCTCCCATGATTGATGATGTTCCTCTAAGTTCAGAATTTCCAGATGAATCTATTTTGACAATGTCACATGCAATGCCATGGCAACTGTACTTTGACAGCTCATACACACAGCATGGGGCAAGAGCTGGCATCCTCTTTATAACTCCTCAAGAGGATTCTATACCAAAATCATACTGCTTATCATTTCCTTGCACTAACAATATAGTGGAATATGAGGCATTATCAACAGGATTACGGATTACAATTCAGTGGAAGATCCAGGAACTTCGTGTTTTTGGGGACTCTCAACTTGTCATCCGTCAAGCAACTAATGATTACCAAACAAAAGATGAAAAATTAATGCCTTATAAACAAATGGTGGATGACCTGAAACAACACTTCACAAAGATAGATTTTGAGAATATACCAAGAGAGCAGAATCGCGCCACAGATGCCATGGCTACAATTGCTTCCCTGATTGATCTACCTCCAAATGAGACCCGCTATGAGTTCTTGGTGGATAACCTTTTGGTTCCTTCATATGAAATCATGCCTACTGAGATGATATGTGTTGTCGGTCCCGAGTCCCAGTTATATGGTTCCATTTTCACATACCTTCATGACAATACCCTACCTCCTGATCTATCAAATAACCAACGTCGCACTTTCATTCACCAATCCTCTCGATATGTCATTTTAGCTGATATCCTGTACCGGCGAGGTCTAGATGGAACTCTTCTTATATGTTTAGAAAGTGACGAAGCTCAGATTGCGTTACGTGAAGTACATGAAGGGATATGCGGTCCACATGCTAGTGGTCCTACCTTGGCCAAGAAACTCATCAGGACTGGATACTACTGGCCCAATATGGAAAAAGACTCATATCAGTTTGTCCAGAAATGTAAGTAATGTCAAATTCATGGAGACCTCATACATGTGTCAGCACAAGAACTTCAACCAATTGCGTCTCCTTGGCCCTTTTGTCAGTGGGGACTCAATCTCAAAGGCAAGATTCACCCTCCTTCTTCCAATGGTCATAAATTCATTATCACTACCACAGAGTATTTCACAAAATGGATTGAAGCCGTGCCTCTCACACAAGTCACTAGAAAACAGATTGCTACGTTCATCCTCAACTATATCATTTGCTGATATGGTATTCCTGTTTCCATTATCACTGATAACGGGCGTCCCTTCAAAAATCAGGATGTTTGTGAACTCTGTGACCGCTTCCATATTTCCCATCATTTCTCCACACCATATTACCCCCAAGGTAACGGTCAAGCTGAGGCATCTAATAAAACAATCCTTAAAATCCTAAAGAAGACAGTCGACGACGCTAGCCATAATTGGCATATCCAACTTAATCCTACACTTTGGGCCTACCGCACAAGTGTCCGCACACCTACAAGAGCTACACCTTATTCACTTGTCTATGGCGCTAAAGCCATCTTGCCTATTGAGGTTGAGCTAACCTCTTTACGGGTCCCTTTGCAAAACATCATCAGTGATGAAGACTATAGGGTCTCTCGCTTACAAGAATTGGAACTACTGGATGAACGAAGACAAACTGCTTTTAATCATCTCAAGGCTTACCAACAACGAATGAGTCGCAGCTACAATCACAAGGTCAAGCCTCACACATTTGAGGTAGGTGATTTGGTTCTTAGAGAAAATCCCAAAAATCAGTAAGACAGAGAGAAGAAGGGCAAGTTCGAACCAAATTGGCTTGGTCCTTACATCATTACAGTAGCATATGGATCTGGGGCATATCTGCTCTCAACTACAGAAGGTGAACCTTTGGAGGATCTTATCAACAGCATGCACCTTCGCAGGTTCTACACATAGCTCTTTGGAATATCCTAATTCAAAAATACAAAAAAATTCAAAAAATTCAAAAATACAAAAAAAAAATCATAAAACAAAAAAAATCGTTACTTGGTGAAAACCTGGCAAACAGGCACCTTGTGACACAAAAAACATTGAAAAATCAAAAACAGTAAAGAAAAACATTTCGTCCAATGGTGAAAACCACTTCGGTGGCGCCCTGGGCAAGTACCATGGTGAAAACTGGGTCACCAGCGCCATGTGTAGAGACATTGCTCCTCCCTCCTTCAAGATTCACTTTCATCACTTCACTTTGCACACACTCACAACCAATTCATCCATAATAAACTTACCCATTCCCATCATGGCTTGTTATTGATCTACCCAAGATTGGTTCGCCATTCATAATAAACCCCCTTTTCACTCCCTTTCCATCCATAATAAATCAAATCCTATTTGTGGCTAAGGCAAATCCTATGTCTAGTGATGGGTGTGGAACTGAGAACATCACATGTTTCGAGGAGTACAGTTTCTTCTAGCTTCCTTCGGTCTATCCGCGCACAATCCGCAATAAAGTTTCATCTTCTCCACAATAAAGTATCAGTTTCATGGATTCAGTCAGTTTCAGATGAGACACAGCAGCAACAATGGGCTTCAACAAATCAAATCTTTCAACAGACTCAGACAACATATGGTTCAGTGCTATCTATCCTTTCTGTGAAAGTAAACATTGTGACCGCAATCAAATAAGACTTATACAAGTGACAAGAGACACTAAACTTGAGGGCTACAGTGGATGTTGGTGTCGAGTCTTGGTTTTCTTTTGATTTTATCTTTTGGTGACATGTCTTTTAGCTTTTCCAGGATGTCTTTGACTAGAGATTCTATCTCCAGGATGTCTTTGACTAGAAGGGCAAGGATGGGGTATCGTCACCTATTTTTTCTTTGTTGTCTGTGGATTGTCTCTTAGTAATGCTATGACTTGTCCAAGGATATGAGGACACTGTGAGTCTAGTATGAACTGGGCCATTCCTTTTTTGTGACTATCTTATCTCCATGCAAACAGGTACAATGACTTTCTGGGTCGAACATATGCCTCGATTGTCATAACCTACTTGCCATAATAAAGCTCAATGATGATAACGCCCAAGAAGCTCTTTCACTTTCATATCTTCTATCTTCCATCCCCCTTTCTTGATTGACTTCCATCATCCTTCTTGAGTCCGCATAGCCTACTATCACATGACTGAGTATAATGACACACCAAAAACACTTGCATTTCATATAGTTGCACCTGCATTACCACATATAAGCATTTCATACATACATATAGATATCACAACTGCATCACATCCTGCACACAACACCTGTTAGCACATTTTACATTTGCATTATAATATTCATCTGCATTACATACATTCACATTTGCATCATGCATACACATATAAAAGCACAAAAAAAATATTGCATTGCATCATGTACATATTTGCATCCATCACATAGAAACATACATCATGAAACATCTCATCACATAGGTACACATGCATATAGCTGCCGCAAAGATGAATCATCTCATATATATATCAAGTGTCATGATACAATGATGTCAAAAAATCATATGGCTACAATCACCCGAAGGTGTCTACATCATCATACAAAAATGGTACAATACTGATACATAGGGAGCCCTCTACGGCTATGATGAACTCCCTCCCTCGGAGCCGCCTGGCCTTGATGGAATCTGAGCCCCTGAAGGACCCACCCCAGGATCATCCCTCCTGTCACCTTTATCTGGTGGCGGTGGAGGACCCATAACCCCACCACTAGATGCCTATCTCCTCTAGCTCCCTCCCATAGTTGTCGCTGTCCGCGATGGTCTATGGAAGCTCCTCACCCGCTGATCAGTTGGCACTGCACCATAATAAAGATCTCGCCAGTAGGCAATCTCCTCCCCGGCCCGCAGAACGTAGGCATATCCGGCCCTTGTGTCCTCTGCTATCTACCTCCCAGCCCTCAGTGTTGTCTCAGCCTCTATGTAGCACTGAATGGCCTGGTCTCGCTCCCGCTCAGTATCTCTGAGCCACCTCCTGAGCCTATCCCTCTCCCTCTCCAGGTCCTGGATCTCATCTGCTTGTCCCTGGAAGATCTCCCTTAGCTCCGTCAGCTCATCCTCCTCTGCCTCAGCCCCCTATGGCTCTTCCTGTGGCTCCCCCTATATGGGTGCCTACCCCTGTGCCTGTGCCTGTACTGGTGCCTATACTGGTATCTGTCCCTGTACCTATCCCTGTACCTACACCTGTCTAGGACCCTGTGCTGCTAGCACCTATAGCGGCAATCCACCGTGACCCCTCACCACCCAAGCCTGCCTATCCTCTCCACCCTCCCTCCGTGGTACAACCATCCTCTCTCCAACTGCTCCCCTCCTCCTCCGTCGGCCTCTTCCACCATCATCTCCATCATCATCCCCATCCCCACCAACATCTCCATCTAATAACTCTCCTGGATCCGTCAGGCGTGGGAATGGATGCTCGGCCTAGTATGTTGTGTACTCGGCATCCATGCCGACATCCTTGTTCTCTGACCACATGTCCCAGGGTAGGGGCATCATCTCTACAAGCTGTGTAATAGCCTGATCATATGATAACAGGGGCCCAAACTGCGCCTGATCTCTCACAGTTCGTGCATACATGCCTGAACCCGGTGGCATCCGCTGGATCTTGCCGAACTGCCTGCCAACCCTGTCCACTAGCTACCTCTCCAGCACATAGGGCATCCGCCCAATCAGGTACCTGCTCTGGAAGGTGTAGGGAAGCTCTACCGCATCATCCTCCCACTGCTCGCATCCCAGGTATGGCCTCCATATGACCATGTCAATGTCATCAATCACCCGCCGATCATGCTCCAACCTGCCAATCCGTGGCTGCGACATGATCATGTCATACAAGTGAACGAAACTGCATCCGTGACCTCTGCCTCTGAAGTGTATCGGTCTTGTCACTGGCAGATGCTCATAGGCCCACACCTGCAACAATGTCACCCCACAGCCCAATCCCACTAATCCGTGGTATACGAACTGATGCAGCTCATAATACAGGTGTGCTAACACACACAGTCCCCAAGCATATCTAGTGTGCTGTGTCACCAGTGTCTCCAGTGCACCTCCCCAACCCATAGCCAACCCTCGTGTCACTTTATCAGGACACAAGAACCCACTGATCGCTCCTCCTATCACTGCTGGCAACGCTAACCCTGTAGCTGTCATAGTATCCCAAGCCACATGTCCAACCCTCATCTCCAATCTTGGGTCCTGTAACACTCGTCTCAGGGCCTCCCTATCTCCATCTCGATCGTACGGGATCAGCTCCCCGTTGATCGGTATCCTCAAAATCTTATATACATCCTTGAGGGTGACTGTCATCTCCCCCATCAGCAAATGAAATGTACACGTCTCAGAGTGCCATCTCTCCGCCAGCGTAGTCAACAGTCCCATGTTCGCCCGAAACTCAGGCACATACAACACATGTCTCAATCCCATAGCCTTGATCGCAACTCGATCCTCGGCTGTCAGCTCAGGTCGCAACCTCTGAGTCGATGGGAATCTCTCCCGTGACTCCAACATAGGCAAATACTCCTGCAGTCAAGCAAATCAGTCATGTTAGTCATAGTGGCATTCACTGTTCATCACAAAATGCTACTTTTTATCTAAATGCATATGGCATTCTATCCTAGTGAAACTCACTATTCATCACAAAGTGTTGCTATTGATCCTAGTGGTACTCCCTATTCATCACAAAGTACTACAAGTGTTGCACTCCCTGTTCATCACAAAGTGCTGCTCACATTTGCACTCCCTGTTCATCACAAAGTGTTGCTCATATTTTAGTACTCCCTGTTCATCACAAAGTACTATATCTTGGTACTCATTGTTCATCACAAAGTGCCTTGATCTATCCTAGTCTTCCCTAGAGGACCTACTTGAGTGTATCCTCTCAGCAACTTATCCAATCGACAGCGTATGTTCATCACAGAACTGCCGATTTGACCTAGAAGACACAAATTCACATTTTTTGGACACAAACGCACTTTCTTGACATAAACGCGCTTGAAGACTGCATAAATGCACCTGAAAAACATAGACATGCCTGAAAAACACAGACGTGCCTATGCTTTGCACAGATGCACCTGGGTGACATAGACGTGCCTTCTTGGCACAGACGTGCCTACACATCACAAACGCAGCTGCATTTGGCACAGACGCAGTTTCCATCACAGACACGCCTGGCACAAACACAGACGCGCCTCTCGAGCATAGACGCGCCTGGCACCAACGCAGACGCGCTTGGACATTTTTGGACATTTTTTGGACCCTATTCTAAGCGCATTTATTGCCCTATCTACCATGCATTAATGACAACAATAAATGCATCAAAGTACGAGAAGGTTTGGTGGTACTTACCAGCTATCCTGCCTCTGCTAGCCTCTAGAATCGGTGAATGCGGTCAAATCTATGAACAAAGGCCATTGCTGCTGACTGTTGTTGCTCTTTTCTCACTCTACACTCTGCTCTCGTGGATGTGTAGATGACAATGAGGATATATTTCCCTTGTGGTCTATCTTATAGACTACCCTAGCCCTAGCCATCATCTCCCGAGTCAGTCTTCATTATCCCATGACTCTGTCACTTTATCCGGTCAGTCCATTCTAGCCTTTCTTTCTTATCGAGAGATTGTCTGCAATCTTTTCAGACATTTTCATCCAATCTCTCGAGGGGGCATATCATTCCCATCTTGGGGCAACTCTGTATCAGTTCATCTTATCTTCTTTGAAACAATGCGACAAGCCGCATTGTCTCAAAGAGGGGCAAAATGTAGACACCTAAAATTGTCATGTCTAATTAAATAAATATTATCTAAGCCTAATTCCTCTATTAATTAAATAAATCTTTATTTATTTAATTAATTCATTTATCCTCTTCTAGCCTTATTTCTCATTTAAATAAATACATTTATTTATTTAAATTATCCTTTTCCTAAATTAAATAAATATCTTATTTATTTAATTGATCCCACTTCTTCCATTAATTAAATAAATCTTTATTTATTTAATTAATTCATTAACCTTTTCTACCCATGACACATGTCATTCATCTCTTAATTCATACACTACCTACCCCTTTCATTATTTTATTATTTCTTTTACCTACCCTCTAATCATAGCCGACCTCCTTTTACACCTCTCAATCTTATCCCTCCATTTCATATAGTGTCTTCTATATAAGGAGATGCTTCCTTCATTATCAAACCCTAATGAATCGTCTTAATGAACTACTTGATCAATTGACTACACTACGATCCTACTTGCAACCACATTCCGTTCTTTGTTGAGCTCTTGTGCACATAAAATCTAAGAGCAAATATATCAAGCAAGATCAATGGAGATAGGAAGAATGGAGATCAAAACCCTATTGGACATGTGATGGTATGAGCTTTGTGATTTCATTTGATTTGCATTGTCTTAGGTAATCTTCATATGTTATGGTGGATCTTTGTTGTTGTTAGGCTAGGGTTTTTGTGGTTGAATTCATTTAGCCTTTCAATATCATTATTATTGTTATCCATTTTCACCATATACAGTTTCCTTATCAACCACAATGTTTACTTATTGTGTATCAATGTTCATAGTATATAACACATCTGAATTAGGATTGGTGTCTTCATGTGTTATCTCCATACTCTCAACATTATCTGTTGCCGGTGGTGTATCAATAGTTTCAACTGGTGGAGTATCAGAAGGAGGTGGGGGAAAGTTATATGTTACTTTTATGCTCGGAGGACCACCTACCTTGCCTTTACCTTTATCCTTTTCCTTTTGATAGACTCTGAAATTCTTTGGTCTTTTAAGCTCTTCTTGCTTTTCCTTTTCCACAAAGAAAATATCCCATTTTTCTATTGTTTCTTTAGTGATCTCATTCACTCTACCAGCCATTAAAGCTACATGTTGATGACCAGTGGAAAATACAGTCCTGTTTGCTTCACTTATCAGTTCATCAATTTCTTCTGCTGATTTTACTTGGTGAATTGTAAGTAGTTTTTCTACCTTAATATTCTTCTCCAATTCCACAACTGCTAACCTTTTTGCATCTAATCTTCTGTACAAGTTACTTGGTAGATCATCTACAACTTCTATCAAAAATTTCTTGTAAATGTCTAAGTGTAAAATAACACTATTTTCTATACTTTACTTTTTCTCATTAGTGAAAGTGCTATACAACTTGCTAACATTTGACAAGTTTTCATCTTCAGTAATTTCATTCAAAAGATTGTCAAGTGGAGGGATAATTTGTTTTTCCTTCTTCTTCCTTGGTATTATTTTCTTTGTCAGAGGCCTTACTGCCTGTTGTTTCCGTCTTGTTCTCTTATGTGTAGGAGCGGGTACTGATGAAGGTTTCCTTTTTCTTTCTACTCTCTGAAACTCTGTCGGTATTTCACTGTCAAAGGAGGTACCAAATGGTGAAAGATGTGTTTCCCATTATAATCCTTCCAAGTCACTCTCCTTGATACCAATTATATTCAACAAATCTTCCTTGATTACTTTTGCCTGTCTTGTTGCTTTCCTAATTGTTTGTTCTGTTTTCTTTATTCGTTTCTGTGATTGAACTTTGCTTTCAATAGTTTCTGCATTTCCAAATACTTCTTTTTCTAGTTCTCTAGGGGCTTCAAGGAGGGCTTTAGCATATGTTTCTATTATGTTCTCATCTGCCTCATAACCCATTTTAGTTACCCAAATTGTTCTTGGAACCACTGCCTCCATCCAGATTTCATCCTTCTTCATAACAAAGCATATTTCCTTTTGGTATTTGTCAACTATGGCCTGAGATAGTCTTTCCCTAATATTCATTCTAGCCTTTAGTGCCTAAAAGTGTTCAATTATGTTCTTCTCCTTGTCATCTCCCATGTTGTTAAAGATATCCAAAAGTTGTTTTCCTACCGGTATGTCAAAACCAAATTCTTTTCTACCTGTACCGAGTACTTCCTTAGTGATGTATAGCAATAGACATACAAGTAAGTTACCAAATCTGAATGTGCCTTTCTTATCACCCTTAATTTTCTTTAGATTGTCAATTAGTTCATCCTTCAGCCATTCACATATGTCAATTTTTGCATTATTGTTTACCATGTCATAAGCACTTTTGATACATAAACTAGAAATAGAGTTTAGTCTATTGGCATGTGTAGTCTTGTATCCTAGAATCATGCTAATGAATATTACATTGATATCCTTCACATCATTGAATCTCAAGGATCTGTTGTCATATGTTGCGCCGGTTAGGGTCATCACAGTGTCATTAGAGACCTTCTTTCCTTTATCTGGTCTGCTACCAGTGGAAGGTAAGCCAGTCACTACCCTAACTGCTTCTTTTGTTATCTTATGGATGGAATCTAGCCAAAAGAACTCCCCATGAACTTTGCTAAGTACAATCCTTATAACTTCCTTGGGAAAATCAGGAATGCTAAGTATCTCCACAAAACCTAGGGTTTCAATTATCTTGTGTTCCGGTTTTACATTACCATTCTCATCACAGATTACAATCTTATACATGTTCATAATCTCATTAGCACCAAGTTCCTCAATATGACAATGTATGTAAATTATAGTGTCTTCAGCATAAGCAACTCCTTTGGGTATTTTAGAAAATGCTCCTAGGGTATCATCCTTCTTCACTACTTCAGGAATGATTTTAAATACGAGCTTAGGGCATTTAACTACTTCAATTACAGTAGGGTTTGCAATGAATTCAGGTGCAGAGGAGGAAGCCATTGTATTAATACCTTCATCTTCCTTTAGGTTTGTAAGCTTGAATGATTTGCTTCACTTTGTTGTGGATGCCTTCACTTGGGTTTTTCATGCTCTAAGGAAATTTGAATCCTTGGTGAGTGAGAAAGAGTGAAAAACACTTTCTTTACAATGTCATTTCCTTCAACTACCACAATAAATGCCTGTTGGTTAAGTGAAAACTTAACTCATCTGCCGGTAAAGAAGCATTTCATCATCTTACCATCAACCGAGGGTAAACTAGCATGTTTTCAATTTGTTGCAATACCCCCAAGGGATTTCTTTTCAGTTAGATGAAGAATCTCCTACCGATGGAGTGATACCCTATTCTACCAGTGAAGGAATAACTTCACTAACATTCTGATCTGACTTTCTAATCCATTGTTTTGAAAATTCTTGCTTTACCTCATCAACCTTCTCTTTACCTTTCAAACTAGGTCCTTTGTTATTTGCCAATGATGCCTTCTACAAAATTTTGCAATATGTCCAATCTTGTTACAAGCATAACAAGTCGCATTATTTTTTTGAATAGCTTTTCCATATCCTATGCCGATATGTGTTCTACATTGATTAGATAAGCGTCCAAATCTTCCACAAACATAGCATCTTACCTTCATTCTGCAATTTTCTAAATTGTGGATAATTTTGTTGCATTTAGAACATTGACCGGTGGGTGCACTAGTGTTCTGATAGTTTCTAGATCTACATTGATTTGCTCTATGACCATACTTGTTACAGTCAAAGCATTTCCCATTAAATTTGTAGGCATTTTGTTGTCTTACCAGTTTACCATGATCATGATTGTTTGCAGTACCAGAGCTTTCACCAACTTCAAATCCAAGACCATTAGTATCTCCATTAGGTTTCTGATTTTTCAGCATGTCATCAAGTTCTTCTTAACTTTTCTTGAATTTCTCCTTATGTTGATTTGCAGTAGCCAATTCATTTTCCAAGAAATCTTTCTGTCTCATGAGTTCAGTTTTATCATGTTCCAAGTGAATCATATGTCTTCAACATATCATTTTCATGACTAAGTCTTAGATTTTCATTTTCAGTATCATTGATTCTCCTAGTCAAGTCATCTTCATTCTTCTTTCTATCTTCAATGTCTTTACAAAATCTCATAGTCATATCTTGCATCTCATTCCTCAAGGTCATGTTTTCTTGCTTCATCTTGCTTACAAAATCATTAAGAGTTTATTTTTCATCATCATCACTTTGTATCTTCTCATGAAGTTCTCTTCTATTGTTCCTAGCAATAGTGAGATTTTCTTGAAGTTCTTGAATGATTTCCTGTGCAGTCTTCTGCATCATAATCTGAAAGAGTTGTTTCCAATTGCTTTCTCAAGTTTTCCATCTGTATCGATGTCAGAATCTTCCTCAAGCTGTTAGGCTTTTGAAAAAAGAGGACAAAGCTCTAATACCAATTGTTAGGATTCCCAAAGATACTGAGAGGGGGGGTGAATCAGTATCTTGCCGGTTTACAAATTTTCTAATCTTATTAAACAAATTGCATTCCAAAACAGTGTAATGGTAAACAAGAATTAATGCAGTAAATAAGAACAATAACCACAACATAGAAAGCACACCATAACACAATGTTTATAATGAGGAAACCCAGTGTGGGAAAAACCTCGGTGGGAATTGTGACCCACAATATTCACTCATTGGCTAATAAATGAATATTACTTACAATAGGGACCTGCATACGCAGGAAGGCCAACTACCTAAAGCTCACTACTTAATTACAAAAGGGAAGTCTCAATGACTTACAAAAATGGATTATGGAAATTCAATATCATGTAATGCTTCAATTCAGCATCTGCTATAACAAGTTCAGTACCGGTTTAAGCTCACAAAATAACCATAATCCTTACTCCAAAATCCACCTTAATATTTGCATATTACTTTTGCAACAATTTGACCATGTCCACACTTTTTTTAAATGATCTACAAGATCTCATACTTATATATGAGTCCTATTACAATTCGCCTTGTTGGCTTACAAAAAGATATTACAATTAAATACAAAATGTAATAAACAAAATCTTGTCGGCTGGGGTGCCGGTAACCATCTTTGCCGCTACTGGTAAACTATCTGTCGATGTCGGTGTCTGCCGGTGCCATAGGATTGCAAGGTTGCCATCAATGACAATACCTTCAATCACCTAAAATTTCTCATTGGGGTGTGCATTTGCCAACAGTTTGTTCGTTCATTTTATCAGGCATTGGCTTCAATATATTCTCATAAATGTCAATTAGATACTTTGGTTTCCTATGAATGATTCTAGGAGGTGTTAACATCGGTGCATTGTGTACATTCAATTCATCAAATAGAGAAGGTGTATGTTCATCATTTAATTGATTATTCAATGTGGTATCTTCTTCAATTGCATTAGGCTCATACGGTAAATCAAATGTCTCTTCTTCAATTGCATTAGGTGCATTATGTTCATTTGGTAAATCGAATTGAGATGTTGAGGATGACATACCTTCTTCTCCCATTGTTCTTGGGTCACATAATTTCTTCATACGTTGCCTTTGTCTTTCTTTTTCAGCCTCTCATTGTTCCACCGTTCCTCGCTTGTTCTTTCTCATGGTTGATATCGGTTGTCCTAAATAGAATCATATTACATATACATGTAAAAAAAAGTTCATAAACAAATAATTAAACATACATATGCATCTTATCATTATTTTTTTGAATCAAAACTATTAAACAATCACAATAATATTGACAAAACTAATAAGAACAAAAATTCAATCATTTGAAATCATGCAAAAACAAAAAATTCACTTACATATATTATAAAACAGTGATAGAAGTGCAAACACAGTTGCAGTGGGGCCTTCAATGACCTCAAAAACTTCTTTTGAGGTTGTTGAGGCTCTTGGGCAAATAAAAATATGTCTAAGTACCTTGTACGCACTATATTAATAACCACTCATGCGCTGTTAATCCCTAAACTGTTGGCAATCCCAACGGTATAATTTTTCCACCCTGTACTAATAATTAGCACGTACATGGTCCTATGCCTTAAAAATGTTATGGTAGGGCAGCGAACTAATAGGCTCAGTACCTCGTATGTGCTTACAAGTAATAAGTAGCGCGTACGTGCTATTTGTAGTAAAAAAAAATGTGAAGGAAAGGGAGGGAGGGAGAGAGGGAGAGAGAGAGAGAGGGAGAGAGAGAGGGAGAGGGAGAGGGGAGAGAGAAGGAGGGGGGAGGAGGGAGGGAGGGAGAGAAGAAGGGGTATGGAGGAAGGGAGAAGGGGAGAGAGGGAGAGGGAGAGAGAGAGAGAGAGAGAGAGAGAGAGAGAGAGAGAGAGGGGGGTAAGAGAGGGAGAGAGAAGGAGGGAGCAAGAGAGAGAGAGAGAGAGGAGGGGGGAGGGAGATAGGAGGGGGGGAGAAGAAGGGGTATGGAGGAAGAGAGAGAGAGAGAGAGAGAGAGAGAGAGAGAGAGAGAGAGAGAGAGAGAGAGAGGGAGGGAGAGAAGAAGGGGTACAGATTAAGGGAGAAGGGGAGAGAGGGAGAGAGAGGGAGAGAGAGAGAGGGGGGGGGAGAGAGGAGGGGGGAAGGAGGGAGGGAGAGAAGAAGATGTATGGACGAAGAGAGAAGGGGAGAGAATCAAGTCTCTATTTTTCACTTAGGTCTCTCTCTCTCTCTCCCATTCTTTATATCTGAAGTATATCCCTCTTATCCTCTATCTCTCTATCTCACTCTCCCCTTCTCTCAGGTGTATCTCTCTCTCATTCTCTCTCTCTCCTCCCCCTCCCTCTCTCCCTTTCTCATTACCTCTCTTTCTCACTCTCTCCCTCTCTCCCTCTCTACGCACCTCTTTCTAGTTTCTTGTACTCTCCTTCCATCCCTTCCTCCCTCTCACTAAGACTCTCTTTATCTCTCACCCTCTCTCTATGTCTCACCTTCCCTCCCTCCACCTATTAGGTCTCTCTTTCTCTACCAATCCCTCTATCCACCTCTTATATCTCTCTATATCTCCCTCTCTCTCTCTCTCTCTCTCTCTCTCTCTCTCTCTCTCTCTCTCTCTCTCTCTCTCTCTCATTTATCTCTTGTCTCTCCCTCTCATTCTCTATCTATCTATCTCACTCTCCTCCTCTCTTAGGTGTATCTCTCTCCCATTCCATCCCTCTCCTCTCCCTCTCTAAGGTCATTTGGTATTCTTAGGGGTCATATAGTATCCTATAGATCCATGCATGTGTCCTAAGGGGTCATAGGACACCATATGACTCCTTAGAACACCATATGACCCCTTAGCACACCATGAAACCCATAATGACACCAAATGGTGTCCTAAGGGGTCATAGAACACTATATGACCTCTTAGGACACCATATGACCCATAATGACACCATATGGAGTCCTAAGTGGTCAAATGGTGTCCTAAGGGGTTGTAGGAGACCATATGACCCCTTAGGACACCATATGACCCCTAACGACACCATATGGTGTCCTAAGGGGTCATAAGGTGTCCTAGGGGTCATAAGACACCATAAGACACATAATGACATCATATGGTGTCCTAAGGGGTCATAGGACACCATATGACCCTTAGAACAAAATATGACCCCTAACAACATCTAAGGGGTCATAGGGTGTCCTAAGGGATCATAGGACACTATATGATCCCTTAGCACACCATAGGACCTATAATGACACCAAATAGTATCTTCAGGGGGCATAGAACACCATATGACCCTTTAGGACACCATATGGTTTTGTTATGGGTCATATGGTATCCCGAGGGGTCATATGGCATCTTATGACCCCTTAGGACACCATATGGTGTCGTTATGGGTCGTATGGTGTTCTATGACCCCTTAGGACACCATATGACCTCTTAGGAAACAATGTGACCTTTAATGACACTTAAGGGGTCATATAGTGTCCTAAGGGGTCACAAAACACCATACAACCCATAACGACACCATATGGAGTCCTAAGGGATCATAGAACACCATATGACCCCTTAGGACACCATATGACCCATAATGACACCTAAGGGGTCATATGGAGTCCTAAGGGGTCATAAGACACCATATGACCCCTTATTACACCATATGACGCATAAAGATTATCCAAACAATACATCCACATGATCCAAAGAAACCAATGTGCTCATCTTCTTCAAACATTCTACTTTATATCCTATCTTCTTTATAAAAAAAAAAAAGAGAGAAAACATACCACCTTGTCAATCTTCTTATCACCTCATCTATATGCAAACAAAAAGAAGATATATTGGAGGAGCGCATAATTACCCTGTACATGCTTTTTATACTACAGGTACCATGTATGCGCTTTTGACTATCTAGGCTTGGAAATGGGCCTGGATGACAAAGCTACGGTTTGGAAGTTTGATTTCCATCCATTTCCCTCCTTTTTGACGTGTTTTATTTTGTCAACTTGGTTTCTCAACTTTGTCATAATAAAGTTTACACTTCATCAAGTGGGTATTTCTAAAATTGCCACCATATTTTCACCCATGTTCTGAGCTTTCTAACCATATAATTTTTAAAAAATTTGAACAACAATAGCATATTATTATTGAATTTCTTTTACCAGTGTCTCCATAGTTCTCACAGACATAGGTGCACCATCTTTTTAATAACTTTTGATATACTTATCCAAATTTAAAAAAATTTATATATTATTGTAATGTACTTAATTCTTTATAATTTAAAAAAATAAATTATATTTCAATTTACTTAGTGCAACTTATGCTTCGCGCACGAACAGGTACCTAATTTTCAGGATGTGCTTTATTGGAAAAATCATTAAAAAACAAATACTAAAAAGAAAATTACAAAAAAATACACATCTTCTATTTGTCACTCTTAACTATCTTTGCGCCAAAGGATTTGTAAAAATACTAAATCTAACTATGACTTTTCTGATGCGCACATCAGACACTATGTTAGGTTTTTTTTTAAAATCAGGGTCTATTTTTCGTGCACGAAGGATTTGACCCCCTTAATCTTATCCAATTTTTAAAAAGTTTAGTAGTTTAGAAACTAAATTCAGAGTACTACAAAATTTGTTCTTTTATTATCTTCATATCTTGAGCGGATGACTTTCAAATTTTGCCTCCAAGTTCAGGTTCACCTGATTTCAGAAAAAAAATAAAAGTGTCCACTTATACCCCCCTTTTTGACCACCATCTTTGTGCATTTACCCATTCATGTTATATGTTTATGGAGACTTCATGAAACCCTAATTCCTTGTGGAGACAAACAAAACTCCATTAAAATTTATATCATTAGTGTTTCAGATATTATTCAGCATCTCCCTCAAAGGAGAACATTTCTATTATTGCAATTCAATTACATTTCATTTCTATTTCACAGACTTTAATTCCAAAACTAGGGTTTGAGCTAAGGCAAACCCCTTTTATTTCCCTTCTCTATTGTGCATAGGAATAGGTACGGAGCTGGGATCTTTAGAATTGGCTTTATTCACAGAGACGTACAAATCCCCCTTTGGATGGTGAAAAGTGTAGAGGACCAGAGCGATAGGCATTTTGGTCTCAACATTTCAAGAGCTTCTTCTGGGAACATATCCGAACACTCGCGCATTACTAATATCTAGTTTTGTGGCTCGATCCAACAATCGTAGCTCACTGTTTATGCGTTTTTACTTCAATTCTAACATATTTACCCTAATTTCAGCATTTTCACAATTCAACTTAAAAGAGGGTATCAATTAAAAACTCAGTGAATCTAATAGGATTTCTCAGCCCTATCCTTGCTGATTTGAGGCTAGATCTATTAGGTTCACCCCTCTTTAATGTAATTCCCCTAAGCCTAAAATTAGTGGTTTCTACTACATCTAGTGGTGGATTTTTCACCATTACATTTTGGTGAACCCGACTTCTTACACTTTCATTTTTTAGTTTATGTTCTCAAATCTAAGTGTGTATGTATTTCAAATTCAAATTTACATTTACAAGTATAATTTTCAATTGAATTTCAAAAATTTAGATGTTAAATTTCACAAAAACCCTAATTTCTAATTTTAAAATTGAGCTTATAGGTTGTCTAATTTGGATTAATTATTTCAAATCTGATTATTCATGAAATTTCAAATTCAAATTTGCACTCATAGATCTAAATTCCTAGTAGTTGAATTTACAAAAACCCTAATTTATAATTCTAAAAATTACAAGTGGGTTTGCATAATTTTTCAAATCAATTTTTAGATCTAAATTTTATGATATGCTATGATCTAGATGCATTTATATTTTAAATTCATAAATCAAATTGCTTAATTAATTGATTAATCAATCATTTTTACAAAATTTTGCATCGTTTAATCATAATTTTTAAATTTCAAATTCAAATTTCCTTCCTTTGTGCATGAGTTTTACTACTATTAGTCCTACCTACAATATTCTCGTGAGAATAAGCTGTAGAATTAAGGCTTCCCAAGGTTTAATTAATAAGGATATGGAGCCTAATTTGGATAACTTATTTCATGAGAATGTTGGTGTTTCCTCTAATACAACAAATGATGTCATTTATCCTCATTCTTTTCATAATTCTCATGATGTGAATGAATCACTAACTAGGGTTTCCATTGATCAATTGGAGAATATTGACAATGAATTTAAAAATATTTAACAATGTATGAGTCAATAATACCCTACAAGTGAGGCATTCACATTGATTGAAGGGTTCAAATTGATGGTTCAAATTGATAAAGTTGGTGTTGATTTGTTGTGTTTCCTTTCTCATATTGTTGACACTAATATCATGCCTATGAAAAGTTGTGTCGAAGTCCTTGGTTATACTCAAGCTCCTAGTCAAGTTAATCACTTCATTCCTATGGTTGCAAAAAATGGTAATCCTACACATGTTAGTCAAGGGAAAACCTTTGCTAATCAAAACTCTTTCATACCTCATTCTATAAGTCTTCCATTTGTGCCCTAATCATATCCCAAAGGTCTACATATCATAGTGTTCCACCTCCTTACTCTCAACCTCAAACTTCAAACAATAATTTTACTCCATCTCAATCTCATATGTCTAATTTCAATCTATCAACCAAAGAAACAATTAACAACCTATCCCAAATCAATTCATCCTTACAACAATAACTAGCTTCCATCACCCAATCCAAGTTTAATGTGCCCACATTTGATGTAGTGAGCCCATTATCCAATGACCTTGTTCATGATGTCCCTCCTAAACATTTGTAAACCCCTAAATCGGAACTTTATAATGGAAAAGGTGATCTCTTGAATCATGTGAAAACATTTCAAACTTTGTGTAGTGATTTTGATCATGATCAAAGACTTTTAGCTAATGCTAGAACTTTTAGGGATAAAGCTTTGCAATGGTATTGTTATTTTCCTCCTTATTATATCACATAATTTCAACAATTACCTAATGCTTTCATTCAATAGTTTCACAATAACGTTGGTCCTAACATTACTTTGATTGATTTGATTCATTGTAAGCAAGGTGTTAAAGAAAAAGTGACTGATTTAATTAGTAGATATAAACATTTAAATTCTCAAATTTCTTATCCTATGCCCAATCACTTGATGTTTAAAGATTTTTTATTTTTAATTTACAAAAATACATTAGGGATAATCTTCTCTTTTCTAATTTTACTTCATTTACACAATTGTGTGCAATGCTTCATAATTATCAGCTTCAAGTGAGTCAATTTGAATCATCCTCTTCAATGGCTCTGGTTGATAAGAATGAAAGTTCTCAATAATGTTTTGTGAAGTTTAAACTGAATAAGGTATACATAAATTTCAATGACAACATCAATTCCCAAGTAGCAACTATGACATCGGGTGTACCTCCATTATCCACATACTTTAGAAAATAATTTACTCCTCTTTCTAAGTCTTTGCATAGCATTGTGAAACAAAAATGTGTTGAAACTTCCTCCCATCAAACCAATTGACACTTCCAAACCTTTACCACCCTATCATGATCCCAAATCCTTTTCCTAATTTCATCATCAACCCAATCATGACACTGAAAAGTGTTATTCTTTGAGTAGAATTCAATATTTTATTGATAAAAATCATATCTATAGCTAGTGTGAATGACAAAGGAAACAAATCTGTAGCTCCTCCAAATCAAAACCTTCAAATTTTTACTATTCCTTTGACTTCCCATTCTACTAATGTGGTTGAGTATGAGCATCTAGCATTTTCTCCCAATGGCATTGACTTTGAATCTAACAATGTGGTGAATCTTGTTGATAAACCTATACCTCCTAAGGACTTATGCATTACCTTTTATCCTAGTGAGACTATTGAAGCACATGATGGCCCACTATATATCACTGCAAAGATCAAAGATAAACTCTCATGAGGGGTGCTCATTGATCTAACATTTATGGTGAATGTGATAACTAAAGAGTATTTTTATACTTTACAAAATTTGGATCACGTAACATATGATAAATCTAATGTTGTGGTTAAGGTATTTGATTCTTTCGCTTGTCCTACTATCGATTCTATTACTCTTCCTATTGAGGTTGGTACTAAGTTCTTAGATGTCATTTTTTCTACCATTCCTACATCGAATCAATTTCATGTGAATTTGGGATATCCTTGGCTCTCTTCCATGAAAGCGATCATCCTTGGATCTCTTCCATGAAATCGATCCCTTCTACTATTCATAAATGCTTAAAATTTCCTCATAATGACGAAATCATAATAAAAAATCATAGCATACATACTAACCCATGGTGAGGCGCAGAGAAGTTAACCTTGATTACTTCTGGCCTAAGAAATTTGAGCCTTTTAAGCCTCATAGTGATGCTATTTTTCAATCTTATCAAAAGTGGAAGAATGAGATGATCTTATCTTTGAGTAATCCTAGAGATTATAGACCTATTCCTCCTCCTCATGATGGACCCGATCTCTTTCCTACACCTTCTATTCCTCCTTTATATGATGCAATCTTGCCTCCTACATCTTACAAAGGGAACCATTTGACATCTCCTATCTTTCAACCTAGTAGAGCTTGTCCCATTCCTCCTTCTTTAAAGGAAGAGGATAAAACTATGTCTATTGATCATAAACCTTCACAACCCTCAGCTAAAACTAAAAGAAACGGTTGTGCGAGAGAACACCGATGGAGACATCGTGCTAAGACTCATTAACTTTCTTCTCAAAATATTTCTTCCTCGAAGACCCCAAATGCTGGCATGATCCCATTTGTCGATCCTTCGCCTAACCCTAGGGAGGAAGTTCAACCTAAATCACCAAGATTAAAGATGCTTAAGAAAGATGATGGTTCATGTTCTATTCATGTTAAAGATCCTATTTTTATTAATCTTGATGAAGATATGGGTGAAAATGGTGTTCATGCTAACAATGTTGATGATAATGATTCCAATGATGAATATGAACTTCTTGATGTTGACAATGATTTATCTAAACATTTTTCAATGGCATTAATCCTATCTCCTAGTAACAAACAAAGTGACTCATCACTAGAGCTTAGTCCTTGTTTGGAACTTGTGATAGCTCCATCTACCATGCTCTAAGTGCATAATCTTGGATCTTGTTCACCTTCCCAAAAAAATGTTCAGCAAGATTGGGAGGCGGATGATTTTCTTGATTAGCTTCATTCATATCATAGATTGACTCTTCTCTCTTTCTTGTTTGTGACATTCCTCTATTTGTTTCTCAATTCTTCTATGTGTTGTCCCTCGTGTTGTCTACTTGAGGACGATACAAAGCGTTGAGATCTCCTTTGGTCTCTCCCATGTTGACTAAAAAGAAACATGTGCCCTTCTTCTATTGTGAAACTCTACTTCCTTTAGGGGGATGAGGTCAATTCAATGCAAATATATTTTATGATATACATCATTTATCATAAGAGAATATTGACCCCAGAGTTAGTAGAACCCTTATGTGTTTCATGTTTTGTGACCATTATCCTTTGATTTGTCCTTTCTTGGGGACATATCATTGTGGTAATGTTCTTGTCTTTTGGATGCATGCTACCTTAAAGTAATCGCTCCCAGTAAGGAATATGCAATTGCTTTAACGTGGGGGCCTACACTCCACTCAGTGTTTCACTTTTTGCAACACTATCACATATCTCAATACTTAGTTACTTTGCAAACTAGGCATTTGCTTTGTAATTTTTGTATTTTTCTTTTCATGACTCATAGTAAGCGAACCTTACTAGGATAGCAGTCATGATTCTCTTTCTTTTATGATGTCTCTTTTATCTTGATATTGAATTAGCAAGATCCTAAAGTCCTTTGGGGGCTTGGTGTATCTTTCCTCTTTGATGTCTTGATGAAAGCTTTTCAATGCGAACCTTTGTACTTTACCGAGAGTATTCTTAGTCTCATACTTCCACTAAAGTGGGGGCTAAATGTAGCATCCTCAATTGTACTCCCTTATAATTTTGTCCTCATTTGATCCCTCACCTTGGTGTTTGTGTCCCAAGGCCTGATTAGAGCCCCGATTCTACTCACGACATGCAAATATCTCATTATATTAAGAATGCACACTTTTTGCCCCTCATTTCTTGGTCCCTGATTGGTCAAGACCAAGGTGTTGGCACCCTAGTCCGTAGGGACTAGAGCACCCAATGCACTTGTCCTCCCAATCAGAACCAATTTTAGGCCCCCCTTAATGTAAACATTTATTTGGTGAGGACCTAGATCCTGTGTCGGTTCATGTCAAAAAAAAAAAATTCGGCAAGCAAGTATAAAAGGAGGTAAACCCCTCTTATTTTGATAACCAAATAAGAGATTCATGCAATCAATTCAAGCAATCAAGCATTCAAATTCAAGTGAGCAAGCAATCAATCTTCTTTCAAGCGTTGGCCCAAAAGTAAGGTCAAGATTCAAGCATTGGAGTTCACATTCATGTTCTATGTTTATATAGACTTCATGAAACCCTAATTCCTTGTGGAGACAAGCAAAACTCCATTAAAAGGTATATAATTAGTGTTTCAGACATTATTCAACATCTCCTTCAAAAGGAGATCATTTCCATTACTGCAATTCAATTATATTTGATTTCTATTTCATGGACCTAATTCCAAAACTGGGGTTTGACCTAAGGAAAACCCCTATTCCCAACCTATTTCCCTTATCTATTATGCGTAGGAATAGGTACAGAGCTAGGATCTTCATAATTGACTTTATTCATAGAGACGAATGGATTCCCCTTTGGACGACAAAAAGTGCAGAGGACCAAAGTGCGACATACATTTTGGTCTCAACATTTTAGGAGCTTCTTATGCGAACAAAAACAAACACTCTTAAATTGCTCAAATCCAAGTTCGTGGACCAATCTGATGACCGTAGCTCACTATTTATGCATTTTTACTTCAATTCTATCACATTTACCCTAATTTCAGCGTTTTCACAATTCAACTTAAAAGAGAGTATCAATTAAAAACCAAGTGAATCTAATAGGATTTCTTAGCCCTATCCTTGCTGATTTAAGGCTAGGTCTATTAGGCTCACCCCTCTTTAATGTAATGGTCCCTAAGCCTAAAACTAGTGGTGGAAACCCTAATTTTTCAACATTACAGTAAGCTAGGCTAATAAGTACATCTTACATATTTGTATCATAGATGAACCATTGTTAGTGTACTAGTGGGATAGGAAAGAATTGTTTTTCCATTTATCAAGGAGTAGGAGGAAGAGCTTGAATTGATGTTTTCTTCTTTTAAGGAATCTAAAGAAGAAATAATGCTATATTCTATTAAGTAGAACTCTTAATAGGAAACCGAGTCCCCTTTCGATGACCACAAAATGTTTCATCCTTTCCTTGGTGGTCAACTTTAGCCTTCATTGTTCCACCTTCATCACTTTTTGAATCCTCAAGAGAAATAGTCTCATGTTGAGACTAAGTCTTAATTTTAGGGGATTGAGGTGTTTGCAAGATCTGTTCTCGTTTCTGTAACTATTCTTCCACTTTCTTCAACATTTTAGTAGTTTTATATTTAGTTGCATAATACTTCTAAACTTTTGATGTTGTTGGCGCAATAGAAATTTTGGTGATCCCAATGGTTTCATTTTAGCAAGTGGAGAAGGGATCAATTTAGAAGTGGGGGATGACCCATATTGAGCTCAACTTAGTTGATTAGTATATAGAAAAGAAGATAAAAGTACAATATTTGGCTTGTCAAGGTGATAGTGTCATAATGGAGCAGCTCCAAACCCTCCAATCACTCCTCCATTAATAGCCTCTTTCATTTTCTGAGCCTTGCCAAAAATATTCTTTATTTGGTCCTCAAGAGGATCTATTCTCTTTATCTTAGTCCTATTGTATTCTAAAGGAAGATCACTCTTCTACTTCATCTTCTTCTCTTTCTCTTTGCCCATCTTATCCTTGTGGAATTGCAACTACCCCAAACAATAGTTTTTAAATTTTTCAAAAAGAAGTTTAGAAAATATTTTATAGTGGCTTTGTCATTATTGAAATATATTAGGGTTTGAGTGAAAATGAACTACCTCTTGGAGGCCAAGTCTTTGATTTTTGATGGATGAAGTATGGAAGAGGCCAACTAAGGTAATTATAGACATATAGGAAGATTTATTTGCACCTCATAAATTGACTTTGGACAAAGTAGTTAAGTGAAACCATGGGTAGATTTTGCACTAGCATTGATTGAAAAAATTATTTATTATGGTACATTCCTATAATTCAACTCAAGAAAGATAGAACCTTACTTCAAGTAGATAGTTAATAATCTATGTGTGTTGGTGACTTATAAATGTTTTTCCTCATCTATCATTTTGTCATGGATGTTGAGTGTTATCTACATTAGTCTAAATATTAATTATTTTTATTTCTTTTTATATAAAAAGAGAGCAGTGTTTATTAAAGCTTATTGATTTTACACGATACGAATGAATAGTAGGAATTATTTTATCTACTCATTACAATTGTATCATGCCACAACACTAACTATGCCTAGATTTAATCACTCAATTCTACCTTCCAAGGGTGAACTAATTTCTTATCTTCATGAATCATGGCCATCTCACAATAGGATTTTAAATTCCATAGAATTCAACTACTAGATTCAACAACTATCAAAACTTAGTACAAACAAAATATTGATTGTTTAGACATTTCAAATTATTTGGACCAAACCTAATCTTACAAGAAATAATTATTTATGCAAGTGGTTTCCACATATCATATTTTTTCAATATATATATGTCAACTCTAATGTTGACCCTTACCAAGCTAGAATTACAAAATAAAAAATATTTATATTCAATATTATTTTAAATAAATCACATTATAATTTGAAAAAAAGAAAGAAAAAGGGGGACAACTATCTATTTCTTATATTTAATTAGTTCGTTTGCATTCAAGAAAACATCAAATATCAAAAACTCTGAATAACAACACAAGGAACTCAACAAATCAGACACAACAAGTGCAAGCTCTACTTGCAACAAGAAAATTAAACAAGGCATACATCTTCATTATCTCTCACACTATCAAGATCATGTGTCTGGGGTCAGAGAGGATTGGTTAAAGTCTATCTTAAACAAGCTTAAAAATTCTCAACCAAATCAAAAAGCATTCAACAAAAAACAAGTTCAAGAACACGTTGTGATGTAGGAATAGATCTAAGAGGAAAACAAAAAGAGATGTGACATAGAACTAGCCCTCCTACAAGAACTAATTGAGATATAAAATCATCCTCTCAATACTTTTCTTTCCAAAACACAAAAATAAATAGACTCAAGATCCAAACTAGCAACACACCTAGTCATAGAGGAATCGTCATAGCTACACCTCTCTAGAGGTTTTCTAGAAAACATCAACACATCCTCATGAACTGGGTGATCAAATTGGTGCAACCCACCTTGCACACTAATATCGTTGAATCTCATTGTACACTCTCCTTTTTTGTGAAGGTGGTAGTCCTTCAAACACTCCCTTGCTCCATTGTCTTTTTCTACATGAGTAAGAGAGATCTAACTCTACACCAACCACATGAGTGCAATGCACATCTTGTCTTGAATCAAACTCATATACATTTGTGGAGAGTAGACTTGAAGCAACACAATATCAAACAAATTAAAGCAAAACACTGCTAATTTGTTTTGTTGTTGATTAATTCAATCCATAAAAACTTGTGCAATTCTATAAACCACTAACACATTGTTATGTAAAAACAAATAAATTGACATCATGAATTTTTAGCTTGAAGGCGAATTACTTTATTAAGTTTGACTTATATGTGCATTTGAATATATGGGTTAGTGAGTTTGACTCAAAAACCATGTAATTGAATCCTAGTAAAACATCATAATTTTTTATAAGTGTTATTTAATCTAAAGTTAAAAGGGTAAAATATTGATTAGTTAAGATTTACCAAAAAAAACATTTTTAAATTTCTTAAACATATTCAAAATTTTAGTAAATTTGATGTTTAAGATAATTTAATTAACAGTAGTTGATAGGGTTTTCCTATGACCTTTAAAGCTTGGAAATTTTAACCTTGGAAATATTTTATGCTAAAAAAAATATTCTTATGAAAGAAACCGATTAGTCCCAAAATAATTTGTGAATTTGTCTCACAATGAAAGTGATTTCACATAAAAAAAAATATAAACAATAAAAATGATATAGTAGTATTTTTCTTTTGATGCAAATATTACACCTCCTAAATGCTAATAAATATTTAACAAAAAGAATTTTTTTTATTTCATTTAACTTCACCTTATATCTTACAAAATTTATATATGAAGTGTATTCACAACAATATATAATCTAAATACTAAATTATCATCTAATCATGCAAAAAATATATAGACATATATTTACATAATACATGTCTTACATTTCCATAGCAACATAATATTAAGTGCATCAAAATCACATTTAAATTTTCATTTATTATTTTAAAACTACATACATACTTTGCACTTTTTTTTACAACATAATACTAAATCATTTAAATCTCATTTATTTTTATTAATATAAGTATACAAAATAAGATGAACAATAACATAGTATTTTTTTTGTATAAGTCACAGCCGAAGCAGTATTTTTTAGCTCCGGCTTGCAACTAACTGTTGCGTTGTGGGGTCATCCTTGAACATTAACATAGTCTTTAAGTTCCTTATAAAATCATTAAGAAAAAGTCACATTACTACAAATGAATAATTGTTATACATAATTGGCACTTAAGCTTTAAACAAGTTACCATTATCATAGCAATAATATTTACGAAGCTTCTAATTCCTTGCTTGATTTGCTAATTTTATTATTCAAGATTTGTCTATATACTTGAAAACCAAATACTTAGCCATTAAATGCTTAAAAACCAATCTATACTTTATTTGTCCATCAATGTTGTAGAATGAGATACACTAGAATCAAAGAAGGTTAGTCACTCAATGGTTGAGCACCCTGACATAAATAAGATACGTGAGTAATTCTAATTCTAATTACTACCTAAAACTTTGCACATGATATCAAAACATTTTGAAATTAAAATTTTCACATGATATCAAAATATTATGAGACCTCTAAACATAAAAAATGATTTAAGATAGAATGTTAAAAATGAACCACAATTAAATTATAAAAAATAAAAACCAAGAACTCCACAATAAAGCATGTTCTACATACAAAATTCTAAACTTAAATTCTAATTAAATTCATAGAAATAATATAAATATAATATTTAACATTAGCCCCCCAAAATCAGATTTTGAATAAGTTTGATTTTCAAGTCAATAACAAGAGAGATTATTTTACTCTAGTTAGAGTTGTTCTTGACATTATTAAAGTATTGTTTATGTCAACAAGTCTAGGTTACTAGTATATCTACAATATTATAACAACATTCTGATTTAAAAAGAGAAAAATTGAAGTCGGTGAGGATTAAGCTCAGATCTCACATGAAATTGTTGGAATGATAACTTCTTCCACCAAAGTACTAATGGAATAAGTTGGATTGCGAGCGGAACAGTTGGTTCTGATCTCCCCTTTGGTGCCTGTTAGCACACTTAGTTGGCTCATTTTCACCATAGCCAAAGAAAATTTCTTAAAGAAGATATCTTGATTCAAGGCAAAGTCATTGACAATTTGTTTGGTGCGAGAATCTGTGTACAGATCTTGATCAGACGTGAAGAGGCCCTGTCGATTCTTGAGGTCTACATAATACTTGTTGTCAAATACATTAGGCGAGCGAATATCTAATACAGTGAACCTAGTAGAATTTTTTCTTGGACATATGGCTTTCAAGCTTTTAGCAAAATACTTGTCAAGAGTGCTATCTTCTGTGGGGTATAGTCGTTCTGTGAATGATGTGCAATGTCCTATTCCTATGGTGTGCCCACCTGTACCCACCAAACATTAAAACACAAAATCCAATTTCTATAATTAGAATGTGCATAATAAATTTTAATTAAAAATATATAAATAAAATAGATTAAATTCAAAAATATTATTGTAGGAGATTGTGAGTACACATATGTAGTAAATTATACATATTTTTTGAATAATTATATACACATACACATACACATACACACACACACATAAATGCATACATACATGTGTTTGTGTGTGTAACATATTATGTTTTGTTGAAATCATTGTCTATTTATAATGATTTTTCCTTTAGATAAAGTCAAAATGTAACTTAATTTTTAGGTGACTAACAAATAGCAACTACAATTAAAAGCTAGGAGTCAATAAATAGTCAAGTCGCCATTTGACTCTAATACCTATAAAAAAGAAAGAAACAACTGCAAACATTGTTTACAATTTTCTTAAATAAAATTTAATACAAAATATGTGTTGCATCAACCAATCACTATTTAAATATAATTAAATTGTAATTAGTACACAAAATTCACATTAAAATAATATTTAAATATGAAAATCTTTTAACTTACAATCAACATGATTTTTAATAACAAAATGGGCAAACCTGAAAGAGCCACAAGGTCACTGACATCAAGGCCTTTGGTAGCAAGAGCCTTAATGAGGGTTGTGACATTGGAGGTTGGGGCTGGAAGGTTTGCAATTGTGGTCTCATTACTCGCAAACTTCAAGCTGTCCCTCCGCCCTAGAGGCACTTTGTATTTTGGCCCTCCACTCTATTATAAAAAAAATTAATGATATAGTACCAATCATTAGACAAACTATTTTCTTTATATCGCATAAAATTATAAAAACATCCAATTACAACAATTACAATATGCTTAAATTGCTTTAAATACTAACAAATTACCCCTGCAACGGAATCCCGAGCTGCGAGAGCAGTGATATCTGCGCAGGACACGACGACACCGCAGGCCTTGTTCACACGCCTTTTAATGTCGTTTATTATTTCAAAAGCTTTCCCCCGCAGCGTTAAATTTGGAGGAAAGTCTCGCTCGCTGGGCGATCCATCCAACAGAACAGAAGCATCACAGCCCTGTACAAAATCTTTCAACATTTAACACCAACCCAACAAACAAACAAACATGGCGAAACAAATAAATTAGTTAAAACCCAACCTGAACAAAACAGTCATGAAAGTGAAGGCGCAGCAACCCTGCGGCCTGAGTAATGTCCTCCTTTAGATAAAATTTGATCCTTTCCTCAACAATGGATTCCAGTTTGGGGCAGGTGCTCTTATAAAACGTCCATGAAAGCCCATCTACCAGAGGAGGTTCGGCATTTAAGGTCAAAACATTTTCTTCTTCAGCGCAAACAATCGAAACGGAGAGAGCAAAAAACAGAGAGAGAAGAGGAAGTTTCTCCATTGGGGTTAAAACACAGAGCTTGGTGGATTTTCCATGGGAGCGTGGGTATTTATGAGCGGTGAGCGTGTGAAAGTCACATGGTGGATAAGTGAAGTGGCACGAGAACAGACAGTGGATTGATCACAACTTGTCTGAAAATTTCTTTTACATAGAGGAAGAAAAGCACCGTCTGATAAGAAGTGCATTCAAAGCTCTACTCCATCTAAAGTGACTTTTTTCTTTCCCCCGGTAAACAACCGGCACGTGTTCAGCGTCCTTAAAAATAAGGAAATGAATTTTTTTATGATTGTGAATTGTTTTGGGTATGGATACCTGCTTAAAGCATATACATTAAGCTTTGATTTCGCAGCTTGGTCAAGGTGTACACATCATTCGGGTGTCCTTTAGGTTTAAAAGTGTTAAAACACTTTGAGTTGACTGACAATTCTCTTTGCTTAATATGTTGTTTAGTGTGTGTGGCTTAAAGCTGGCCCCCAACTTCTTGAGGATGCACCTAAGTGTGCTATAAATGAATCATATATGTTTTATCTTATATTTGTAAGATTTGAACTTGTGGTCTCTCTTTATAAATAGAGAGTAGGAAATTGTAGGTTAAACACAATATATGTTTAAGTTAATCTTCTTTAATGATCACTTGGTTAGACGATATAAAAATATTTTATTTTAGTGCATAAATGATAGTTTATCTAGTTGAAAGTTAACTATTTGATATATTATTGTGTTAATTGCATTTTGTGTCAAAAGTAATGTCACAAGTTTCATTCTTTTAAATCATATGTAAACAGTTGGTATGTCGTTGTTGTTGTTGTTGTTGTTGTTGTTGTTGTTGTTGTTGTTGTTGTTGTGGTAGAGAAAATAATTGATAGTGTCAATTGTGTTTCGTGTCAAAAAGAAAGTAATATGTCATAGGTTTTAACATTGTTTTTCTTTCAGGTCATATGTAAACATTTGATATGTTGTTGTTCCTTGAAAATGATTGATGGAATGGTAAATTTTGAAGTAAAAAAATCAGCAAACCAAAAGTGTAATTTATTTTTCAAAAAAATGGATTTAAACAAGAAAAATTTGAAAAAATATTGGATTTGAAAAACCCTTTTAAAAATGTAGAAAGATGGACAAAAGCTTGTTTTTGAAATTTAAAGGTGTTTCCATACCATAGTGATATAGAGAGAAAATAAATTTGAGAGTTTATCTCATAAATTTTCCAATATAAATTTGTGTTGTTTATGTTCATATCAACATGTCTACTTTATATTAAATTTTCTATATTAGTTGTATTAAAACTAGAGGCTAATCAACATTGAAAATTATTAATTTTGTAAAAGTGAATGATGGATTACTTATATTTTTTATTGAGTCAATATTACAACCATTGACTCAAACTCATTGTTATTTGTTTCAACAAGACATTTCCTAGTTTGGCAAACTAAATTGTCCAATTTATTTTTCAAACTAAGAGTTAATTCTTCTTAAGTTCTTTTAGATCTCTCCTTACTAAACTCTCCTTGAATATACAATTACAAATTTCTAATAGGAACTGAGCAACTCAATATGAGTTGATAACTCCAAGATATTTATATCTAATTTGGATTTGATTGGAAATCTTTTGAACTTAAATGTGTTATAGGCATATGTGATTATTATCACAATATCAACCTATAAATGAAATTGCAACAAACTTTAGATTGGAGAAATCATAACAAATACATATGAAGAAAGAAAATCATGCAATGATCTTGGCATAATAAATCGAAACTCAATTTCTTTTTCGTTTTTTTTTTGTATTAAAGAAGATTTGAACTTGACACCATGTAAGTGACTACTACATGGTCTTTGCCATTGAACCAAATATCTTTTGACGCTTCTTTCTTAATTTGAACTAGTGACACTAATTTTATCACACAACATTATTGACCTAACTGTATATATTTTAAAAATAATTTGGCCTAACTATAAATATTTTAATGCAGTGGATTAGATTGTGTAAAGAATTCAAATTACATCAACGTTTCGGATCACACTTCGTGATCCATCATCCGAATGATAAAGAGAGCTCAAGGAAGTGATACATATATTTTAACAATATTTTTGTTAATTTTATTTATAGATTAAAATTATGACTAATTAAACCTTTCCTTTCTATTATTAAAAAATTATAACATAATCTTTCAATCGATTAACTCACCAAAGAATCTACTAAAACAAGAACTGCATGCAGCTGGAGTCCCTACCTTTTGCTCTAATGGGAGATTGTTCTATATGTTATGTGTTTTCTATCAAAATTATTCAAACATTGTCATGCTAGTTCTCTTAATTTGAGTTGAATATTTTTCTACAATATCAAACACAAAAAAGTAAAAAAGTTACAAAATGACTAAAGCTTCACCAATTTCGAATAAAATTTAGAGATATGCAACCAGATTTTATCACCAAATTCCTCAAGGAATGCAATTGTAACTATTTCCTACAAGCAATGGCAAATGAATTAAGCAAATGAACTATTAACATTATAGAGTTGATGGTGACCTTCTCAAGCAACTATTGTTGTTGCATAACCTCTGAATAGTTTCCGATTGGCCCATTAATACATTCAACTAGTGTTGAGATGTCTATCAATCTCCTTGCATATGGAGAAGTCAACAGGGACCCCTCAGAAGAGAAATTAATATGTATCTTGAAATGATAAAAAGTTAACACCAACTTTTAAAAGAGATCAATTCAATCTTTGACCAATATTTTTACTTATTACCAAGTTGGTTAGATGATCATCCAAACAGTCAATAGGCAGTATGATTTTTCAAAAATCAGTTGTATTTTGTGAGTCTATAAAAAACCATGGCACGTGAAATTTCAATATATTTGTGTTGTAAGTCACAATTTTTAAACATATTTTCATGTGACTCATAAAACTATAGATCAAAACACTTAATAAATGCTTATTTCATTGATAAGTCATCCTGCAAAAACTAAGACATTTTAACTTAGTCTATAAATTGGAGGTTAGTAAACGGTACCATACAGAGGTACAACTACTAATAGACATTTTTCCATTATCAATCACTAAAAAGGCTTTTTTTAAGATTTAAATAGAAGCAACGCTTAGGTTGCCCATTTGTCTGCAATGTTGTAAAATCTTTTAGAAATCGACTCATCTTTGTTCATAATTCCATATATTTCTTACAAATACATACTTGAACTTTTTGAATTAAATAGTCCCAACCATTTTTTTTTAGTTTGTTAAAATGCGGCATCAAAAGAAAGATGTAGATCGATATGAAAATGGTGCCATGCACTATGACAATTACTATCACTGAACTCCTTAACAAAGGGATTTTTGTAGGTAGAAAGGGCTTACACAAATATAGACCATAAAAGCATATTATTAGAAACTGATCATTTATAACCAAAGCATTGGATGACCAAAAAAATACAATTCACTAAACTGCTTCCTAGAGGAAATAATATAGAGCTTCTTGGGTAAGTTCACAATAATGGTTCCCACTTTCACCCACAAAGGAAAAATGAGGTGGGAGGAAAAAAATTCAGAGGGGGTTTGAGCAAAGTGGGGGTGTTCGGACGAACTACCCTTTGGGGTTCGAGCAAACCCCCCACTTCGCTCAAACCCCCTCTTTCGAACGAAGCACCTTTAATGCTTGTTTATGTCATTTTTCAATTATATTGGAACCCCCCTTCATTCGAACCCCCCTAAAAATAGGGGGTTCGCTCAAACCCCCCTTCATTTGAACCCCTTTTTTAACACTTCTCTGAAGCTTTCTACATTTTTTGCATATTTTTGGCCTTCAAACCTCTGGTTGAAGGCTCAAATGGAATGATCTTGATAACCCAAAATGTAGTATCGTAGTCCTCGAAGCAAGCTTTCTAATGACTATAATTTTATTACATATTGAGCTTATTATGAACTTATTTTTTTTAATTTTACCAAACATAGGTTTTTCACCGAACAAGAATTTCTCTATTCAACGCACTGGAAAAAATAGTAAACTAATTCAAAAAAAATCTGAAAAATATCTATGCCCTAAGTATTGATGTCTTCTTTCTAACCAAAAAAAAAAAGAATTTAGATACATATAGAACAAGTTATGTGCTCAAACGTACACATATGTCTAAAATATAATTAGTCGGACTTCAAAACTTAATAAAATGAAAAATATTCAACATATTACTATCAAACCAACTGCAAGCCCTGGATATTGATGTTACAAACCAAAATTTGAAAGAATTAAGTTTTTATCATTTATTAAAAAAAAATCATGCGTTTCGGGAGGCACATCACCCTTTAAAAATGTAGTTTTCTGTAAAAAAACTACTTTTCGAGGGAGATGAAAAAATTAAAAAATAAATCCTTCAAAAAAATTTGAAAAAACTATATATAGAATCTACAGACAAAATATTACAAATCACTAATTTACATCATCTTCAAATTCTTAATAGTTTAAAAGTTAAAGTTGTCGGAAGTCGAAGATTACTTTAAAATTGTTCATCTCAATGTCAAAAGTGGCAAAAAAGTGGGAACCATTATTGTGAGTTCACCCATCATGCAAACATATATTTCGCAAGGGAAAGAATATCGACACAATCTAGATGTCAATTCAAGTAAAACTAACAATGTACAATGGGTTAACCTACACAAAGTTGTGATAGAGATACTAAAAATGCCAAATAACATGAAGAATTTGCATTGTCTACAAAGTCAAGTATTTGGAAAAAACATTAAATCATGTACAATGAAGCTACTAGTTTGTCTTGGGCATTGAAAGTAGCAATATGTCTAGATTATTGATAGAGCCTTTTGGAAATAAGATTAGACCTCTAATTACATGCCATGGAAGGTGTTCATCTATGTAGAATGAACTAAGGAACTGAGGTCCAAAACTTGCGTTGAATCAAGCTTAGCAAAATTCTTCAACTTTCTTTCTTAAATTGGTATGAAAACTAAAGAACACTATCAAGTAATTCATAAACAACTCACTCGCTCCACAATATAAAAGAAGAAGAAAGGGAAGCATCACTCAAGCTGTGGCTCTTGCCACAAATGCTTTGACACTTTTGTGAATTGCTACCTATGTACATTGTAAAGTATCAAATTTAAAAAAATGTAAAATTAATATCTTCTTTGAAAGCAAACAAAGTTGCACTTCCTGAACCTTCAAACTTGTATCCCCATAATAGTAAGGAAATGCAGAAATTGCAAAAGTGTAGTCTTGCAAATACACTATATAAAATGAGCAAAAAATTTCCTCAAAATGTGACACTTCTCAATGGCTAAAATAGAAAATGTATAAAAAATTTGAGTGTAGTAAATCTCGGACAAAGGCTGATTCATATTACAAGTGATCTAAGCAAAGATTGTTATTCAACTGAAATTCAAAATTATTTAATATAGAACAAGTATTGCATCACTTCTTCACAACACACAAAAATAAATACATGTATGCATGCCTTCCTTAACAAGTGGGAAAAAAAATTGTTAATAGCATGTCATGGAATACAATAATTGCAACCTATAAAGGACATGAGAATCTTTGCAGAGAAGTGATACTATATCACTCAATGAAGCAAGCAGGTCTCTAAGCTGGTTAGTTCACATTTGTTAGTCTATGTTCATCTTGTGCTAAAATGGAGGCATTGGAACAGAGTATGAACATTCAACAAAGCATTAAGGATATAAGAATTTCATCAAATGTTATAGTTAAGACTACCATCTTAGACATGTATGTAAAATGTGAAATCATGGGGTAAGTACACCAAGATGGTGTGTAAAAAGGGGGTATAAGTGGACACTTTTTTTCGGAAATTGGGTAAACCTGAACTTGGAGGAGAAAGTTGAGAGTCATCCACTCAAGATATGAAGATACTCAAAGAACAAAGATTGTAGTACTCTGAATCTAATTTCCAAAATACAAATTTATTTTCAAAATTGGATAAGATTAAGGGGGTCAAATCCTTCGCGCATGAAAAACAGACCCTGTTTTTTTCTGAAAAACATAACATGGTGTCTGACGTGTCCATCAAGTAATTCATAGTTAGATTTAGTATTTTGACGAATCCTTTGGAAAAACGATAGTTACAAGTGATCACTAGAAGTGTATTTTTTTGTAATTTCTTGTTGAGTATTTTTTTTAATGATTTTTCCAATGGAGCACATCCTAAAAATCAAGTACATGTTCGTGTGCAAAGCATAACTTGCACCAAACAATCGAAAATGCAAAAAAAAAAAAATTAAAATTGTAAAGAATCAAGTGCACTGCAATAATATATAAACTTTTTTAAATTTTGATAAGTATATCAAAAGTTATTAAAAAAATGGTACACATATATGTCTCTGAGAACTATGGAGACACTGGTAAAAGAAATACAATAATAATATGTTATTGTTGTTCAAATTTAAAAAAATTATATGGTAAGAAATCTCAAAAGATGGGTGAAAATATGGTGTTAATTTTAGAAATACCCACTTGATGAAGTGTAAACCTAATGATGACAAATTCAAGAAACCAAGTTCATAAAACAAAACACGTCAAAAAGGAGGGAAATGAAGGAAATCAAACTTCCAAACCATAGCTTTGTCATCCATGCCTATTCACAAGCCTAAACAGGAAAGAGCATGCGCGGGGTTTATTTTGAATAAGAACCACATATGGGGTTCCTTTTGAATAAGAACTGTGTGCAGGGTTTCTTTTGAATAAGCACCATGTATGCGGTTCTAAGGAGAAAATATCGTGTACGCGGTTTTGCCTGTGATACTCTAGCATAAATAAATTAATGTATATGTTTAAAATGTGAGTGTGCATACATATATATATATGTATAATATGTATATATGTAGATATTGTATGTATATATGTCTACACACACACACACACACATGTATGTATGTATATGTATATAATATGTGTCTGATGTATGTATACATATATGTATGTTTATAATATATGCATGTATAATATGTATTTATGTGTGTTATCTTTTGATATTTTATGTGTATAGTATGTATATGTGTATGTACATGTATATTTATATTGATATTGTATGTAGGAATTCGGAAATCATCACACGCAATATAAAAACTAATCTAGCCCAATCACGAAGGCTTAAATGTAATGATCTATCCTAAACACACTCAATAAAGACATAAAGACAAAACATTCAAAACTAAAGACTATGCAAACCAAACGTAGATCTAAATGCTTCCTTCATGCGGCTCCATTTTTCTTCTTTCCTCTCCAAATAGCCTTTGTTTGTGGATCTCACCTTCAAGTGCATACACATGAGATGAAAGCAAATAGACAAGATTATGGCGCAAGAGTACTCGAATTGTGATTGTTTTGACAAAGTGATTATTTCGACAAAGTAATTACCCTTGATTGAAAAAAAATCATCCAATTTATAGAAAAATTGGAGAAAAGATCAAATTAGCATGAAATGGATATTAGAAGCAATTGATTTCAAAATGGCAAAATTGAGTGAAAAGAAGAAGGTTATGACACCTTCTATGTCATGAATTATGACATATTGCCAATACAAAGGTTAGAAAACTAGAACCTTATGACATCTTGCTTTGTCAAGAGTATGACGCATGAGAAATTCATGCTTCCACCGAAGCACAAAAATAGGGAGAACTAGAGACAAGTTAATTAGGTGGAAATTAAAATTAGGAAATTAGAAAATAGGTGGAAATTAAGAATTAGGAAATTTAGAAATTTAGGAAATGATGAAATTAGAAAATTAGAAATGATGGAAAATTAGAAAATTAGGTAAATTAATTAATAATATCATTTATTAATTAATTCACAAAAAGAGGAATAATTAGTCAATTAAATGAACATTTAATTGCGATGAGAAGACTTTTAGGATAAATAAATAAATTATTTAACCTAGAGGAAGAAATGACAAATTAGGTTAAATGAATAAATCATAAAACTTTAGAAGATAAATTAGTAATGCAAGAACGACAATTAGGTCTTGATGTAAGATTGACTTGATGTCGATTCGATTTGATCATGATTTTGAATTAATAAATGACCAATGTGATAAATGATTTGATTGACAAATGCGCCAATTGACGAGGAACAATGACTAATTGATCCAAATTGACATGACTGAGAAGACGACGACAATTGATAATAAATTGATCGCAAAATGACAAAATTGACAAGAGGACAAGGATCGATGACAAAATAGATGAAAATGACCACGATCGATGACAAATCGATCGCATGATGACAAGATTGATAAGAGGACAAAACCCTAATTAGGATTGATGATGTCCAAAATGATGAGAAATAAGCATGCACATTGATGCAACAAGATAGGATTGATCAAAATCATGATTGAAAGATGTTGTCGACAAGACCAAATTTGAGAGCGAGACAACTGAAGAATGCAAAAGAATGACTCGATGCTCACAAATGATAAAGACCAAGTGCGAATCATAGGAGAAATGTTAATGTGACACAAAAAACCCTAAAATGAGGCAATGCGCAAATGTTAAAGTATGATTCCACAAGCGTTGACCATTTTTAGGTGTCTACAGATATATATTGTCTTTTGATATCTTATTGTACATTGTATTCCTACCCCTCTCTCTCTCTCCCTCTCTCTCTCTCTGGACCCCACATAACACCTAATGACATCATGTAAGGTCACTTAGCACACATATGACCCCTTACGACCATATGATGTCCTAAGGCGTCATATGATGTTCTAACACATGTGTGGCTGCATTATGACCCTACATGGCTCCCAATGGTGCCATATGACCCCTTCGGACCATGTATGATATCTTAAGGGGTCATATGGTGTTGTAACACATGTGTGGCTCAATCAGGACCCCATGTGACCCCTAATGACATTATCTGACATCTCTTCCTCTCCCCCTATCTCCCTCCCTCCCTTTTTTATTCCCATCTCTCTCTCTCCCCCATCTCCCTCTCTCCCTTTCCCATCCTCTCTCTCTCTCTCTCTCTCTCTCTCTCTCTCTCTCTCTCTCTCTCTCTCTCTCTCTCTCTCTCTCTCTCTCTCTCAACACCACATGAGCCTTTAGGAGCATATGATGTCCTAAGGGGTCATACAATGTCCTGAGGTAGCAAGATGAATCATTATTACAATATAAAAATCAATGCCAATACTGCTTACAAAATTTGACACCTAAGGGGTCATAGGACATCATATGACCCCTTAGAACACCATGCGACCCATAACAACACCATATGGTGTTGTAAGGGGTCATATGGTGTCTTAAGGGGTCGTAGGACACAATATGACCCCTAAGGACACATTATGACCCATAATGACACCTAAGGGGTCATATGGTGTCCTAAGGGATATAGGACACTGTATGACCCCTTAAGACGCAATATGACCTCTAACAACACCTAAGGGTTCATATGACACAATATGACCCCTTAGAACACAATATGACCCATAACGACACCTAAGGGGTCACAGGATACCATATGATCCCTAAGGACAACATACATTCCATAACTACACCTTATGGTATTGTAAGGGGTCATATGGTTTCCTAAGGGGTCATAGGACACAACATGACCCCTAACAACACCTAAGGGGTCATATCATGTCCTAAGGGGTCACAAGCTACCATATGACCCCTAAAGACACCATACGACCCATAATGACACCATATGGTGTCCTAAAGGGTCATAAGACACAATATGACCCCTTAGGACACAATATGACCCCTAACGACACCATATAACCCTAATGTGGTGCTATAAGGGGTCATGTGGTGTTCTAAGGGGTCTCTATCTCTCTCTCTTTCTCCCTTAGGACCCCACATAACACCACATGACCCTTTAGGAGCATACGATGTCCTAAGGGGTCAAGATTGCATTACGGTGTCATAAGGTGGCAAGATGAACCATTATTACAATATGAAAAGAAGTACCAGTACTGCTTACAAGAATAGAAAACCAACATGCTCCCCCTCTCTCCCTTCCCCCATACCCTGTCCCTCTCTCTCTTCTTCTCTCCCTCCCCACTCTTTCTCTCTCCCTACCCCCTTTATCTCCCTTAATTTCCCATCCTCTCTCTCTCTCTCTCTCTCTCTCTCTCTCTCCCTCCCTTAGGACCCCACATAACACCTAATGACATCATGTAACCCCTTAGCACACCACATGACCCTTTAGGAGCATATGATGTCCTGAGGGGTCATATGGTGTTCTAAGGTGGCAAGATGAACCATTATTACAATATAAAAAGCAGTGCCAATACTGCTTACAAAAATAACAAACCAGCATGCTCCCCCTCTCTCACTTCCTCCATACCCCATCCATACACAAATTCAACTTTGTAAACAACTTCTTTATCTGAAAATTGGCTACAAGCCTTGCAAGTTGTTTATAATTGGCAAAAATTTCATTATCACCCATTTTTCTAGTGTAGAGAAAATTCAAAAACACTTTCAATATTTCTCCTCCTACCTCCTCCACTATCACTTCTACTCTTTCGTTCTCCATGAAACCTACAACCTGAAACACAATACTTTTTCCTCCCACCTCTTTCATCACTATATTTTGTTTACCCATCTCGTTATATAACACTTGGAACATAATAATCTTATATCCCACCTCCTTTATCACAATCACTCCTTTATTTTGAACCATCAAATCCCCTTCAAACATGGCTTGAAAAACATCTGACCTGTTCACCTGCCAATATATTATAAAACAACAAACAATGGAATGTACTTAATCTAAGCTCCTATCTCTCTCTCCCTCCCTCCCTCCCTTTTCCATCCTCTCTCTCCCCCCCCGCCTCTCTCTCTCTCTCTCTCTCTCTCTCTCTCTCTCTCTCTCTCTCTCTCCTTTTCCTTCATATTTTATTTACTACAAGTAACGCATATGAGGTTTTGGTAAGTTAAAAGTGCATACAAGATACTAGGAATATGAACGTTGGTCTACTGAGCATTTTTAGGGACAAAAAGCATGCATGGGGTTACTGAACATACCACGTGCGTGGTTCTTGGACATACTTTAAGCTGCCCAATAGCCTCAACGGCCTCAAAAGAATTTTTTGAGGTCATTGAAGACCCCACTGCAACTATTACTACGCTTTTGTGACAGTTTTATATGTAGAAGTAAGTGAAATTTATATTTTGCATGATTTCAAATGATTGAATTGTTGTTCTTATTAGTTTGGTCAATGTTATTGTGATTGTTTAATAGTTTTGATTTAAAAAAATAATGATAATGCTTAATTTTATGGTTATTTGATTGTTTAAGAACTTTTGTTTACATGTGTGTGTGTGGGTGTGTGTGTGTGTGTGTGTATGTGTGTGTGTGTGGTGGACAAAAAGGGGGATATAAATGGCCACTTTTTTTTTTGAAAACAAGTAAACCTGAACTTCAAATAGATATTTGAAGGTCATGCACTCAAAACTAGGAGTTGAGAAAATAATGAGAATTTTAGTACTATGAATCTAGTTTCTAAACTAGTAAAAAAATTTAAAATTGGATAAGATTAAGAGGGTCAAACCTCTCGCGCACGAAAAACTGTTCCTAATTTTTTTAGAAAAATATAACATAGCTGTTTTTGTGCGCTGCACAAAATATATAGTTAGATTTAGTATTTTGCAAAACCCTTTGGTAGGATGATAGGTAAGAGTGAGATCTAGAAGTTGTGTATTTTTTTGTAATTTTTCATTGAGTATTTTTTTAATGATTTTTTGAAGTGACCTCATCCTGAACATTTGGTACCTATTTGTGCACTGGGCATAACTTGCATCAAAATAATCAAAAAATGCAAACTTCTTTTTTAAAAAGTGTATATAATCTAGTGTAGAACAATATATGTAATTTATTTTGAATTTGGTCAAGAGTTATTAAAAAAAATGGTAGACATATATTTGTGAGGACTGTCAAAGCACTGGTTAAGAAAATTAAAGTTTACTATACCAATGTTGTCCAAAAATAGAAAAATTTATATGGTCAGAAAACTGAGCAGACATTTGAGATTATGGTGCTAATTTTAAAGATACCCACTTGATCATTTGTAAACCTGATAACAACAAAGTCGAGAAATCATGTTGGAAGATGAAAAAAATGTGTAACGGGACAAAAATGGGGGGGATAATGGGCTTGCAAGTCTTAGGGTCATTTTCCAACCCTCTTACCAAGCCAAAACCTGCACGAGGTTTTGAAAACAAAAAGTACTATTCACAGTTCTACATAGCCTATATGGATTATGTAGAACTAAAACCATTATTTTGTGTTTCATAAAACTGTACGGGTTATGAAGACACAATAATGTATACTTGTAAAATTAGCAGTTACTACACATATGCATATCTATAGTTATATATACATATATTTATATAGATATATGTATATATGTTTATATACATGCATGTCTCTCTTCTTTTCCTCTCTCTTGTCTTCCTTACCCCATCACCATCTCTATCTATTATGAGCCCTAATTATCCTCCTTGAGTTCTATCTCATCTCTCTCCCCCTCACACTTCTCTCTCTACCGAGTCCCTCATCCTTTTCTCCTTCTCATTCTCTCTCTACCTCCTCTCTCTCTCTCTCTCTCTCTCTCTCTCTCTCTCTCTCTCTCTCTCTCTCTCTCTCTCTCTCTCTTATTATCCTATCCTATTATCACCCTCCCCCTTCTCTCTCTTTCTCTCCCCTCCCTCTCCCTCCCCTCGCTCTCCCTTCCTCTCTCGTTATATTATCCTACTCTCTCTCTCTCTCTCTCTCTCTCTCTCTCCCTATATCTCTCCCTCTCTTCATATCCCTTTCTCTCTCTGTCTCTAACTCTCTCTCTCTCTCCCTCCCCCTCTCATTATCCTATTCTATCCATCTCTTCCTAGCCCTACTCTCTCTCTCTCTCTCTGCCCACTTCCTATTTGGTTCGTAGTTCTGTTAGTTAGATGAGAGGGGGGGTGAATCAGATAACCTCAATAATAATTACTCTAATCAGATTCAACCTCGGTAGCATTTACTTGATATGCAACTTATGACTGTAAATCATTCAAACTCATAATTAGATAAACATGAAACATTAAATCACATTTGACACCAAATTTAACGTGGAAACCCTAATAGGGAAAAACCACTGTGAGATTTCAGACCCACAAAAAAATATACTCTTATAGAGTATGCTCGGTTAAAAGCAAATCTTGTTTAAAGATTACATATACATTTCTAGATGTGACCCGATTAAGGGATTTCCCTTAGATCTGTTAGAATCTTCACTTTGTTAGAAGTGACCTTGTCAAAGGATTTCAAACACTCATTCAGAATGTTACCTTCCAAGAGGATTTACAAATAAGACTGTTAATTCCACTCGGTTAAGAGATTTCCTGTCACTTACAAACATAAATAACAATAATAAAATATATCTACAGCTTCACATCTAAAATGCTAAAGCAGATTCTATGTGCTCAATATGCTCAAGATAATCTTGTCATAAGACTTATCTTTCTCCTTCCTGGGCTTCTCAATCTGTTCTTCAATCAGATCTACAATCTTTTGTACTCGGTAATCACCTCTGTAGCATCATTGTGCTTCATTTTGCCCACATTCTTTTTTTCAACAACATTACTTTATTTATAAGCAATTCCCAACCGCTTAATCTCCTTAATCACATTTCCCATGATTAATTTTTAGCCATCAGATCTTCAAACTTGACTAGGTTCATTGTATCCTTCGATCTGAAAAATGTTTTATCTTGCCTTGAAACTTGTATACCTTTCTTGGTACTTGTGCTCGGTTAGGACCATTCAATCTGTGTTGTAGATCTTACTCTTGAATTTTAATTGTCGTTGATCCTTAACAAACTTCTTGCACAACATTCCTATCTTCAATAAACCTCCATCTCATTGGCATCCTTCATTAAATAATGTATACACTTTATTTAATGCATTATGTTACTGCTTGGTTGATACTCAGTTAATACTGAACTTTACTCGGTAGACATTCTCTTCTCAGTGACTTTTTCTTTCATTAACCGACATCGGTAACCTTGGAGTTTACCAACTAGCTCCTTGCTCGGTAAAATAGAATAGTATCAAACCTTTACTCATTCTATTACATGAAATTTTTTCCCCTTCTAGTTCAGTCTTTGAATACATATATATAGGATATCAAAACAATCAAAACATCATAATCTCATCACTGCCAAACTCGGTAATAGTTGCCCATTGAATAACTTGTTACTCCCCTTCATTTTCACACTTTCTGTGTCACTTACTGACATCTTTATACTCATCAAAACATACTTTTTAAGATATGGCTACATCATACTGAATTAGAAAATCAATTGCTTGACATCAATGACAAAATAATAATATTAAGACAGTAATCATCCTTTATCAATTATATCATTTATCTCCAACAACCTTCTCAATATCATCAACCATCAAACTTATTGTAAGGCCAACAATCTCCCCCTTTAGCATTGATGGCAATACAAACTTGATTTATTCCATTTTCTTTAATCTTCTCCTATTATCTTTGAGCTGTAAACAATCATCTCCCCCTTTGACAACAATGTCAAAAGTAAGACTGATCCATAATTACTCCCCCTGTGAAGTAATTTCCTTGCAGTTCAAACATATACAAATGTATCTCGATCAGAGCAACTTGTCTTCATTCACTATATCCTGCACAACTTTAGACATCCTTCTAAAGTGTGTAAATCAGCATCAACTTACAAATAGTATTCTTTGGAGTTATAGAATTGATGTTGTCACCAAACTCTGACAATGAGTGCTAGATAGGGGTAGGACCCCTAACTTACTTCTGAGATACTCAAAAGTGTCCCTTGGCAGTGGCTTTGTGAAGATGTCTACGATTTGTTCCTTTGTGTTAACATATTCCAGCGCAACATCCTTTTCTTGAACTTCTTCTCTAAGATAATGATACTTTATAGAGATATGTTTTGTCTTAGAGTGCATTACCGGATTCTTTAAAATGTTAATAGCACTTGTATTATCATAGAATTTAGTTATTGGCCTGGTAACTGTCTCATTCATTCCTTCCAACAGTTGTTTGATCCATGCTATATTAGTACAATTCAATGCTGCAGCAACATATTCAACTTCAGCTATTGACTGTGAAATGCATCCTTGTTTCTTGCTAAGCCAACTTACTAGTCTTTCTCCCAAAAAGCAAGCTCCACCGCTTGTTCTTTTCCTGTCATCAATATTTCCTGCTCAATTAGCATCAGTATAGACTTTTAAGTCAAAATTATTCCTCTTTTCATATAGTAGACCATAATCTTCAGTGCCTCTCAAATATCTGAAAATTCTCTTGATTGTTGTCATATGAGTTTCTTTGGGATCCGAGGAAAATCTTGCAGGTATACCTACTGCATGTGCTATATCAGGCCTGCTGTGAACTACATATTGCAACTTTCCAATCATAGATGGGTAAAGTGTCTCATCAATAGATGCAGATTCATCATTCTTTGACAGTTTACAATTAGTAGTCATAGGAGTACTTACAGGTTTAGAATCCTCCATTCCAAATTTCTTCAAGATTTCCTTTATATACTTGGATTGAGTAATAAAAATCCCATTTTTCATTTGCAGTATTTGTAAACCTATAAAATACTTTATCTCACTGATTAATGACATGTCAAATTCTTTGCACATTTCATTTCCAAAGTTCTTACATAAAGAATCATTTCCACAAAAAATAATATTATCAACAAATATGGCTGACATCAATATTCCATTCTCATCATTCTTCATATACATGTTGTTGTTCTCACTAGTCCTTATAAATCCAATCTTTAATAAGTAAGAGTGCAACCTTTCATACCATGCTCTAGGTGCTTGCTTTAGACCATATAAAGCTTTGTTCAACTTACATACTTGATCTCTATTCTTCTCTTCAATAAATCCTTCAAGTTGTTCAATATAGACTACTTCTTCTAGTATACCATTCAAAAATGCAGATTTAATATCCATTTGATATACCTTGAAATTTTTGGAAGTAGCATATGCCAACAATGTTCTTACTCCTTCAAGTCTTGCTATAGGTGCAAAAGTTTCTCCATAGTCTATTCCTTCTTCCTGAGCATAACCTTTACAAACTAGTCTTGCTTTATTCCGAATGACCTCACCTTTTTCATTTACCTTATTCCTGAAAATCCACTTTGTACATATTACATTTTTCTCTTTTGGTCTTGGGACCAATGTCCATGTTTCATTTTTCTTGATTTGATCAATCTCTTCTGTCATAGCATTTATCCAATCTTCATTGCTTAATGCTTCTCTTACTATCCTCAGTTCAATTTTGGATATCAGACATGTGTTGTGTCTCAGTTTGTTCCTTGTCATCACTGGAGCATCCTTATCTCCTATAATCTGACTTGATGCATGATTTCTTCTGACATATTTTGCTAATATAGGCTCGGTAGGCTCTGGATGATCTTCTTCATCACTTGGTAACTGAGTATTTTCTTCATTGGCTTTCTCGGTAAAACTGGTTGGTTGTACATATATAAACTCTTCATAATCTTCTGGTTCTTTGGAGTTTCCTTCATCATTCCTTTCTGCAAATTCATCAATTTTTACATTTGCACTTTCCACAATTTTGTTAGATGATTTGATCAGACATTTAAATGCTTTACTCTTAGAGGAATAACCAAGAAACATTCCTTCCTCTCTTTTCTGATTAATTTTTTCATTTCTATCATCTTTGTGAACATAACATCTACTTCCAAATATTTTAAAATAACTTACATTTGGTTTCTTGTCATACTAGATTTCATAAGGTGTCTTCATAGTTCCTTTCTTCAGTTGTACTCGGTTCAAGGTGTCAACTGCAGTGCTTATTGCTTCTCTCCAAAATATTTGAGGTACTCTCTTTTCTATAATCAAAGTTCTGGCACAATCTACAATTGATCTGTTCCTTCTTTCAGCTATTCCATTTTGCTATTGTGTCCTTGGTGCTGACACTTGTCTCTTTATACCATGATCATTGTAAAATAAGTTAAATTCATCATAAATGAATTCTCCTCCTCTATCAGATCTAAGACATTTCAATTGTCTTCATGTTTCTTTTTCAACTCTTGCCTTATACCATTTGAACATTTAAAAAGCTTCTAATTTCTCTTTTAGAAACATAACTAACATCATCCTTGAGTAATCATCCACAAATAATATGAAGTATTTATCACCATGGTAACTTTGAACTTTCATAGGACCACAAAGATTAGTGTGTACAAGATCTAAAACTCCTTTAGAAGTGTAAGACTTACTTGTAAAGATTGATTTTGTCATCTTACCCATCTAGCATCCTCAGCATATTGCATTCTCAGGTTTTTCCAAGCTCGGTAAATTTCTTACACGATGCTTCTTACTTATTTTAATCAGATTATCAAAATTTACATGACAAAAACTTTTATGCCATAACCAGGTATCTTCTATTTTTGCATATAGACAATTGTTCCTAGTTGAGTCAAGGTGAAATGTATTACCTCTTGTTTGAGTCCTGGTAGCAGCCAACTTTCCATTTTTGTCATGAACTTTGACAATTCCTTTCTGAAATTCTATTTGGTATCCTATATTATTTAGTTGTGCTACACTCAACAAATTGTATTTCACACCTTCAACCCAATATACATCATCACATTTAACATTGTCAAGAAGTGTAATAGAACCTTTACCTTTCACAGGACATGGTGCATCATTACCAAATCTTACATAACCTCCATCATAATATTCTAATTTAACAAACTTGCGTTTATCACCTGTCATGTGATGTGAGCATCCACTATCTATGATCCAAGAATCATTTTTATTTATGTGTGATATTAAGGCTTTTTCTTCATACCTTTCTTCATCTGATCAATCTTTGATAGCCACATATACAACTTCCTCTGTCTCAGTCTCATCAGATTTATCATCATTGGATTCCTCATCAACTACTATGCATGTCTTTCTTTCTCTCCTTCTGAAGTCTTGGTGTCTTCTGTATTGGTTGTCTTTCTATCTGTCATCTCGGTAATCTTTCTTTTCATCATCTTTGTCAGGACAGTTAGAAGCCACATGTCCAATTTTATCATAGTTAAAACATTTTAAAGGTAACTTCCCTTTATACTTACCTTTGCCTCTTGGTAACCTTCTGGCCAATAATGCTTCAAATTCTTCTTGCTTTCTGATTTCCTCATATAGTTTGTGTACTTCTTCCATATTTTTGCCAAATCTCTCACTTGCTCCACTGTGATTTCCTTCAGCATACTTAGACATTCTATCATTGTAATCTTCAGATTCACTGAGATGAAAAGAACTGAATGCAGATTCAACTTTGTTTACTGAAGACCCACTGTTATCAAAATTACTTAACTCAAAAGCATGTAGCTTACCGATAGTAGCATCCAAGGAGACTGGCATGTTTGGTACAGACATCAATTCATTTATTGTAGAGACTCTAATGGCATAAGTAGGTAGAAGTGTTCTCAGCAACTTACTTGTTACATCCTTTTCTTCAATAGTTCCTCATGCTCCTTTGATTTGATTGACAGATTCCTTTAACCTTGTACTGTATTGGATTATGTTCTCACCTACATTCATTCTCATGGATTCAAGTTGTCCTCTTAGACTATTTGCTTTTTCTCTTTGAACATGTTCATCTCCACCATACACAGATGTGAGCTTATTCCACATTGCTTTGGCATCATTACAACCTTCTAGATCATTAAACTTTGAGTCGGTCAAAGCTGATGTTATTTCTATCATTACTTGAATGTGTTCTTTCTTTGCCTTTATTTCTTCCATTGTCATAGGGTAGGTGCTAGGTGCACTGTAATCATTCTCCAAATAATATGTTGCATATTCTCCAATTCCTGATAAGTGCAACTTCATCCTTTTATGCCATGTGGTGAAACTTGACTTGTTCAACTTTGGTACAACCCTTTTATACATCTTCGGATCTTGCCACAACTACCTTTAAACTTTTTCTTTTGGAGTCCTTTCTCTGATACCAATTGTTAGTTAGATGAGAGGGGGGGGGGGGGTGAATCAGATAACCTCAATAATAATTACTCTAATCATATTTAACCTCAGTAGCATTTACTTGATATGCAACTTATGACTGTAAATCATTCAAACTCATAATCAGCTAAACATGAAACATTAAATCACATTTGACACTAGATTTAACGTGGAAACCCTAATAGGGAAAAACCACTGTGGGATTTCAGACCCACAAGAAAATATACTCTTCTAGAGTATGCTTTGTTAAAAGCAAATCTTGTTTAAAGATTACATACACATTAATAGATGTGACCCGGTTAAGGGATTTCCCTCAGATCTGTTAGAATCTTCACTTTGTTAGAAGTGACCTTGTCAAAGGATTTCAAACACTCATTCAAAATGTTACCTTCCAAGAGGATTTACAAATAAGACTGTTAATTCCACTTGGTTAAGAGATTTCCTGTCACTTACAAACATAAATAACAGTAATAAAATATATCTGCAACTTCACATCTAAAATGTTAAAGCAGATTCTATGTGCTCAATATGCTCAAGATAATCTTGTCATAAGACGTATCTTTCTCCTTGTTGGGCTTCTCAATCTGTTCTTCAATCAGATCTTCAATCTTATGTACTTGGTAATCACCTCTGTAGCATCACTGTGCTTCAGTTTGCCCGCTTTCTTTTTTTCAACAACATTACTTTATTTATAAGCAATTCCCAACCGCTTAATCTCCTTAATCACATTTCCCATGATTAATCTTAGCCATCATATCTTCAAACTTGACTAGGTTCATTGTATCCTTCGATCTGAAAAATGTTTTATCTTGCCTTGAAACTTGTATACCTTTCTTGGTACTTGTGCTCGGTTAGGACCGTTCCATCTGTGTTGTAGATCTTACTCTTGAATTTTAATTGTTGTTGATCCTTAACAAACTTCTTGCACGACATTCCTATCTTCAATAAACCTCCATCTCATTGGCATCCTTCATTAAATAATGTATACACTTTATTTAATGCATTCTGTTACTGCTCGGTTGATACTCGGTTAATACTGAACTTTACTCAATAGACATTCTCTTCTCGGTGACTTTTTCTTTCATTAACCGACATCGGTAACCTTGGAGTTTACTAACTAGCTCCTTGCTCAGTAAAATAGAATAGTATCAAACCTTTATTCATTCTATTACATGAAATCTTTTCCCCTTCTAGTTCAATCTTTGAATACATATATATAGGATATCAAAACAATCAAAACATCATAATCTCATCACTGTCAAACTCAGTAATAGTTTCCCATTGAATAACTTGTTACTCCCCTTCATTTTCACACTCTTTCTGTGTCACTTACTGACATCTTTATACTCATCAAAACATACTTTTTAAGATATGGCAACATCATACTGAATCAAAAAATCAATTGCTTGACATCAATGACAAAATAATAATATTAAGACAGTAATCATCCTTTATCAATTATATCATTTATCTCCAACAACCTTCTCAATATCATCAACCATCAAACTTATTGTAATGCCAACAAGTTCTTCATAACCCATATGGGTTATGCAAAACTAAGGCCAAAACTTCTAGTTCTGCATAACCCGTATAGGTTATGGAAAAATCTTCATATATTTTAGTCCCAATGACCTAAAAACCATCATTGCAAGTTGTTTGAAGGCCCCACTATTGTTGCACATGATTTTTTGGGACAGTAACAATCAAATTTTCATTTTTTTTGTCAATTTTGCTTTGAAATGATTGATTTGTGTCGTATATTGGATTTTTTTTAAGTTATTTTATCATTGTTACTTTAGATTATAATAAAATGATGATCATTTGTTGTTTTTTTGCTTTGACCATGATTGATTTTTCTTGTATTTTGAATTATTTTTGAAGTTATTTTATTGTTGTTCCTTTAGATTATAACAAAATGATCATTTGTTGTTTTTTTGCTATTTTATTATGGATTGTCATCATGATGTTATGTGTAGGACAATGGGAAAGAACAAGAGAGGAGCGAATGAACAAAGAGAGGCAGCAAAGGAAATACAAAGGGAGCGTATGCAAATATTACGTGAAGGTACATCATCTAATGCACCTAATGAAAGTGATGAACATTCAACAATTGAAATTGATATGATGAATGTGGTGGAATCCAAGAACACTAAGAGGGGAGGTGAATCAGTCTTCTACCAGAATGTTCAATTTTCACCTTATTATAACATGCATTCACCAATCGATAAACTGGTACATATATAATTGAAAGAAGTAAAGGAATCAATAAGACAATCACACAAATTAACACCATAACAAAGAGAATTATACATGGAAAACCTCAAAGAGGAAAAACCATGGTGGGATTTGTGACCCACAATATCAATCCATTGGCCATATGAAAAGATATTACATAATATGGGGGCCTGCACTTGCAGGAAATCTTACAGCCTAGAGCACACTTCTCAACACAAAGGAGTCTAACTGACTACAGTTACTTTGAATAAGAAAACATAAGACTGAACTCATTTAATGCATTTGCTATGCCTGATAGAGTTCTAGTTCAAGCTTTGACTGTTCTGCTTCTGAAACCCTAAACCCTTACCGGAATAACCTCTTACATAATCTTCGCATTACAACATTCCTCTCATTACAATTATTACAATCATGTCCTACCATAGCACAAAATAATCTAATCAATTGACCTATATACCTTTACAATTCTCCATGACTCGTGTTGGCTTACATAGATAATTACAAAATGATTATACATGTCGGCTCATTACATATATACATAAATAACAAAATAAATTGCTGATTGTTGGATCTGCCAATGATGTTGGCCTCCTATGTCGGTACCCTGAATGTAAGTCATGTCAGCCTGCAATGTCAGTACCCATAGAATCCTTCCTACCAATGAAGATACTTGTCGGTGCTGGTATCAATGTCGGTGAAGTGTCTGTCGGTGAACGACCAAACCAAAGAATGAAGATGAAACATGTTGTCATCAATGACAACATATGAAACCAATCAAATGAGTATCAATTACCAACAATCTCCCCCTTTGGCATTGATGGTAACACTCATGTGAAAATGATAATGGTTTCCATCTGTCAGTTTCACCATGAGACTACTCTCCCTGGGCTGAATATCCATCTGTGATCGTGATCTGTACAAATTCTCCATATCTCCTGTTGTCAAGAATATATTTTTCACCTATACCTCCCCCTTTATAATAAATGCCAAAAAATACCAAAAATCGGGACAAAGAATGAAAGTATGTACAAAGAATATGTCCCAAAACAACTTATTGGAGCTTAATATACTTGAAAATTGCCAGATAGACTTTCTCCAAAAGCTCTAGATAAGTGTCCCAACCAGATTTGAATGTGTCGGAAATAGATACAAATCCATTAAGTAGGTGAGCATATGACTCTTTCTCTTTAAGCTTCATCAGTGTGGGCTTACCAACCAAATCAGTGCGTTCCTTCTTATCTACACTCAAGGAGTCCAACTGGGGACTCACCAATCCTCTAAGCCCTTTAGCTCTCCTAATGATTTTTCCTTTTTCCCTTTCAAGAGATGAAACTTGAGCTTCCAATACCGAAATCTGACCATCAATAGATGTAGTCAAGGAATTTGAACCATCAAAAGAATTGACTATACCTAGAATTTTCTCCTAAGAATCCTTAATCCCTTTATCTATATCTATTGTAAGTAATCTTGTGTTGCAGCATACTCTATAAATATTAGTACATTGCCTTAAAGCATTATCAATCAACTTCAATTTATCAAAAATCTCTTTCTTCTTTGATTCAATCATCTGATCAAAAGTAGCTCTCTTAGCTTGTGTGAATCTCTCCAATTCCTGTTGGTTAGATATTTATTGTAAAGATTGAAAAATCCTTAGAAATGTGCTTAGTTAATATTTTGAGTTTGTCGAATGGACTTGCTCCTTTGTCAAAATGGCACTCCAGGACAAGTCTATGCAAAATTAGGATAGATTGATCAATAATTCCTTTGTCCACAGATCCTTCCTTCATCATCTTTTGAGCAACTATCATCATGAGCTCAGTACAACTCATCTCAATTATGCTTTTCTTCTCTACCAGTGAGGTGTCAATTGACAACAATGATGTGCTCGCTACCGGTTCCCTGCCAGATTCCTCTCTAATAGTTTATTAACTTTAATGGATTCCTCTTTTGCACCAATGGCTTTGCCACTTGGTGCAGTATCATTTATTGTCGATTCCTCCTTATGAACTATGTCCTCAACCTGTACATTCTGATCCGGAGGACTATCGTCCTTAATATTTGTAACCTGTACACTCTTTGTCGATATCTCTACATTTGTCGGCATCACCTTTTTGTCATGTACATTAGATTCTAAAGGGGGCTCTACATCCAATGCCTTATTATCTTTCAAAATTGTAGATGAGGTACCCATTATACCTTTGCCTTTCCCTTCATCTAGGATGTCAGTAGTGTCTATTTTAGCTTTTGGTGAAGTGTAGAAACCAAGATTTTCAGCAAAGATTTGAACCCATTCCTTGTGAGTTTCAATGATTATCTCATTAACTCTTCCTAACATAAGACTATCTTGTGCTTGTTGTGAAAAAAAAATGTGTCTGCAACTTCAAGTGTCATATCCAAGTCATTTGGAGTAATGAATCCATAAGTAGTTAATAATTCTTGAATTTTTATGCGCTTGTCCTCCTCCATAGCTGATAATTTCCTAGCATCTAGGTTGTCATATAATTGTCCCTGTATTTTCTTCTCAATTTCCAACAAATCTTTCTTATATATATCCAAATATAATAAAATTGCTTCCTCAATTTCTCTCTGCTCATCATCATCTAAGTGCTCATAATAGAATTGTACATTTTTCAACATACCATCCTTAGTGATTTCATCTACCAATTCTACACAAGTCTTAGGTGGAATAACGGTTACATTACCAGATACAATAGCAAGGTCTGTGTCATCCATCTTCTTTCTTCTTCCAGTACCAGATGATGCAGAAGGTGTTTCCTTTGGAGCTCTTTTCTTTGTTGATACCTTGATTGTGACCTTCCCAGAGATTACTTTAGTGGCGAATATTCGCCAATGGTGAATTTTTCACATTGGCCATGTTAGAAATGGCGAATATTTTGTACCAACTGGGGGTGGCCATGTCGCCAGAACATTATCAATTTCCGTCAAAGTCACGGCTTGATCGCCATATGTTTTATGCAATTAAATGTTTCTATGCGATGATTTTTCCAATACAATATATGGTGGACACATGATAAATTTAATTGTTTCACCTACACTCTCCGAGGTTTTTCTTAATAAATGACCTTAATTCGCCTATAGGCATGTGAAGATTTGTTAGCTAGGGGGACCCAATTCGCCTAACATATTGCTGACGTGTGTTTCCATTCACCCCAACTTTCGCCAACTATATTGTATTCGCCTATTATTTGGACGACCTATAATCGCCTCAAAAATTACATAAGTTGTATTCGAATGACCTATAATCACCTCAAAAATTACATAAGTCGTGTTATAGTTACGTGGGATTCGCCAAATATTTGTATACCATATAAAATTCCTGCAGAATTCACCATATAAGGATTGGTATAAATACATGCAAAGATCAGATCTATCTCAACACAATCTGGTGGGTTCTAGGCTCTGAATTCTGATCAATAGCAAAGTTTTAGACCAAGAAAAATCATTGTTGTTGACTGCATTGGCGACTGCTAGTGACCTAAAGCCTAAAGGTGAGCGATCATATTTTTGAAGTGGTATATAATACATTATAATCTATTATTGCTTCTTCAACAAATTGATATTTTTTTGGCAGCCTTTATTTCGTTGGAGATGTCAAACAGGAAGAGGGGTAGGAAACCTGAATGTGGGAAAGGCCAGGAGAGGCCAACAAAAAGCAGAACATTGTCTTCGTACTTTGGCATTGGAAAAGATTGTGGTGCAAATCAAGAAGGTACATCATCACAAGTATAAGTACAAAATTTGCCACCTGCACCGCATATTGAAGACGGCAACGAACCTGATATCTCAAATCAGGATGATCTTGAAGAAGATTATTTGGTAGATACCCAAGTTAGCTAGAATGATATAATCGACTTGGTTGATAATGCCATTGATGATAATGCACGGAAGGGGAAAAGAAAAACCATATCAAAAAAGGGTGAACCAAAATAAAAAAAGGATCAAGAGTGGGATATGTCAATGAGGAATTTTTAAATTAATTGGGCATCAAAGTATCCATTCATTGAACCAGTGGAGAATCCAATTGAAGGCGAGCCTACAATAGAATGCAGGTGTAAGATTTGCACTTGGAAACATAACAAGGAAATTAGGTTGCAGCTAAAATTTGACATCATAGAAAAGCACATGGGTAAAGTTTATGAAAAACAAGTGATAGACGGGGTTGAAAAATCAGTGATAAGATGGAAAACAAAGGAGGAATGTAAGCATGTGAGGAATGTTGAAGAGTATTATTTTCATGATAAAATACAAACGAAGCCAGCTAAAGTTAAAGGTTCTATTGAAGTTGTTTTTGGAAAAGCAATGCAAATAGAACAACTGGGAAAAGCTATTCAATTAAGCATTGTTTTTTATATTTTGAGCAGAGGGCGTGCTATGACAGATTTCCCATCAATTAGTGGTTTATTACACTTTTTGAAAGTTCCTAACTATCCTAATAGACACTGGTCAGTAAACAGTGTATGGGAATGGGCAAGTTGTCTTGCTGAGGTTGAAAAAGAAGATGTAAAGGAAAAAATAAGAGAGTCAAACTTTATTGCATTTTCTTAAGACGAAGTTACGGTAGTAGACAATACTTTATGGGTATGCATGCATGTTTATACTATAGAAAATCATACCCGCCAACCTCATCTACTATCTGTTGCTAAAATGAAGGAGAGTGCGACAGTGGAAAATTTATTTCAACTAGTAAAGAGAAGTTTAATTGAATAGGGAGGTATGGATGACATGACGGTAGCCAAAAAATTGGTTTGTGTTGGAGAAGATGGAGCTTCAGTAATGCAAGGTCACAGGAACGGTCTTTGTACAAAGATTGAAACTTCATTTGCACTATACATTACTGCAATTCACTACATGGCTCACAGAATGAATCTAGCTTTTGGAATTGTGAGCAAGTTTCCTTCGGCTAAAAAATTGAAATTTTAATCAGAGAGCTCTACTCACACTTTCATCAAAGTCCCAAGCGATTTATGGAATTTCAACACTTTGCTAATGGAATAACTGATGGGAACAAGCTTCTCAAGGATAATGATACTAGATGGATCTCTTTGGATGGTCCAGCGCATCAAGTGTTTTCATAATATCCATCCTTGATTGGACTATTTTACACAACTCGCGATGAATCAGATCAACCAAAATTTCGTGAACTTCTTAGCAGGTTAAGTAATTTAGAGACACTCTTAACTTTAGCAGCTCTTCTCCCCATGCTAGAGGAAATGATGAATATTATGAAGGCTGTCCAAAAAAGAGCTTTGTATATTGCAGAATATGCTACGCTATGTAAGATGATATGCATGACCCTCGACAATCTCTGTCGAAATCAACCAACACTATCTGATAAAAAATTTGTTAAGTGGCGGACACTCACAGATTTGAACAATCTTGATAACTTTTTACAAATCGGTGCAGACAGGGAGGTATGTGCCAATGTATGGGGAGTTGATATACCAATGCACTTCTAAGCCACGGTCGACCTCAAGGAACCAAGAAAGCGCCCCAGGAAGCAACTAGCAAGAGTTACAAGGGAAGATTTCAACAAGATTGTTGAGACTGTAACTAGTTCTGTGAAGAAAGTTGCGTATGATCTTTCCTCACAAATTAGAAGTAGATTCCCTCCTGACAACCTACTCAAGGCCATGTCTATCATTTTTCCTCATTATTGGAGCCTCAATAGTGCAGCCAAATTTTGAAGTAAGCTACTGACTTTGATAAAATAATTTTGCATATACAGAGAATTGAATGGAGTAACTGTAAATGGAATATTAGACGATACTCATCTTCAAGAGCAATCATCTCATTTTGGATACACTATGAGAGAACAATATGCCAAAATGGAGAACCCTCGCAAAGAGGGATCAGTAACAAGGCTTTGAAAAACTATAGCTGAGAACAAAATGTTGTGTGATTCAATGCCAAAATATGTTAAGCTTGTTGATTTATGTCTTACCATGATATTGGGTTCGGTGGAAGATGAGAGAGTTTTTAGTGCTTTGGGGTTCCTAAAATCAAAGCTAAGAAACAAACAAGAGAAAAATTTAGAAAATTCTTTGAGGCTCTATACATCTAGGTATGATGTCCACACTTTTCCTTACATTAGGGCACTGCAAATCTGGAGGTCCAAATGTGAAAGAAGAGGTTTGGGAAACACTTTAAACCAAAGTGGCAGTGGAACTATTGCCCCATGTATTGGACCGTCACCTACTGGTAGCATTGAGATGTAGTTCGGCGAAGGTATGCAGACTCAGAGTGAAGAAACTCAAACCACAGACAAGAATCAAGAAAGCTTTGAATTTGATGAGGATGAATGGCAACTGTAAGAGATTGGTATTTATTAATCTTATTACTGTATCTCATCATTCATATTACAAAATCATATTACTTTTTGCAATTAGAATTTAATATTGATTTGTAATTGTATTTTTCAACTTTCTATTTCTAGATTTAAAATAGCATAATAAAAAAAAACCATAATGTGTTTATTGATACAAAGATGTTTATTGTTTATTTATACATGTTTGAGTCTCAAATCTGTGTGATACATTTTAGAACCATATGATACAATTCATCCAATAGTAATACACATGTCAAGAACTTAGATTTTCATTAATTCTTTCAAAATATAGCCATATGATACAATTCATTCAATAGTAATACACCAATCTGTGTGATTTTCCATGAAAATTGCAAAAGTGAATACAAAGTTTTAGAACCCTTTGCAAATGACCCTGAATTCCCTTTTATAGAAACAAGAGAGCAACAACAACTCCTCTGTGATTCTCCAATGTCCATGCAAAAGTGAATACAAAGTTTCAGAACCCTTTGCAAATGACCCTGAATTCCCTTTTATAGAAACAAGGGAGCAACAACAACTTCAGGTCGAATTGCAAGTTTGCAACATGTAAAGACTGAACATCAAAATCACAAACTCAGCACAGATCTATATGGCCATCACATGCCATATTAGCAATTTAACATCTGCTACATGTTTGATGTATCATGTTCAAAAAATAGAGTTCAAAATTAAATATTAATTCACGCCATGACAAATTAAACATAGATAATAGCAGTGCCTAAAACCTACTAATCAGAAACAGAGAAATGCATAAATGTTAAAGCAAGCGAGAATTTGAGAATACAAATTTACTAGCTAAAGTTTTGCACTATGCATCATAATTCATAGGCTGGATTAGCAAAATAGCAATAGTGAGTGTTGTTTTTTTCCTATTCATAAAATAGATTCATAGGCTGGATTAGCAAAATAGCAATAGCGAGTGCATCATATATTCCTAGGCTGGATTAGCAAAATAGCAAACAAAAAAAACATAAAACCTTGAAATTAAGAGTAAAAGAAGAAAATTGTGCAATACATACTATGATTCTTAAGAATTGTGTGCCAATTTTTGTAGGGTGCTCCACTCTTCGTCTGGTGGAAGGTCAATATTCTGTAAACTATGGAAAGTCAACTCCAACTTCGTCAACATTCCATATTTAGAAGATTTACTTGACATCACTGTTTCATCCAATACCGAATTTAGAGTTGTAAATGGCTGGATGAATTCCAGAAAGCTTTGTGGAGTTGTGTCCTTTGGAAGCAATTCTAAATCAAACTTCATTTTTATCTTCATGCTTTTTTTGTAAGCTTCTTCTCCAATGAATTTATTTGATGTGTCAACAGGCTTAGGCAAACCAAGTTTAATCAAATTATTTTTCTTTTCTTGCAGCTTCAATATCTTTTTTCCACAACTTTCCATAACTTTTGTTGTTTCCCTTAGCTTCTGGCATTTTTGAATGATAGATGATGTCTTAACTGTGGCATCAATGCGGCTCTTAATTCCCTTGGATGCCAAGTAGCTATCACTGGAACTGCAGACTACTTTCAGAATCTTTTTTTCCATATCCTCTTTTGAATAAACATGTGTGATCTTCTCATAGTGCCCTTTGATTTTTATATAAATTAGTCTCATACTTTTAGTCAATTGAAACCATTCACACAACTTCTCACTCCTCTACATTATTTATTGCCAAATATTTTCTTGTATATACTTCGTTGTATTTTTCATATTATCTTTCAATCTATCCTCCAAAGTTTTTATTTTATCATTTGCATTGTGCAGGTCTTCTTTCATTTGTGCACATTTTTTTCTTTCTTCCTCTACTTCCTCTTGCAAATGTTTTTCTTTTTCCTTCCCATGATCCAATAGGTCCTGTAATTTTCTCATTTCGGCGGCAACAAACTCCTAACTTTTGTATAATTTTTGAAAACTGGCTTTTTCCTCAACAATTTTTTTATTGCTTTTAGCCAGTTTTTCTGTCAAGTCCTTTAATTCTGCATTCATCTTCTCCTGCTCTGCAATTTCTACTGCAGAGCCCGAATTTTTTATCCTTTTCTGTAAATCATTGCACTTGTGATCTGCTGCTTTCCTCCTTGATTTTTTCATTTTCCAGGTCTGCCTGTAACTTTTCTATTTGTTTCTCCAGTTTAGTTTTTTCTCTCTCCAACCTTAACAGTGAAGTGTAGACCACTTTGTTAGTCCTTTTTGACACACTAATTTTGTCCACATTATGTACTTTGGAAAAATCCATTTGGAGGGTGCTAACTTGAAATTGAGAGGGATCTATCTGACTGTGTGGTGGATTTTTATCTTTAGATGGGGTTGGGGGCATAACAACCATGAACTCCATCATATCTTTCTATGGGTCATATGTTGGAAATACCCTGTTCCTTGCAGGTTGTTCATTTACAACTTCAGACATGGAAAACCTATGAAATGCTTTCTTTTTTTCTTTATTTGCTTTTGTTGTGTGTTCATATTTTTCATAGTAATCACGAAATTGAAAATCTAGGCTTGCTGAAGCAATTGAGTGTTTGAAAGGTGACATAGGAATACCATAGGCTCCAGTTCCACTTATTCCTATGGTTTTAACTAATGCTTGACCAGAATTACCAACAACAGTTCTTGATGTTGTCCCACTCCCACTGACACTTTCATGTATAGTTTTCATAGTCTTTTGAGGTGTGTGATCTGAAGCTACAAATGATTGATTTGTAGTGTCAATGGCACTTGATATAGGATTCTCAATAGTATGAGATTTAGTATCTACCTCTAGTGGCCTCTTGCGAGAGATATTTTGTTGTTGCCCTTGTCCAACACCAAGACAACTAGTATCAGTAGTAGTACCCATTCCAACCCCACCAATCACAACGGCACTTGACTGAACAATAATAGGAATACTATCCCCAGATTCCCCACCAGTGGCAGTAGCACTTGATTCACCACCAATGGGAATACCATGATGTGGTGGTGGTTGTGGATTTGAACCTAAAATAAATGTAGGTGGACCCTAAGGGTAATGAGTAGTACCTATCTGTGATGAATCTGAAGAATCAAGTCCAATGACTGGTTTAAGATGACCTTTTGATTTTGACTATGATGGAAGTTGTACCTGAAGTGGATACCAAATGCCCTCTCCTCTGGCACCTGGACCACCACCTTCAAAACCCTTTTTTTCCACAAGGTTTGCCCCTTTGCTATATTTTTCTTTCATGGACTCATTGACTCCACCTAATATTTTCGAGACTATAGTAGTTGTTGGAGGGGTCTCAATGGCAACCTCATGCTCATCATCATCTTCAGTCCTGCCATGCTCATTATCCCACAATTTGCTAAACTATGCATCCTCGTCGATGCTCTCAAATTTTGCACTTGTCTTTGGTTCACCGTGATTCTTCCTCATAGTCCAAAAATCATTTATTTTGGTTTGAGTCCAATAATTCTCTTTACATTCATGCAAAATTGTTTTGGGAATAGATTTCTTAGATGGATTAGCATATTTAAGGTAGAAATTGTAGGACCTCCTATTTTGGACGCCCTGGCCCTCCTCTGTTGTCCTTTGTGTGTGCATTTGCAATGCCATAATTTGTGATGAAATTTCTTCTGTTGAAATGTTATTGTCAGCTACAATTTTCTCCATCTCTTTTTTAACCTCATCTGAGGAGTCCACATTTCTAAGCTTTTCTAGCAACGGTTTACTTTCATGTTGACATAACGTTGAAGCATTCCCATTTTTCTTAAGCCTTTCTTGAACTACACCGATTGGATCATACTGCCAGAGACCCTCATCACCAAAGTTAAAAAATGTCAAAAAATCATGTGCCACATTGAATGCCTTTCTCTCAAATGTGAACCCTCCACATGAGAAAGGCAAGGAAGGAAATATGCTCTTCTTTTGCTGACCATGGAAGTGCCTATCTGTACTCTCCAATTGCCATACATACTCTAATGCAAATACCCTCTCTGTCACATGTATTGGAAGTCTGTATGGTTTTACTGCTGATCCATAAAACCTTAACACAGTGAATTCTTCCATGAAGAACCACTTAGCCAGTTCTATTTGACTTCCAAGTTGAATGCAATCTCTACAAGACACAGGCAACCTAGGCATTGGAGTGCTTGTAATTTCATTATACATTGGTGCCAAAAAGAAGTCTACAAAATGGTTGTAGTTCTTTTTGTTATCATGCATCCTTATCTTTGGTGTCCAATCATATATTGGACACTCTGTTCTCTTCCTAGTCTTCTCATCAATCTTATAGCTCACAATTTGAAGATTGTTGGTCTCTAATATTGCATAATACTTGGATAGAAGGAGATAGCACAAGTAGGATGAGAACCTAAATGTCTTGCAGGAACCTTTTTTGATCATTAGTAATTGGTTTTGCATGGATTTTACAATGTGCTCAATAAAATTATATCTTACTGGCTGACCTGCACAATGGATATTATAAATCATTTCAAGAAGGCTTGCACCCACTTCCCTATCATTTTCCAATCCCAGGCAAAATGATAGCAAGGAAATAGTATCCCCAACCCATGGAACAAAAATGTTAGAATCATAAGGAGGCTTATGATTCTGATCCAACACAATACCAATACCACTCTTTATTAGAGCTTTGATAAATGAATCTTTGTGACTTGGATCGAGACTCTCTTAATTTCCTGCTAGCTTTTCAAGGTCAATTTGGACGTTTGAATTTTGGGCTTCAAATCCTACATTCAACAAATGAGCAAATTCTCCCTCATTTATGCATAAAATTTCCTCTTTTGTATTTTTATTGACAATTGCTTTTTTATCTTCATCATAATTTTTGGCGCAAATCATGACAAAATCACGGCAAGGGAATACTTCAGGTAACACCATGCTTCCCAATCCAACATCCCACGATGTGATTTTATTTGTTTTTTGTTTTAACATTGGGTTGAAAATAGTAAATTTTGCCCTGGATGCATCTATCGCCTTACTAGAGAATGTATATCTAATATCTATGATACGCTTTTCACCATGGATAGCAGGGTCATAAATATCATGGTATTCATCAGTGAAACCTGGTATTTTAACCAGTTTGGTTAGGTACATTTTGTTTTTCACTTGGCTTCTTGTTGAACTACTGCTTCCCATTTTCCCCATCACTATTATTGTTAATAATTCAAAATAATGCTAGATAAAAACCTGAAAATGCTAACCCTCAAATTGGACCACGAGATTACCAAAAGACAAAAAAAAAGGCGGGATGTAGGTGTTCTAGATTTTCCCTGAAAATTGGAATTTCTATTTCACTAGATTGGCGCAGACAATCTCTGTTGCAACTTGCATTCCTCAATCTAGTAGTTGTTTCTGAATCTCCCTCGATTTACAGGTTTGTCCATGAAATGAAAGCGATTATGATTTACGAGTCTCTTATTTTGAAAACTCTGAAAAGTAGAAAAGTAAAACCTAAAGGGCAAAATATCTGGAATCATGTTGTAATTTTATTAATTACTGTAGTCACATAAATCTGTCCACTTAATTAAATGAATATTTAATATTTGTTTGATTATTTAAACCATCAATTAATAATTAATTAAATTAATATTTAATTAATTCATCTTAACCCTCTTCTCCTATTAATTAAATAAATTATTCAATTTATTTGATTTAATTCACTTAACCAAATTCATACCATTAATTAAATAAATAAATCATATTTGTTTAATTAAATCTTCTCTCACATTTAAATAAATTAATATTTATTTAAATCCCCCAAAATCCCACCTCTCACATTTAAATAAATTAATATTTATTTAAATCCCCCAAAATCCCACCTCTCACATTTAAATAAATAAATCATTTATTTAAATCACCTTTATCCTCCACCCACTTGCATTTTCCTACAAATGCAAGTTGCACAATTATTTTAAATAAATCATTTATTTAAATCACCTTTATCCTCCACCCATTTGCATTTTCCTACAAATGCAAGTTGCACAATTATTTTAAATAAATAATTTATTTAAATCACCTTTATCCTCCACCCACTTGTATTTTCCTACAAAAGCAAGTTGCACAACTATTTTAAATAAATTATTTATTTAAAATCCTATTTATCCTCACCCACTTGAAACCTTTAATGGTTTCCCTTAAAGTATTCAAACTTGATGGCTTTAAAGTCTTCAAACTTGATGGCTTCCTTCTATAGTCTTCTTAAGACTTTAATGGTTTTCCTTAAAGTCTTCAAGCCTTTAATGGTTTCCCTCAAAGTCTTCAAGCATTTAAATGCTTTATCTTCATTTTCTCATTTAAATAAATTAATATTTATTTGAATATTTATCCAAATGCAAATTACACCATTTAATTGAAATAAATGATTTTATTTTAATTGAAAATACCAAAATTTCTCCCACTTGCATTTTCCTACAAAATCCACTTGTATGCCTAAACCCCTTCTAGATTCTTCTAAACCCTTCCTAATTAGCCTAAATTCATCCCTTAAATATTGTCACATTCCTAAGCAAATTGGAGTCACTTCTCAAAGACTCCAAAGTCTTTGAAAAGCAATTAATGCTTTGTGTGTTCAACAAATTAACCCTCAAAGTCTTGGATAACCTTTGAAAGCTTCCAACCTTCAACCACTAAATGGCTCAAAGTCTTTGATAACCATTGAAGGCTTTCAACCTTCAACCACTTAATCCCCAAAGTCTCCAATAACCATTAATGGTTACCTCAAACCCTCCCACATGGTTAAAACATTTGTTTTGACTCAACCTCTACCCAACCCAAAGGTCTCATCAGGCCATTAATGCTTTGACCATGATTATCTCTTAAACATTTGCACAAAGGTTTATCCTTGGATTAACTCTTAATCCAGTGGGTAATCTTAATTTAGACTTGACCCTTGCCTTCTAGATAACCATGAGGTCTTCTCAGGCCTTTAATGCCTCCAACCTCTTCTCTCAACCCAATCCTATGTTGAAACTTGTCACCATTTTATTGGTGCCAATTGTGCACATGGATCCCCAACTTTCAATCCTAACCCTTGTTAAGATTGCTCAATCTTAACCCTTCATTTCCCTATTTCTTCTATAAATAGAACCCTTCTCCTCAAGCAAAAGAGAAGCATTTTAGAGTATTGTTGTTATACTGGCATTAGCATAGAGCTTTCTCATAGCATCACTATCTACTCTTGCATAGTATTTGCTTATCATATTCAACCATCTTGAATCTCCATATGGCATCCATGGCTAGTGCTAAAAGCTGAGAGCTACACTCATTTGGGACTTGGAGAGGAGAGGAACAAGGGAGGAGCAACTATGAGCATCTTGATTAGCTATTTCATTCTATGTTTATATGCTTTCTATTTCATGCTTAATATCTCTCTTGATATGCCTGTTTAGGATAATCTTTTGTTGCTAACACTAACGTTTGTTTCTTGTGCTCTTGTGTGTGTTGCCATCAAACAGATTTTCTAATCCTTTTTGCAGAGCATCATTTGGTGAACCTGACGTGAATCCAAACACCAAAAAGATCATTTTTTTTTTTTAACCAATAACATGTTTGAATGTTGAAAATGTCACACAGGTTGCGATTTTGACACTGTTTTGGTGCGTTTGGCATTATTTTGGCGCTATTCCCCCTGTTTCAGTGCTTTTCCCTTCTCTGTCTTTCCCTTTCTTTTAATACGTTTGTGTTAAATAGTGCCTCTGTTCAAACGCAGACTAGCGCTATTGTAACAAAACGTTGTACAAATCACTTTGTAACCAAAAAAAAATAAAAAAACCAAAAAAAAAAAAAAATTTAGGCTTGTAGAAGCCCACCAAATAGGCGGATTTTACTAACTATTTTTCTCTTTTGTGCAGATTTAAATTAGATTAAAGAGTAGATTTATATTTTTTTACTAACTTGTTTTTGAAGTTGGTTTTAAAAATGAAATCACTTTTTATTTTGGTTTAAAATTAACTTCACATTTCAAATTTGGGCTTTTGAAAAAGAATCACACATTTGTTTGGGGCTATTAAAAAGAATTTCATTGTTCAAAGGTAAAAAGAACCACAAACTTATACAAAAACAACTTTATTTTTTTTGCAAGTTAGAAAACAAACTTCGTTTTGGTGCTTAAAATCAACAAGGCAAATTTTATTTCTTGCATCAAGATAAAACTCACAATCCACACTTCCATTTTTGGTGCAAATAAAATTCACAATCAACTTGTCTCATTTTCAAAGCAATTTTACTTCATGCAAACGTGTTTTTCATTAAGTTGACCAGGATTTTCAAATTCTAGTTTACTCAAACAATTGCCTTTGAAAATTAAAAAGAACACCATGATTGTTGGAGCAACATCTCCAAATAGTTAGATCACATTGCAATGATAGATTAAAAAGAACAAGTGTTTTTCGTGCTTGGCACACTTGTGCAAAGAGTTGGTCGAGTGGTCCTACCTCTAACACACACTATCCTCTCCCTTGGCTCTCGTGGTCCTAGGTGCAAGAGAAAAGTGTTAGTAACACTCAAATTTTATCTTTTTAAGAGAGGCTTGCCAAGGGATCGATACTCTTGGGAACGACCTCGAGCGGTAAATCCTTCGAGCCGCTATAGAAATCAGGTGAGAGCGAAAGTTGTAGCCTTGGGTATAGCTGTTCCTACAGTGTAACTGGCCGAAAGGACAAATGGGCCCCACCACCAGTTACAAGGCTCTTAAGTGAGTCACTGCAGAATGAACTTATGTCCAAAAACATCGAACATGACTAAACACCTTTAAGTAGTAGCCCACCTGTTCTATTGATTGAGGATATTTGAGATATAATTTAGTGCAAGAGCATAGATGGTTTTGCTCCCAAGATACTCACCATACATATTTCCTTGAGTAGAAACATAGCTTTTTGAAAAGTCACTTGTGGCTTGATAAAAGTGGTGACTCCCCCATCATAGGGATCATCTATTTGTTATGCTCGTGCAAGACTTAGTATATCACATCCTTACCTGCCACGGCGGGATTCATAAGGTATGTAGTACCAAAGTCGAAGAAATATCAAGATGTGGGCTAAATTTATCACAACTGGCCATTTGACCATAGGGATAAAGAGTGTTTGAAGTGTGTTCGTTTTACAGACCTAGAGCAAATTGAGCCGACTTCAGGCTTTGGAAATACACCTTAAAATACATCTAAAGGAAGGGTCAAAAACAAGTCCAAGAATTGGGTTGATCTAGACCCATACTCATTTGTGCCTTTGAGGCTACAATCTTGTGTTTGTGTGCTTGCTTTGTTTTCTTGTCAAAGAAAAATCAGAAAATCAATCTCAAAAACAAAGTATTCATCCAACATCTGTCAACACAACCAAAAATACCAAAAACAAAGTGCAAACAAACAAAGAGTCAAAAATTTATGACCATTCTTCACATCTTGCGAAAGAAGAAGTGTCATCAGAGTATCACCTTGAAAAGGAGACCACTAAGCTCAAAGGCTTTAATCAAAAGGAGGAAATTCTTCTATATCAATCGACAAATCTTTGTCTCCCATAGAGTCTTTCTACATCGCATGTGTCTATACCTTCAAGGTAAAACAAACGAGTTTGATTCAGAATCATTGAACCACAGAGCTTTTATGCAATATAGAGCTCTGAGTTATCACAAAAATCAAGGAGGAAAGATTAATCCCAATTTCTTCCCAAACATCTGTATCACCTACAACACAGCTCGAGAAATGCCACCAACGCCTGAAAGGGAAGAAGTAGAGTTTGTTCCATTTGTAACACAAAGTTTTTATTAAAGTTGAAAACAAAACATCCATCATCCCACTCATACATCATCACTTCATCATCAATCCATCCCAACTCTCAAAACATTAAGAAGTTCTTGTCCCACGATTCCTTTTTTAGATATTGCTTGAAATCAAACACATCACATCACTTTTAGATTGTTTCTACATCTAGGATAAGCTCATCCTAAGAGACACATCTACGCAGGTTAAAACTAGTTCATGAGTGAATCCTCTCATTACTAGGTAGTCAAAATCTGTAACACATCTCAGATTTCTCTACACCTTATCACATCCAAAATCATCAAAACAAACAAGCAATTCAAAGAAAGAATTCTGGTTACATTTACCTTTAGAGTGCTAGAGATCTACAATCCACTAATCATCCATCTTTCATCGAACAACTCATCATCATCTTCAATCAACTTCAACACAAACTTGCAAACAAAATGGCTCAAACCCGATCGCGATCAAGGCAACGAGAAATAGAAATTGAGGAAGAAGAGGACAACCTCAATGAATTTCAAGAAGCACTTGGAGGAAATGTAAATGATGAAAACCCAAGTAGTCCCACTCCTTCAACAATCGAAAGGGTTCAACATAACCCTCACTTTAACAGATTATTTGATGAAATTCTCAGGAGCAATGCGGATGCTCACTTCTTAAGACTTGCTCAAGAAGGAGCCAAACTCCCCTCAGACTTTGATCTTGCCCAATTAAGACAAGCATCAGAAAGACAAAGTCGCCATGAGGAGGAAAGACGTAGAGATCCCATCAGATATAACATCCCTCGAGGTAACCCACCACCTCCTCCTCCAAATGAAATGGAGATGTTGCGGCAACAAGTCGCGAATCTCGCCCAACAACTTCATAGTGGTGTTAAGACCAATCAATTTTCACTTAACGACATCTGTCCCTATCCGTTTGATAGGAATCTTTATATGCCACCCTTTCCACGCGGGTTTGAAACACCCAAATTTGAAAAATATAGAGGAAAGGGGGATCCCCGTGATCATGTCCGAGAATTTCATTTTGCTTGTCTTGAAGTAGCTTATGAGGACACATACCTAATGCGCCTTTTTCCCCAAAGCTTGGGAGGAACAACCACATCATGGTTTTCCCGACTTCCAGGTGGCATTAGAACATTTGAGGAACTCATCCAGAAGTTCCTATCTCATTACTCTTATAATATTGAACGCGACATCACCATGGCTGATCTATGCAACACCAAACAAAAACCAGGTGAATTATTCGCAGTATTCCTGCAACGATGGCGCCAAATGTCTAGCAGACGTTCTCTTCAGTTACCTGAACGAGAACTAGTGGAAATTTTCATTTCCAACTTAAACGAAGAAATGGAATTTCACCTGGATGTCAAAGACACAGACTCTTTTAACGATATGATCACCAAGGGTATAAAATGTGAAAGGGCACTCATCAAAAAAGGACTCATCAAAATCTTTAATGAACCAAAAGATGCTCCTCGCCCGCGCTTCAATAGCGATAAACCGAACTTCTGGAACAAGAATAAGAACATCGTCAACGATGGAGTTGTGGATGCTCGGACTGTCCAAAATGCACAACCTGTGGTTCGGTTTGCAGGACAAAATCCTCCACCTCAAAATAACACAAATGTTCCTCTTAATCAAGGTCGCATCACATCTCATGATGAACCAAGACCCCGTCCACAAAAACAAAAACGCACATACACTCCCTTAGGGGAACCCATTGAAACAGTGTTGCGACAACTCCTTTCTCAGAATTTGATCACTCTACCTAAGCTATCCAACTATGAGCCTCAGGTCAAACCAGCATGGTGGAGAGATACTGAACATTGTGAGTTCCATCAAGGACGAGGACACAAGACAAGTAATTGTCATCGATTGAAAGATCTCATTCAAGATCTTATTGATCGAGGAGAAATTGAGATTGAAGGACATGATCCAAAAATGACAAATAATGATCATTTAATGTTTAAGAATCCACTTCCATCACAAGATCAAAGGGGTCCTTCCACTTCCCGGCGAGGCACTGATACCACTGATTATACGCAGGCTGCGTATAATTACACTGTCAATCACCTGTATGATGCCAGTGAACAAATTGCAACTATCACCTTCAAAAATCCCACCTCAAATTGCAATGTTGTTACGCGTCGCGGCAAAGTTACCATCAAGGCAGCTCCACAAGGCACCACCTCCATCCCAAAGCAGTACAATCTTGTGGAACAATTAGACAAAACCCCTGCACTTATATCCATTTTGGAGCTTTTGCGCCTATCACCATCTCATAAAACTATCTTGGATCAAGCACTCCAAGAGGCGTCAGTCCCTGCAAACTTGAATACGGACCAGTTTCAAGCCATGGTTGGAAATCTAAAGTCATCACCTTGTCTCACTTTTTCCGAAAGTGACAACTCTTCGTTCCAGCAACCTCATAACGCCTCACTCCACATTGAAGGCTTTGTCAACCAACACAGGATCAAGCGAGTCTTGATAGATAATGGAGCAGGCCTAAACATTTGTACACTACAGTTGGTCACAGCATTGGGATATGCAATAGAATCAGTGGATCCTCGCAAGAAGATCACCATCAAGGCCTATGATGATGCAGAGCGTTCATCCAAAGGAGCGGTGGTGCTACCAATCCGAGTGGGCCCTGTGGTAAAGCATATCATTTGTCAGGTTCTGGACCTTCCTCTGCCATATAATCTATTATTAGGGAGACCTTGGATACATGCCATGCAAGCTGTTCCATCTACCTACCATCAATGTATCAAGTTCCCACATAATGGTGCAGAGATCACAATCCTGGGCGATGCAAATCCCTTTGCATTTTGCCATAATATCAGCCATCAACCAGAAATTACTGTTCCTAATAATAGGGAAGCCATTTCCTCCACATCATATGTAAATCCCGCCTCTCTTGCTAGTTCAAACACCCCTATACCCAAGCAAGAAAAGCTTAAGATGAAAATCGCAGAGGAAGGTCCTGGAGAATACAACTTGAGTCAGCTCTTTTGTGTGGGACAAATGCCCACTTCTCCTAGAACACATGGTAAACCACAGCAGTTGCTCCAGCAACCACTAATCACGCCTCCATGTGCCTTAACGCCTTTCATTCTTGGAAAGAGTCAAGAGGAAGAGACACAAGATGAGGACCTGGCGGACTGGATCTATAAAGATCCCATCACCACTGACAAACCGCAAGTTACACTTCCTACGGAACAATATGGCAAAGGCCTCCTCATTATGCAAAGAATGGGATATGATGGTCAGAGTGCTTTGGGATACTGCAAACAAGGACGACACGAACCTCTACTACCACAATTCAAGCCCAAAGGTAATACAGGCCTTGGCTTTGAAAAAGAGATCCTTCCTAAACTCAGATTCAAAGGAAAACCCAGCAAACCATTTTGCCCACCTACTACAAAGAGGATACCTTTCATAATCAAAGCACCATCAAGCACTATCCCCACTGCCCCCTCAAGGCTCACAACTCCACCATCACCAATGTCACTCATCCCATCAAACGAACCAGTAATCCTATCAGCAACACCATTTGTAGCAGCAACTATATTGGAACCCGCAGCAGCATCTATGGCACCAGTAGTTCCAGCAGAAGCCACTGAGTCACCATTACCGATACTTCCAGTGACAAATCCATTAAACCCCATCACAATTCCTGCAGCACCGATCACTACAAGGATACATAAACCAATCACACCTGCCGTGTTTAACTCCAAAGACATCCCAGTATGGTATAGCAATCGAATGCTGGAGAGTGATTCAGAGACCGACTCACATGAGTGGGAATTCAATTCAGTGCAACTTAACACTTCAGATGAGGAAGACACATCACCACCTCCACCCCGCAAAGACATCCTTGTTTACGGAGAAGCACAGATAAAGACCACTTGGGTACCTGAGCTGGAAACATCTTCCACAGACCCTACGTCTCATCCTACGCCTGATTCTGACAGGGAGAGTACCATCAACGACCTTCACCACACTGTCTTAACCCTCACTGATACATCTCCCGCACTTAACTTAATCGATGAAGTAATGCCCATTATCCACCCTGAACTCATCGAATGGAACCAACCAAATCCCCCATGTCTTGACCTCTTCCAAAATGATGAGGCTATCATTGACTTTTTGGAATTAAGGGATAATCTACCAAGCGGGGATCACAAAGCTGGATTCGCCATTGAACTTAATAGCGCAGCATACTTCGGGGTGGATGCCAAACCCTTCAGCTGCAAAAATATAACATTAAAACATGGATCTTCTAGTGAAAACCACACTGTGGCACTGTTTGATCCAACAAAAGTAAAAAGAAAGAGCGTATCCAACGGTGAAAACCTCTCTGAGGCGCCTGAGGATGAAGGGTTTGACATTCTCCCTGCTAATACACAACAGGAACGATCAACGATCCTCATTGAGGAGACCAAAGAATACAATGTGGGGACTCCTGAAAACCCTCATATCATACATCTGGCATCTCTTCTCACTCCAGAGGAACAACCTCAATTTATAGAGTTCTTCCAACAGCGTCAGATCAACTTTGCATGGTCATATGCAGACATGCCTGGGCTTGATCCTGATTTAGTCATGCATCATCTCACAGTAGCAAAAGGAGCCAAACCTGTCAAGCAGAAGCTTCGTAAGATGCATCCTCAGATTGTCGTGCTAGTCAAAACAGAACTCAAGAAACTCCTGGATGTTGGTTTCATTAGACCAATTGATTATGCAGAATGGATCTCCAACATTGTACCAGTTGGCAAACCAAAAGGGGGCATCCGCATTTGTACAGACTTCAGAGATCTGAATAAGGCATGTCCTAAGGATGACTTCCCTCTACCAAATATCGACATCATAGTAGATTTGACAGCAGGACATGCCATGCTTTCACTCATGGATGGCTTTTCGGGATACAATCAAATAAAGATCGCACCAGAGGACCAACATAAGACAGCCTTCACATGTCCATGGGGCACATACTGCTGGAATGTAATGCCTTTTGGTCTAAAGAATGCAAGAGCGACCTATCAAAGAGCAATGACCACCATCTTCCATGACATGATGCATACTATAATGGAAGATTATGTGGATGATTTACTAGCAAAATCACTTACTAGAGAAGGACATCTTCACATCTTAGATAAAATCTTTGATAGACTGGAACAATATCATGTTCGACTCAACCCAAAGAAATGTGTCTTTGGAGTGACCTCCGGGAAACTTCTAGGATACATTGTCTCAAGCAAAGGCATTGAGGTCGATCCAGCAAAGGTTAAGGCAATCATGGACATGCCACCTCCAAAGAATATCAGTCAGCTAAGGACACTACAAGGACGGCTTCAATCCATCCGAAGATTCATTGCACAATTGGCTGATAAGTGTCACCCATTCACACACTTGCTACACAAGAACATCCACTTTCAGTGGGATGACAAATGCCAGCAAGCATTTCAGGCACTTAAAGACTATCTCATGAATCCACCCTTGTTGATGCCACCAGATCCAAGTAGACCGTTGTTACTTTATATCTCAGCAACAAGTACCGCACTGGGTGTGCTACTGGCACAACATAATGAAGAAGGTAAAGAGTGTGCTGTTTACTACATCTCTCGCACACTGGTTGGCTATGAACTCAATTACACACCTATTGAGCGAGCTTGCCTAGCAGTAATCTTAGCAGCCACTAAATTGCGGCACTATCTATTGACACACAAGGTACAACTCATCGCAAAGATTGATCCACTCAAGTACTTACTCAGCAAAGCAGCATTGACAGGTCGCTTAGCCAAATGGGTGATGATTCTAAGTGAATTTGATATTGAGTATGTGGACCGTAAAGCTATCAAAGGTCAGGTTATTGCAGATCAGTTGGCCGATGCACCTCTCATAGGTGATCATCCTCTCATTTCCAATTTTCCAGATGAAGAGATATTCATGATTACAGAAGCACAGTCATGGAAATTATACTTTGATGGTTCATACACTAGGCACGGCTCGGGGGCAGGCATTCTGTTTATCACACCTCAAGGTGATAGCATCCCGAAGTCTTACAGGCTCACATTTCCATGCACAAACAACATAGCAGAGTATGAGGCCTTGATCACAGGACTCAGATTAGCCATACAATGGAAATTAAAAGAATTGCAAGTATATGGCGATTCCCAACTAGTCATTCGACAAGCAACAGATGAATATCAGACCAAAGATGATAAACTCATGCCATACAAGCAAATGGTGGACAATCTAAAGACATCATTTACTACTATCACTTTTGAGCAGATACCAAGAGATCAGAATCGAGCTGCTGACGCTATGGCTACCATCGCATCTCTACTAGATCTTCCACAGAATTCAACACACTACGAGTTCTTGGTAGAACAACTTTGGATCCCCGCTTATGATATCCCCGAATCTGAAATGATATGTCGCCTTGTTGGTTCCGAATCCCCATGGTACGGTGAGTTCTACACCTATCTCCGCGATCACACCCTTCCTCCCAACCAATCAAATAACCAACGTAAAACCTTCATTCGCCAAACTGCTCGATATACCATTATTGCCGAAACCCTATACCGACGTAGTCTTGATGGTACTCTCCTTCGATGTCTAGAACAAGGTGAGATAATAAAGGCTTTGGAAGAGGTACATGAAGGAATTTGCGGGACTCACTCAAGTGGTCCATCACTAGCCAAGAAGATCATGCGAGCTGGATACTATTGGCCATCTATGGAAAAGGATTCCTACTACTTTGTCAGGAAGTGCAAAAAATGTCAAGTTCATGGCGACCTAATACATGCACCAGCCCAGGAACTGCAACCAATCACGACACCATGGCCTTTCTGTCAATGGGGCCTTGACCTTGTGGGTAAGATTCATCCATCTTCATCCAACGGCCATAAATTCATTATTACCGCCACCGAATATTTCACCAAGTGGATCGAAGCTGTTCCACTTACCCAAGTCACCGGCAAGCAGATCGCCTCATTCATCCTCAATTACATCATCTGTCGGTATGGTGTGCCCATGTCCATTGTCACAGATAATGGTCTTCCTTTCAAAAATCAGGATGTCCGTGAGCTTTGTGATAAATTTCATATCCAACACCGCTTTTCCACTCCCTATTACCCACAAGGCAATGCTCAGGCCGAAGCATCCAATAAAAACATATTGAGGATCCTAAAGAAGACAGTCAATGATGCCGGTCGTGATTGGCATGTTCAATTGAATCCAGCGCTATGGGCATATCGAACTAGCATTCGAACCCCTACAGGTGCAACTCCTTATTCATTGGTCTATGGTGCAGAAGCTATCTTGCCTATTGAGGTCGAGATACCATCATTAAGGGTTTCCTTGCACAATCTCATTGATGATGACGCATACAGAGTCTCACGCCTTCAGGACTTGGAGCTACTTGATGAGAAGCGACAAGCTGCATACAACCATCTCAAAGCCTATGAGCAGCGCATGAGTAGAAGCTACAATCACTGAGTTAGACCTCGTACATTTGAGGTAGGTGATCTTGTTCTTCGAGAGAATCCTCGCAACCAACCAAACAGAGAACATCAAGGCAAGTTTGAATCAAATTGGCTAGGCCCATATGTTGTCACTGCTGTATTTGGGTCCGGGGCATATCAGTTGGCTACATCAGACGGAGAACCGCTCGCAGATCCAATCAACAGCATGCACCTCAAACGGTTTTACACATAAGCTGTACAGAGCATCAAGCTCCCCTGCCTATCAGAAAATACCAAAAAACATTCAGAAAAATGTCCTGAAGAAAATACAAAAACATTCAAAAAAGTAAAGAAAAATCATGCATCCAAACGGTGAACAACCACTCTGGTGGCACCTTGGGTAAGAACGATGGTGAAAACCTGGCAAACAGGCGCCACTCGTAAAGGCTATGGCTCCATTATCTTTCAGACTTGTGGCGATCACATCTACTTCATACATACATCCATCCATCCATCAACCATGGCTTGTTATTCCTCTGCAATTATGATAGTACTCCATACATCTTGCATCCCGCTTTTTCATAGTCATGTCTAAAACTGGGGGCAATGCCTTTAACCTATTGATGGAAGTGGATTCTACATTGTCTTATGATTCATTAAGTTCTTCATTCAAACAATCATCAAAAATCCAAAAACATTCAAAAATATCTCGCAAAAATACCAAAAACATTCAAAACAATTCAAAATCCAAAAACATCGACAAAACCATTGAAAAATCACACAAAAACATGGCAACACCTTGTACATACTCATCCATGCAGATACCAAAACAAACATTGCGACAAACTACTCACACAATGACCATTTACCAAACAACCACACAATCCACATCAACAATCCAAAACTGTCTTTAAAACAAGGATGCATCCTTCCTTACCAAAACAAAGACAAGATGATGTTTTCTTTGACAAGAAAATTCTGTTAGGCTGTCAAATACTTGGTTGATTTGTGAGTAATTCATTTGTTTATCTGTATCGGGATCTTTCAGCATTGTTTTGTATCGTTTGCGCATTATTTCCGATGAAGTTCTGGGGCATGTACTAATGGTGTCTACGTGGGAAGTTCACTAAGCTACGTGATCTTATGCCAAATGCATTCATAGATCACTACGGCTTGCTGACTACAGCGTATACCTCGACCATATGAGCATGAACCATTACCAAGGATCCTTATTCTTTATTCTTTATGTATATATTGTTTGTTTGCAGGTGCAATGCTCTTCCTTTGGTTCCTCCTACCTCATCCAAACTGGATAAAGGTTTTTATTTCTTAGTATGGTATGCACTTGTCTCAGGATATGATCAGCCTAAGATCAAGGAGGACGATCCAAGTCATGCATGAAAGGAGATAATCCTTATCTGTTCCGCAAGCAATACTCAGGTCAACTTGATCCATTATATCAAGTTGCTTGTATTAACTTGCTATATAAAAATCCATGTAAGAAATACTCTGGTCATCTTGAATCTTTATGTCAAGTTGCTTGTATTTTCTTACAACATTTTAAAGCTCAATGATGAAAAATAAAGCACCATGGATCGTCATTCCATCTCATTTGTATATACTGCATTTCGTTGCATTCCAACCATCCATACATTCATAATAGCTGCATATCATGCATACGTAGTCATAATAATGCATACTCTATTTTACTCATCTTCTTCCATAGGACTCGATCCTAGTCCTCCATATCTTCTATCTAACATCAAATCCCCCCTCACCCTCCCTATCTTGATCATCAACATCATCCTAATCCCTTCATCGCTTCCCATCCTCACTCATCCACAAAATTAAGCCAGTTACTCTGTCTACACAGATACATCGACTCCCACACACCTAGACTATCAACAGATACTCTGATCAAGTATCTTCGGGTCTCAACAGGTAATCGATTATGGTAATCCTAGACTACATCAGGCATTTATCATAATGACCTAGTCTCAACGGGGTTGCCATGATTCCCCACAACCATCCATCACACGCACACACTATCAATTGATCAACCAATCAAACACAATCCACTGGACAATTACATCAATTGTCTACGTCTCAACGAGTATTTTGCTTCATATACCTTGACTTCATCGGGCAATTACATCAATTGTCTAAGTCACATCAGGTCACTTTGATTCACTTACTCAGACTTTATCATGTTCAAAGCGACCAACTGACATCAACTGTCATGCTTTGACTTGACCGGGGCAATTAAACCGATTGCACCAGATTGTCCAAACAATTTTGATCAATTGTATAGCATCAATCAAAACCCCACACTACATCTGCTATGTATCTCTTGCATGACCTCAAGGTACTCGTTGGCTTGTTGTTTCTTCATATTCACTCCATTTTCTCCCATTCTTTCATCATTAGTTCTAATTTCTTCTATTCTACCTCCCCTCCGCTTTTCATTCTTTTTCGAGAGATCGCCCGATTTTTCAAAAAAAAATTTGGCCCATCCCTCGAGGGGGCATACCACCCATTAAATTTACATTTTATGGGGCATTTCTTCACACCTATTTTTCTTTCTTTGAAACGACGCAATAAACTGCACCGTCTCAAAGAGGGGCAAATGTAGTCACATAAATCTGTCCACTTAATTAAATGAATATTTAATATTTATTTGATTATTTAAACCATCAATTAATAATTAATTAAATTAATATTTAATTAATTCATCTTAACCCTCTTCTCCTATTAATTAAATAAATTATTCAATTTATTTGATTTAATTCACTTAACCAAATTCATACCATTAATTAAATAAATAAATCATATTTGTTTAATTAAATCTTCTCTCACATTTAAATAAATTAATATTTATTTAAATCCCCCAAAATCCCACCTCTCACATTTAAATAAATTAATATTTATTTAAATCCCCCAAAATCCCACCTCTCACATTTAAATAAATAAATCATTTATTTAAATCACCTTTATCCTCCACCCACTTGCATTTTCCTACAAATGCAAGTTGCACAATTATTTTAAATAAATCATTTATTTAAATCACCTTTATCCTCCACCCATTTGCATTTTCCTACAAATGCAAGTTGCACAATTATTTTAAATAAATAATTTATTTAAATCACCTTTATCCTCCACCCACTTGTATTTTCCTACAAAAGCAAGTTGCACAACTATTTTAAATAAATTATTTATTTAAAATCCTATTTATCCTCACCCACTTGAAACCTTTAATGGTTTCCCTTAAAGTATTCAAACTTGATGGCTTTAAAGTCTTCAAACTTGATGGCTTCCTTCTATAGTCTTCTTAAGACTTTAATGGTTTTCCTTAAAGTCTTCAAGCCTTTAATGGTTTCCCTCAAAGTCTTCAAGCATTTAAATGCTTTATCTTCATTTTCTCATTTAAATAAATTAATATTTATTTGAATATTTATCCAAATGCAAATTACACCATTTAATTGAAATAAATGATTTTATTTTAATTGAAAATACCAAAATTTCTCCCACTTGCATTTTCCTACAAAATCCACTTGTATGCCTAAACCCCTTCTAGATTCTTCTAAACCCTTCCTAATTAGCCTAAATTCATCCCTTAAATATTGTCACATTCCTAAGCAAATTGGAGTCACTTCTCAAAGACTCCAAAGTCTTTGAAAAGCAATTAATGCTTTGTGTGTTCAACAAATTAACCCTCAAAGTCTTGGATAACCTTTGAAAGCTTCCAACCTTCAACCACTAAATGGCTCAAAGTCTTTGATAACCATTGAAGGCTTTCAACCTTCAACCACTTAATCCCCAAAGTCTCCAATAACCATTAATGGTTACCTCAAACCCTCCCACATGGTTAAAACATTTGTTTTGACTCAACCTCTACCCAACCCAAAGGTCTCATCAGGCCATTAATGCTTTGACCATGATTATCTCTTAAACATTTGCACAAAGGTTTATCCTTGGATTAACTCTTAATCCAGTGGGTAATCTTAATTTAGACTTGACCCTTGCCTTCTAGATAACCATGAGGTCTTCCCAGGCCTTTAATGCCTCCAACCTCTTCTCTCAACCCAATCCTATGTTGAAACTTGTCACCATTTTATTGGTGCCAATTGTGCACATGGATCCCCAACTTTCAATCCTAACCCTTGTTAAGATTGCTCAATCTTAACCCTTCATTTCCCTATTTCTTCTATAAATAGAACCCTTCTCCTCAAGCAAAAGAGAAGCATTTTAGAGTATTGTTGTTATACTGGCATTAGCATAGAGCTTTCTCATAGCATCACTATCTACTCTTGCATAGTATTTGCTTATCATATTCAACCATCTTGAATCTCCATATGGCATCCATGGCTAGTGCTAAAAGCTGAGAGCTACACTCATTTGGGACTTGGAGAGGAGAGGAACAAGGGAGGAGCAACTATGAGCATCTTGATTAGCTATTTCATTCTATGTTTATATGCTTTCTATTTCATGCTTAATATCTCTCTTGATATGCCTGTTTAGGATAATCTTTTGTTGCTAACACTAACGTTTGTTTCTTGTGCTCTTGTGTGTGTTGCCATCAAACAGATTTTCTAATCCTTTTTGCAGAGCATCAATTACTATTAATAATTATTCGATGTCGAAGGACAAAACATTCATTACTTCAGTATAAATTCCGAGGACATTAAGAATCATGTTGTAATTTTATTAATTATTATTAATAACTATTCGATGCCGAAGGACTAAACCTTCACTACTTCAGTATAAATTCTGAGGACATTAATTGTAATACATTCAATTCTGGGCGAAGTTCTCCCAAATGTGTTCACTTCCCACATTCAGGCCGAAATCCACCCTAAGTCGTTGATCTTTGCTCATCCAATGGATGAGGGACCAAGGTACCTGTTGTGACTTTACGGGTCTGTTTTTAAAGTCTGTTTAATAATTTTAAACTTCTGCCCAAAAAAGTGCTTTATAGACTTAATTATATTTAAGTAAATTTAAAACGTTTCAATTATGGGCGAAGTTCTCCCAAATGTGTTCACTTCCCACATTCAGGCCGAAATCGACCCTAAGCCGTTGATCTTTGCTCATCCAACGGACGATGGTACCTATTGTCAGTTGTCGTGGGTCCCATGACTTCTGCCAATTTTCGGGCATGTCACCATACTCGTGTCACTTTTCCTAGCAAAGTTCTCATAAAGTTGTTCACTTCCCACATTCGCCCCGAAATCCACCCTAAGTCATTGATCTTTGTTCATCCAACAGTCGATGGTACTTGTTTTCAGATGTAGTGGGTCCCACGACTTCTGCCATTTTTCTGGCACGTCACCATACTCGTGTCACTTTTCAGGTTTGATTTTTAAGTCTATTTAATCTTCTTAAACCTCCACCCGAAAAAAAGCTTTATAGACTTAATTATATTTAATTAAATTTAAAATGTCTAATTCCGAGTGAAATTCTTAGAAAGGTGTTCACTTCCCACATTTGGGCCGAAATCCACCCTAAACCGTTGATCTTTGTTCATCCAATGGTCGATGGTACCTATTTTCAAATGAAGTGGGTCCCATGACTTTTGCCATTTTTCTAGCACGTCACCATACTCGTGTCACTTTTCGGCTCTATTTTTAAAGTTTATTTAATCATTTTAAAATTCCGCTTGAAAAAGAGATTTATAGTCTATAGACTATAGACTTAATTATATTTAATTAAATTTAAAATGTTCAATTCTGGGCGAAGTTCTCACAAATGAGTTCACTACCCACATTTGGGCCGAAATCCACCCTAAGTCATTGATCTTTGTTCATACGATGGATGATGATACCTGTTGAGAACTTGAGTGTTGTCAGATGTCGTTGGTCCCATAACAAGTGACATTTAAATTTTAAAGATGTGCATTAGTTTGAGATAACTATTAAATATAATGTTAATATTATTTGTAATTAAACATGTGCAATAGTTTGAGATAACTATTAAATATAATGTTAATATTAATATTATTTGTAATTAAAGATGTGCAATAGTTTGAGATAACTATTAAATATAATGTTAATATTATTTGTAATCGAAGATGTGCAATAGTTTGAGATAACTATTAAATATAATGTTAATATTATTTGTAAAAATTTGAAATTCAAAAATAGTATAAAACATGAAACTTAGTTTCTAGAATAAAACAAATAACTAAATAAAAATATAAATTTTGATATACAATTTGAAAGGTAAAAGTTTAATATAAAAAAGAAAACATTCAATATTAAATCTAAAATATTAATTTAAAGTTTAACAAAATTCTTTGAAAATATGTTTACGATATATAATTTTAAAAAATAGTTTTGAAATATATATAAAAGTTCAACATAAATTTAGTGTATTAATTTAAAAAAATGTGCAGTCCTCAACCTATTAAGGCGAGCAAATTTGGAAAGTACAAATGCCAAGGTAGCAATTAATTGTTGCAGAAGGAGTTGTTTGCGGCATGTCGCACGAATGGAGGAAGGGGAGGATGGCGGGAAATCTTTTTCTTGATCTCATGGCATTAATGCCTTATCATGCACATTCATTACCTGACCTATAAGACGGAGGCAAAATTTATTACCTTTTGATTTGTGTACCAATTTTTGCTTTGAAGCAGAACAAATCTGTAGTTCGTAGAATCGTAGCTTCTGTAGGACATTTTTTGCAGGAAGTGCTTTTGAAATTGTAGGTGACCATGGAGGCCAATTTCACACTTCGAATAGACAAGAAGTTGGTGCCATTTTTGGGCAAAGTATTTGATAAACGAATGCAAGGACTGTTCATGTTTAAGGAGGAGAAGTTGTGGGGTGGAAACTCAACTGATGCTTGTAGAGGAGGTGGCACATATTAGTCACCGATATCGAACTAACATGGAGGTTTACTCTCTGATTGTGGTGTGGGCCTATGAATTCAAACCGGAGGTGGAAAAGGTAAAACTCACATTGGTCAAATTGATTTATGGGGATTTTTTGATTAACCTGGATTCAATCTTGGAGTGGGTCGTGTCGGGAGCTGGCATTCGAATTAAGGAAGGGGACGACTAGGACAAATTACTTCCTTTTATTCATGGCCCAGAGGATGAAATCAAATTCTAGTGCCGTGAACGTGCCTGAGTGGGGTGGGAAACGATGAAACTCTTTGTGAAATTAACCAAGGTGGATGAAGTCTTGAAGGCTTTGTATGTGGTGGCAAGGATGGAGGTTGGTAGGAAATTAAGAGATAGGGTTGAAGAAGGAAGGGCCATACAGCTACTAGCAAGCTTGGAGGACAACCTCGGCTTTGGGTGCCTCAACTGCATTCCAAAAATGAAAGCAGAAGCATCAAAAGGGAAAGCCAAGGCATCAACCTCCAAGGAGGGAAGGGACTGGGAGGAGGTGACCCAGGGGGACAGTGAGACTGAGTGAGCAGCCTATCGACAATGAACTGGTTTTTTTGTCTGCTTGTTATAAGCTGTGGGCAGTATGGTTTTCTCTCTGTCTGCGTTTATGCATGAATGACTGCAAATTTTGTATCTTGAAACTTTTGAATTAATAGAATGAAAAAACCTTTACCGATAAACTTTTGTATCTTTAAACTTTTGAAATTTTGTATTTTGAATGACTATATAGTATATATTTATAAAATTATAATCAACCATAATCAATGTACAAATAATTAATGGAACGAACTGATTTTTTTTATAGCATTACATAAAAAGATCAAAGTATTAAATTTATTTCCAGCGTCTAACAAATAATTGAAATAACGTAGCTCATATACAAAAAGCATTTGAAAGAAACTAATTAATAAAAATGAAATAGAATTATAGAAAGCATTTTTATATCCATAAGATTGTAAGAGGCAAACTGAAACAAATTGGAATTTAAAAAATTATCATTAATATTTATGCTTTTGAAATTTATAATTTTTTCGTCTGAGACTTGAGTCCCCCAAAAACTTAAAAGCCAAAATGAGTGAGCCACTGGCACTGAGCCTGTTAGGGTTCGAGGAAATAGGAAAAAAAAACTACAGGGGGGCGGGGCTAGGGTACAGGTAGTGGAATTGTTTACAATTTTGCCCTACGAATCTGGCCCTCCTTCCATGTAGAATTCTTCAGACAGCATAAGCTGAGAGAATTCTTCAATCCACGTGTAGTTTGGAAATTAATCCAGGAGGAACCATTTCTGGAGGAAGTCCCTGCCAATCCGCGCCCATTTCCTGTGACGCGTCAACTGCTCCGCATTCAGGTTTAGGAGAAATGGTTTCTTGGCCACTGTCACTATTTGTTCAGGGAGGAGAAGCTTGGATAATTCACTCGCCCAAGGGATCCCCACCCCTACTTCTACAAGGACAACAAGAGTAATGTCATTTCCAAGGAATTCTTCCTTAAAAACCTTCCTCAATAGCATCAACATATCCACCTTGTCTCCTCCCAGGTCTAGAAGAGACGCTAAGAAGTGGGATGTAATGTCTGTGTTAACACGGTACCTATTTTCATTTCACAAAAACTCTCTGCCCAACACCATCCGCACAGCCTCATTGGTGAACGACCCAACCTCATTGCGGACTAATTGGAGGGTTGGGTCTCTAACAGAGCCTAGAAAGGCCCTCTGGTCCTTTGCAGAAATGCTTCTCAAGCGAATGGGAGTGTCCATCTTGAGAAAACAGATTAACAAATTAAACAACCTATGCCTATAGACCTAAAATACCATGAGCTCCAATGATTTATCTACCAAATGGCAAAGGCTAATTGAAGATGAAAGAAGCAGAGTGAGAGATCGTATATAAATTGTTGAAGTTCTTGATTATAATAATTACTTCTTTAACTGTATTGACTGCTATAAAAAAAATTTGAATCTTTCGTATCTCTGCAAATCTTTCCCATAAATGCACTATTGTGTGAAAATGGAAATAGCTATGAACCATACCAAATTGGCAAGTATCACATTGGAAGTCATGGGGACAGAGTGGATTGCCGTAAGTGAATAGATATATATTAAATGAATGAAATTATCGATCGTGATTCGTGACATTTGATACATGTCTATCGAATCCAATTCCATTCCGGGCACTTTCTGGTGAGCTATGTTCTCTTCAGAAAATTGGGCCGAAATAAAACTTCAGCCATTGATCTATGATCATCGCACGGTTTAAAATCATTGATAGATTTCAGGCATGTGTCACCCTTCATGTGTCAAAGAGGTTGTGCTTATTGATACATTGTGCTGAGTCTGGACTCAATGTATTATGTGATGTGATGTATTGATGTGATGTGATGTGCCTTCACTGCCTTGTCTATTAATGGCAATGAATTCATGAAATTGCCAATGAATTATATATTGTACCATAAATAACAAAATATTCGCCAAAACAAATTAAATAATTTTCAAGCGGTGGAAAAAAATCGCCGGTACATTTAAATAATTATTGAGTGGTCGATAAAAATCGCCAATACATTTAAATAATTTTCCTTCAGAGTAAAATTTTTTGCTCATACAATTATATATTTGTTCATTTTAACAAAAATTATTCGCCTCCCACAATAAATATTTTCCCCATAGAACAAGGTATTATTTGCCAGAAATTTATGGAATTTTAGTACCCTAGAAAAAAAATCGCCAATACAAAATAATTTTTTCCCCATTTTATAATTTTTTTTTGCCATCGATATGAAAATTCCCCCCTGAAAATAATGTCTGATTCGCCAGGATTTTACACAGTTGCCTGGGGGGGGTTCTTAAAGTTATCCCTGGACCTTCCTTACCAGTTGCTTCCTTGCTTCCTCCTTATTCTCCTCACCTTTCTTCCTCGATACCCTCTTAAATGCTAAAGGTGTGTCATCTTCAGTTCCAGAGTCTGATGGAATAGACTCAATAAAATCTTCAGGCTCTTTCTTCTTCCTTCCTTTTTCGAGAACAACATCCATTAAGGCCTTGATGTCCTGAGATACTTGTTCAACAAATTTGTTGGCCTTGCCTTGTTGTTTCTCCCTCTTCTTCTAGTTAAATTTATTTTGAACCTCTTGCTTCTTTTGTTTTGCAGTACCAAAGGATTTTTCAGTCTTATCAATAGGAGCATCTATCAAAATCTTTGCATAAGCATCCAGAATCTCAGCGTCAACCTCATATCCCATCTCTCTCCTCTATCCATATCTTCTGGGGTTTAACTACTTCCATCAAGGTTTCATCTTTTTTAACCATAAAGCAGATCTCGGTTGATTATTTCTCAATAATGTGTTTAGGAACCCTCTCTCTAGATTTCATTGCCTTCTGGAATGCCTTGAAGTAGCCCCAAACCTTATCATCTTGTTGACTACCCAAAGTAGAAGTAGATTGTTTCAGTTGTCTTCCTACCGGGATATCAAATGTCCATTCTCTTCCCAAAAATGAGAGTTTCATTAATGAAAAATAGCATCAAGAAAACAATAAGATTCCCATACCAGAATGTCCCCTTTTTCTCTCCTTTGATCTTCCCAAGGTTGATTAACAACTCATCTAACATCCATCCACAAAGATCTAACTTTTCATTTTCCCTCATAATCTTATGTGCGACATATATGGAAGATCTAGAAACAAAGTTGAGACGATTGGATTGAGTTACCTTGTACCTAATGACCATGCTGCCAAATCTGATATCTCTATCAATAATGGTGTTGACACTCATCGATTGTCGGTCCGAAGTTGCGCCAGTAATTTTGTTAACCTGATCATTAGAAATATTTTTCTTCGAACACTGACCAATCTGTGATGAACCAATGATGGCCCTAATGGCCTCCTTCATGATCTTATACGGTCTGACCAACCAAATAAACTCTCCATGAACTTTTCTCAATACATATCTAATGATCTAATCTTCAAATTCAAGGATATCAAGAATGCCAGTAAACCCTGGATCCTCAATGTTCTTTTACTCGGGCTTGATCTTTCTGGAGTCTCCCATCAACTCGCTCATATATATGCTCTTGATGTAACTAGTACCTAGATCCTCAATGTGGCAATGAATGTATGCTCTGACGTCTTTCACATATACAACTCCTTTCGGAACACGAGAAAATGTGCCAATTGAATCATCCAAGGTGGCAATATGCGGACATTGCTTGAAAATTGGCCTGGGATGATCCTTAACGTCGACAAAAGTAGGATTTGCAATGAAAGTAGGTGCAGAGGATGATCCTGCTTCCTTGATGAAAGATGATTTCAATAAGTACCTGAGAAATGGTTGCCAGTGAAACCCTAGAGAACTCTTCCGATCACTAGTGGAATCCTTGAAGAAGAAATTTGATTATAGTGAATCACCTTGGACTCGCTCTGTATCACTCTTAATCACTCTGAATGCAACATGATAAAAAATGAAGTGGATTCAACCTTTTAACCTTCAAGAAACCCTAATTTGTCATTAATATGAATGACTTCCGATGGAACATACTAGATCTCAGTCTAACATCTCCATATCGGATAAGCTTTTCCAATCTTTGGAACATCTTCCAGAACCTCTTCTCGAGGCTTAAGCAGTATTATCATGAATTTTTCCTACCCCTAAGGCATCTGCCTCAGTTACTAGATGAGATTCCAGTTGGTGCAGGAGCAACCTCCTCTGTCGGTTGAGTAACTAGAGCATTCCCATCTGTTGATGATCATCTGACTTCCTCACCCATTTCTTGATATGATCTTGTCGTATTTCATTGGCCTTCTCTTTCCCTTTATCTTTTGATCCATCATTGTTAACTGATGGATTTTTGCTTCTACAAAACTTAGCTATGTGTCCAATCTTGTTGCATGCATAGTATGTAACATTGTTCTTTTGAATTGCTTTTCTATAATTGGTATAATTGCTTGACCTACACTGATTAGACATATGTCCAAATTTTCCACATGCATGACATTTTACATTCATTTTATAATATTTTGTCTTATGACCATACTTATTGTAATTAGAACATTGACCGGGAGTAGAGTTATAGTTCTTGATTCGATCTATTTATACATTACCTACCCATGTGTCCAAATTTATTACAAACAAAGCATCTACCATTAAATTTGTAAGTATTAAGGTGCCTTACTGGTGTCTTCTGGTTTTGATCTTCATTTGCAGTATCGGAGCTTTAACCTTGTTCAAATCCAAGTACACTGGAATCTCCATTTTGTTTTTGGATTTTCAATAATTCATCAAGCTATGTTGAACTAACCTTGAATTTGTCCTTATAGTCACTTGCAATAGTCAGATCATCTCTCAGAATTATCATTTGTCTTTCAAGTTCTTGTTCATTGCTTTGGGATTGCACTAATTCAGTTCTCGACATATCATTTTCATGAGCCAATCAGATGCATTCTATAGATCTATCTTTAAGAGATCTCCCAAGGTTTTCTTCATTCATCTTCCGGTCTTCAATATCCTTTGACATCCTCATAGTTAGGACTTGCATTTAATTCCTCATGACCATATTCTCCTGACTTAGCTTTAGACATTTTTTATTAAGGACATCTTTCTCTTCATTATCTTGATTTTGCAGAAGTTCCTTCCTCCTAGCTTGAACAAATGATAGTCTCTCCTGTAGGATAAGAATGAATTCCTTCATAGAATTCAATTCATCTTGTAACTTCAAGTTCTTCATCCTTTCAGCATCATAATCTTCAAGTTCTACCTCAAGTTGCCTCTCCATACTCATATCCATGGATTACAGATTCAGGATCTCCCTCAAGCTATTAAACTTCCTCTGAGGCACAAGGCTTAGATACCAATTTTTGGAACCCAAGAACACTGAGAGGGGGGGTGAATCAGTGTTCTACTGAAATTTTTAATTTTAACCTTATTATAACATGCATTCACCAACCGATAAACTGGTACATATATAATTGAAAGAATTAAAGCAATCAATAAGCCAATCATACAAATTAACACCATAGCATAGATAATTATACATGGAAAACCTCAAAGAGAAAAAACCACGGTGGGATTTGTGACCCACAATATCAATCCACTCGCCATATGAAAAAATATTACATAATATGAGGGCCTACACTTGCAAGAAGGATTACAACCTAGAGAACACTTCTCAACACAAAGGAGTCTCACTGACTACAATCACTTTGAATAAGAAAACATAAGCTTGAATTCATTTAATGCATCTGCTATAGCTGATAGATTTTTGGTTCAAGCTTTAACTGTTCTGGTTCTGAAACCCTAAACCCTTATCGGAATAACCTCTTACATAATCTTTGCATTACAACATTCCTCTCTTTACAATAATGTCCTATCATATCACAAAATAATATAATCAACTGACCTATATACCCTTACAATTCTTCATGACTCATGTTGCCTTACATAGATAATTACAAAATAATTATACATGTCGGCTCATTATATATATACATAAATAACAAAATGTATTGCCGATTGCCGAATATTCCAATAATGTCGGCCTCTTATGTCGATACCCTGAATGTAAGTTATGTCGGCCTGAAATTCCAGTACCTATAGAATCCTTCCTACCGGTGTCGGTATTGGTGCCGGTGAAGTGTCTGTCGGTGAACAACCAAACCAAAGAATGAAGTTGGGACATGTTGCCATCAATGACAACATATGAAACCAATCAAATGAGTGTCAATTTCCAACAAAATTCACCAAATCAAAATGATCAACATACACCCATTCAAATGCATATGATGAATGCACCTAATGAATGCAATGAACATACACTATTTGAAAATGATCTGGTGAATGCACATGTTAATGAAATTGAAGAAGATATACCATTTGAATTTGATGTGATCAATGCACATAATGCACCTAATAAAAACGAAGAGCATGCACCAATCTTAACACCTCTTAGAATAATTCGTAGAAAACCAAAATTCCGAATAGACATTGATGAAAATACTGTGAAGCCAATGCATGATAAAATTTTGGAAAGAACTTGTGGAAGAATGGTTAGAAGAATTTGGAATAACTATTTTGAAAACTTAAATCAAAGTGGAAGATGCCAATTAGTTGTCGAAATGATTAAAAATCTGAAATTTAGAGAAACAATGAAAAAAATGGGGTTAAGAACATCCGAAAATAATAGTGAAAGGACCATTGTGAGAAATATTTTAGATGCATACCAAGACATTGGTTCAAAATCATGCACTAAAGATGCTAATGTTACTCATTGTGTCCTTACATCAATGATAATGGGAAAGGAAATGAAAAAATCTCATTTAATAAGCAAACGAGCAAGTCATTAAGGTTAAGTAGAACCACATTACACCATGCCTTAGAGAGACAAGAGAAAATTGAGGATCCTAACAACAAATCTCTTTGGGCATTCAAAACACTATTTAGATATGACTCAAACACAATTTTATGAAAGGTTTCTTCAAAGCTTTCCTTAGATTAAAATTAGTCAAAGATTTCTTGAGATGACAAAACCATTTTATGTTAAGATTAATCATGCACGTACTACATGTTGTTGTAGGGTCCATGTTGAATTTTCCATGCATTATGATATTTATTGCCATATATGTTGTACTTAGCACACTAACAATGTTTTGTAGGAATGTGGTCTACAAGCACCTCCTAAGTCACCGGGAGAATTTATTTCAAGTGTAATATGTAGACGAGATGACGGGTGTATTTACTATAAGATGATGTGTTTGAGAGACTTTTGTCCTACATGTGGTGGTTTGCAACAGTTGCATAGATGCCTACATCTAGATAGCACACATGAAATTGTTATGGAACTAGTTTCTATTGGAAAATACAAGTCAGTCACATATGGTGTTAAAGATGAAAAAGAATTAAAGAGGTGTGAGTTAGTGAAAAGGGATATATGCTTAGCTGATTTTATGAAGATGTTTCAAGAGAAACTAGTGTATGAGTACATAGGTCACACACATAGAGCTAGGTGGTTAGATGAACAATTCAAGTTGTGTAAGGACACTTTCCCCCTTGGCACTATTGTCTCTATCATTGATTTTTCTGAGAATTATACACTAAATCCACAAAATGAAGTATAATTTGTGTATTACCACTCTACACAACACAAGTTACAATTTTTGTACACATAGAATTCATGCATGCACATGATAGAACCGAAGAGGACAAAAATCTTATAAGAGAATGTCACTTCTATGTCAGCGATGGTCGTACTCATTCCTGAGAGTTTGTGCAAGGATTCTTTACAATACTCTATGAGATTTTAAGGGAAAGAGATATAAGCTACAACCAACACTTAATATGGTTGGACAATTGCACCGCACAATTCAAGAATGCAAGGATGTTCTACTGGTTGACTAGGATGCATGTGACAAGTGGTGTACAACATTTTTAGAATTTCACTGAGGCAGGGCATGGAAAGGGAGAGCATGATGGTGTGGAAGTATGTGTGAAAAGAGCTCTTACTAGAGAGGAATTGAAGTACGAAGCTGGTGAAATGTTAATAGATGTAAAAACAATTATGCAATGGTGTAACTATACGATGGGACCAAGTAATGCAAGTAAGTCTATGGTTTCTAGATATTGTTGGTTAATACGTGAATCTAACATTAAAAACTATCTAGATTGTTGTACACTTAAACGATCAAGTGACACGCATTCATTTAGAAGTTCAAATCCATCATCACTAGTTATTTATACTAGACAAATTACATGCTTTTGCTTTTCGTGTATCCATTTTGTGTCAGATGAATGTGAATCAAAAGAGTGGATTGACCAATGGTCTTGTAGACCTTTGCAAACCCTAGATACATATCAACTTCCTAGAGCACTACAAATGAACCAGATTGAAGCATCAGTGGATTTTGACCATGAATCAGACATAGTTGAACCAGGTAAAGGGTTGCAATTTGTTACTTAGGTAAAATCAATTTTAAGCTCAATTCATTAGTATTAACTTATATCCTTCTATTAAATGCAGGTCATGTATATGTAGTTATTGTGGATGAGAACAATGAAGAAGGAACAAATTACTTTTTGTGTCATTGTATTGAGGCCAAAAAGAAATTGACTTCTACAGTAGTTGATGGAGAGGGTATTGAGTACCCAATAGGATCCATTGTTGTGACAGGGACATGGCTTAGAAGGTACCGTTGTTGTGTCAAGTTGTATTGAGACCTCTTAAACTTATTTATTTATTAGTCGTTGTATTGATTTTGGCATTAACTTATCCTTCTATAAAATGTAGGTACCCTATCAAAAATTTAAATGCCTGGTTGTTTGAGGATTTTGAGACATATAGACATATTCTTCATTACTCAAACCTTCTTGTTGCAACAAATATTTATTTGATTAAATATCATGGTGAACCTCTTAACAAGGATTTGTGGAAAGTTCATGAATTTGACCACGAGGCAATACTTGAGACACTAAGGGTTAGAGCCGATCCAGAAGGTTAACTTGATTGATTTTGGGTCATCTAGAAGAATAATTATACAATATGGTAGAATAATTTTGACAATTTTGTATAGATTTTTTGTGAAATATTGTAAATTCGCTTTTTTGAATTTGCTCTACATGCATATGAGCTATAATATACATATGAGTTGTAATGTGCATATGTAGATGCCAAATTTTGTATTTAAAAACATAAATGAGTTGTAATGTGCATATCTAGATGTTAAATTTTGTATAAAAAAACAACAATGAGTTGTAATGTGCATATCTAGATGCTGATTTTTTTATAAAAAAACAACGAGGTGTAATTTACATATTTAGATGCAAAATTTTGTACATGTTAACAGTAATGAGCTCGATCATTTATATTAGATGCCAAATGCTATATATATAAGTTCCCATGGGGCTGATTTGAAAATTTTGAGAGCCCAAATTTGTACCATTTGATTATAAATACATTTGTAATATTTGTCAAGTTTAGTCTTAGGTTGCTCTTAATGTCAAAATTGCTCAAAATTGTCAAAAATTGCAAAAAGTTATCAAAGTGTGCTTAAGGTGCCTAAGTGATCTATTTTGATGTCAAATGTGATGTAATGTTGTTTTACACCTATTTGGACCAATTTTGTTGGATTAAAGGTCATAAGGTTGTTTAAATTGAAAATTGTCATTGTTGCACAAAAGTTGTCAACAAAAAGTTATCAAAAGTTGTCATCTTTTGCATGCAACGTACATATGGTTTGAAATGTAGTTGGTGGAAGTTGTAACTACCTTGAAGATGCATAAAAATACCTTGGAAGGTCGAACAAGGGTTTTTGTTGAAGGATTTTTGTATGTATTGAAGGATATTCAATAAAAAACTTATCATTTGCTGCACTTTTCTTGTGATTCTTACATGTAACAGCCTGGTCACAGGCTTATATCTTGTTGATTCCTCTTTCATTTGGCTTGAAAACTAATTGGGAATGATTCACTAACGATTTATCTTCCATTTTAAATTTGTTTCACTTGATTTGGCTATATATTGAGGAAGTTCTAATATTTTTTGTCGAAGTTGTTATAACCCTGTCCTAGGGTAAACAGTGAACAAGAAAATGTAATAACTTTTATAATTATGGTCTAATAAGCCCACAAATGGGCACAAACATGTATCATAATGTGTTCTATCATCCCAATAATTGTGCAGGTGTGTTTCATACATGGTACATGTGTTTTGAAGATAATTAATGACTGTTATTATGTCACAGTCAAGGAAGGATAGTGAAAGGACATCCTTGCAAGGGTTTGTTGAGAACAAACATGATAAAGGGGTGTTGGTGTATCATTGGGGTTTGAAATTGTTGTGTGTAGAGTCATCTTAGAGGTTCCAATGGTTTGTAGTCCAAAGGAAATCAATGAACAAAAGCCAAACATGATTGTTGTGAGACCTTGAAGGGTATGTGAAGAGTCTTATGTATACCAAACCTTGGGTTGAAGGTTGTTTTATGATAATTTTATTCATTGTTAAGGAAAGGTTTTGATGAATTAGGAGAGTGAGAACACCTAGTTGAGGAAAACACCTACTAGGTAGGTGAGTTGGGGTAGATTATCCCTTATTGGTGGATTGTGTGTGTGTGGATGCTCTCCATCAGCTTCATTGGCTTCATATAGCCAAATTGGGATTTTTGATAAATTTTGGTTAGTTTTAATTTAATAAGGTTTTATAAGGTCATATTAGACCATTTTTTATTCCTAGTTAAATTTGTAAGAGTTTAGGCTAAGAGTTACGCGATGTCAAAGTTTGACCATTTTTCCACTTTGAGCGCTTAAGGGAAAGTGTTGCTATGAGGTGGCTCGAAATGATCAAAAATCTTGGGGAGTGAAACAAGGGAACAATTAGCATAAAACAAGCCACTCAAATGTGCTTGCGCTGATGGTTTGTTCCCATGTTGAGCAGAACAAAAGATGCACTATGTTGCCACCTTTCACTGACAATTTTTTATGGTTTTTTATGCGACAGAAAAAATCTCACCACAAGAAAATGGAATCGAGTTGTCTAAAATCAAGAGAGGCCTTTTTAGCTAGCAAGAACATAAACTTGTAGCTTCAAACGTCTTGTCCATAAGTGCCATGGTCTTTGAGTTATGCGTTGTTAAAGTTTAATCATTTTTCCACTTTGAGAGCTCAAGGGAAAGCATCACTACGAGGTGGCTCGGAACGATCGGACATCTTGGGGAGTAAGACAAGGGAACACCTAGCATAAAAATGGCCACCCAGATGTGCTCACGCTGATGGTTTGTTCCCACAATGAGAAAAACAAAAGATGCACTATGTTGCCACCTTTCACTAACGGTTTTTGATGGTTTTTTATGCAACAAAAAAAATCTCACCACAAGCAAACATAATCGAGTTGTCTGAAACCAAGAGAGGATGTTTTAGGAAGAGACTACATGACCTCATAGATTCAAATATCCTATCCATAAGTGCCATGATCTCTAAGTTATGTGACATCAAAGTTTGACCATTTTTTCCACTTTGAGCGCTCAAGGGAAAGTGTTGCTATGAGGTGGCTCGAAATGACCAGATTTCTTGGGGAGTGAGACAAGGGAACACCTAGTGTAAAACCAGCCACTCAAATGTTCTTGCAAAGATGATGTGTTCCCATGATGAGAAAAATGAAATATGCACTATGTTGCCACCTTTAACTGACGGTTTTTTACGATTTTTTATGCGACAAAAAAAATCTCACCACAAGAAAATGGAATCGAGTTGTCCAAAATTGAGAGAGGATTTTTTAGGAAGTGGCTACATGATCTCGTAGGTTTGAACAACTCATCCATAAGTTTCATGGTCTCCAAGTTACATGACGTCAAAGTTTGACTATTTTTTCCACTTTGATCGCTCAAGGGAAAGCGTCGCTACGAGGTGGCTCAGAACGATCAAACGGCTTGGGGAGAAAAAAAAAAGGGTACACCTAGTGTAAACCCATCCACCTAGATGTGCTCACGCTAATGATTCATTCCCATGATGAGAAAAATGAAAGATGAAATATGTTGCCACCTTTCACTAACGGTTTTTTACGGTTTTTGATGCGACATAAAAAATCTCGCCACAAGCAAACAGAATCGATATGTCCAAAACCAAGAGAGGATTTTTTAGGCAGTGACTACATGACCACATAGGTTTGAATGACTTTTCCATAAGTGCCATGGTCTCTAAGTTAGGCGGTGTCAAAGTTTTACCTCTTTTTCCACTTTGAGCGCTCAAGGGAAAGCATCGCTACGAGGTGGCTCAGAATGAGAGGATGTCTTGGGGAGAAAAAAAGGGCACACCTAGCATAAACCCAGCCACCCAAACATGCTCACACTAATGGTTCCTTCCCACGACGAGCAGAATCAAAGATGCACTATCCTGCCACCTTTCACTGACAGTTTTTGATAGTTTTTTATACCACAAAAAAAATCTCACCACAAGAAAATGGAATCGAGTTGTCCGAAACAGAGAGATATTTTTTTAGACAGTGACAACACAAACTGGTAGGTTTGAACAGATCATCCATAAGTTCCATGGTCTCTAAGTTATGCAACGTCAAAGTTTGACCATTTTTTCAACTTTGAGCGCTCAAGGGAAAGCGTCGCTACGAGGTGGCTCAAAATGATCGGATGTCTTGGGGATCTAGACAAGGGCACACCTAACGTAAACCCAACCACTTGGATGATCTCAAGCTAATGGTTCATTCCCACAACATGAAGAATGAAAGATGCACTATGTTGCCACCTTTCACTGACGATTTTTTATACGATAGAAAAAATATCACTACAAGCAAACAAAATCGAGTTGTCTGAAGGTTCGAATGACTCATCCATAAGTGCCACAATACCAGTGTCGGTACTTGGGTACGTGTACATGCGTATACACAATATGAGCATTACCGGTGTCGGTACTTGGGTACGTGGGTATACACAATATGAGCAACCTAGTTTAAAAGTATACATCATACGAGTTACACATAATGAACAAATTGGATCACATTTCAAGACATATACACAATGAACAAGTTTGATCACATTTCAATTGCAAATAACTAAGTTTCAAGAATATCAAGTTTCATATATATCAAAATCGATCGAATATCAAATTTCACACATATATATATATATATATATATATATATATATATATATATATATATATATATATATATATATATATATATATATATATATATATATATATATATATATATATATATATATATATATATATATATATATATATATATATATATATATATATATATATATATCAATGAACAAATTGGATCGAATGTCAAGTTTCATATATATCAAAATCAACAATAATCGTGTACATATCAAAAAATGGCATAGATGCCAAATCAATAATAGTTACAAAAATGTGGCATGTGCCATGTCTATCAAAGTCAATATATACATATACAAATGTCAAGTATATAAAAAAAATTGGACCTTCAATGACCACAACTACAACTATATGTCTCTATCGGTATCTATGACTATGGTGGATCATCAAAATCGAGCCTCTTCGAAGCAGTACATGGCTCTTCAAGTGGCTGCACAAGGACAATTCAAATGTCGAATCAAATATATTTTCTCAATATAACATCAAAATAACTAAATACTGAACTCTAAATTGTTTGGAGTTGAAATGTTTATTACCTCATCTCTGACTTCTACAATTGGGTGAGGCTGAGGATCAGTGGGAAGTCTTGAAGGGGTTTTTAATTGGTAAAAAAACATGAATACAAGTTAATAACATATATGTCAAATAACACAAAATAGGGTAAGTGCACCAAGATGATGAGCAAAAAAGTGGCCACATCCAAAACAAAAAAATGAAATTTGTCATAACATGTGTGTGTTTTATAAAATTTCTCATAACCCATACTAGTTATCCAAAACTAGAATTTTTGGCCTTAGTTCTGCATAACCTGTCTCATACGGGTTATGTAGAACTAGGAACCAAAGAAGAAGTGGAGAGAGAGAGAGAGAGTAGGGGGTAGGAATAGAGCAATAGAATAGGATACGGAGAGGGGGAATGAGAGATAGAGTTAGAGAGAGAGAAAAGGGGATAGGAAGAGAGAGAGAGAGAGGGAGAGAGAGAGAGAGAGAGAGAGAGAGAGAGAGAGAATGGGATAGGAAGAGAGGGAGAGAATAAGATAGGGGGAGGGGGAGGGAGAGAGAGTTAGAGAGAGAGAGAGAGAGTGGGGGGTAGGAAGAGAGTAATAGAATAGGATAAGGAGAGGGGGAGGGAGAGAAAGTTAGAGACAAAGAGAAGGGGATAGGAAGAGAGGGAGAGAGATAGGGAAAGAAAGAGAAGAGAGAGAGGGTGAGAATAGAATTAAGAGAGAGAGAGAGAGCAATAGAATGGGACTAAGGATGTTGTATAATGATGAACAACAAATACGCTAATCAGTACTGAGAGGGGGGGCTGAATCAGTATAGACAAAAACTTTCTCAACAACTTATCAAGTTAAAACAATACCAACCAGTTGTCTTCATCTCTGAACTTAACCATGGCAATACTGGTTAAATGCAGTAAGACTTCAGACAACATAAACTAATAAGTCTGAACACTTCAAATACATTCAATACTTGATAACAACTTCACCCATAAACATATGCATGTGCTATACCAGTAATACCATAACCTGTTACCTCTGAATTCATAATCACTCAAACACAAAATACTTAATCATCACATGAAAAATGCACAACTCATGATAGAGATTTTTTCACATGGAAACCCAAATGGGAAAAACCATGGTGGGGATGAATACCCACAAGCTTCTTTTGAACTCTTTTGAAGCTCGCTCTATTAGGAGCCTAGTCCAGTTAAAGACTTTACAATAAGGTTTTGTTAGGAATTGATCCTGTTAAAGATCACCTGGTTAAGGGATTTCTATATACCCTGTTAAAGGTTACCTCACTAGAGGATTTGAAGAACTTAATGATCTTGAGTCACCTGATTAAAGGATTTACAATAAGCCTGTTAAAGCTACCTAGTAAAGGGATTTTCCAACTATTGAAATGATTAGAAGACAACAAGTAAAACTCTGATCTAATAACAACACTACATGCCAAGCAGATCCTTTTCAATTCCTCTCTTTTGCAATCACACTCTGCATTTTTCCTCTTACTGGTCTGGTAAGTATCTCATCACTTGGATACACACACAACATTTGCCAATAACAAACAATAAAAATACATCATCGACCTTATAGACAACACTTAAGTCGGTAGCATAAACCCTAAACCCTAAGCATTTAGGTTTACAATACAAGCGGTCCAATCCTGACCGTCCAAAACACTTCACATAGAGCAATACAATCTTAAACAGATCACAAGATAATCTACATTGTTCATTCTTCACCGCATATGGGAATCAGTAACCCATCATACTCTCTTCTCATATCGCTAAGAAGAATGATCATTCCCAAGGTAGAAATTTAATGCAATCGATCTTCACATGCAAGATCCTCATGGAAATCCTTCATGTGTACAAAACTGATGTGGCACCTCGATCTCATTCACATCTCTTAGCTAACTCATCACAAGATGTCTTCGGTTGCATTGCACAAGCTGGATTGCCAAACTGGAAACCCTAGAGCTGAGACTACTAACCGGTATTCAGACTTAGTGAAGCCCCGACACCAGTTCACTTACAAATCTTCATACCGGTTCACCATCTTCTTCCAATTTGCATACCGGTTCACTTTCACTTATTGACATCAATGACAACATATATTATCATCATATCATCATGCCAATTCATCATATGCCAACAATATCCAACAATCTCCCTCTTTGACATTGATAGCAATACTTAGTGTAGCATTGCAACTATAAACATTATAGACCAGTGTATCTGCATTGTCAAATATCTTCACCCCATTCATCAGATATCTTCTCCCCCTTTGACAACAATGCCAAAGTGGAGGCACAAGCTTCCATTCTCTATTATGTTGTTCCCTCTATGGTGTAGCATCCTTCAACACATCAATCCTGAAAGATTTGACATTGTAGTTCCTAACTGATGCAGAGCACACAACTTTAGATGACTTCATGAAGGGGCAGAACCCCAAATTCACCTCTCAAATGGGTAAATATAGTCTTCGGTAAGGGCTTTGTGAATATGTCTGCTAGCTACTCCTTATTGGAAACATGTTGTATTACAACCTCCTTATTCTGAACTTTCTCTCTTAAGAAGTGATATTTAAGCTCAATGTGCTTAGTTCTAGCATGCAATACCAGATTCTTGGAAATATTTATTTCACTTGTGTTGTCACAAAATATATTCACCGGTTCAGATAGAGGTACTTTGAAACCTTCCAATACATGTTTCATCCAGATTGCTTGAGTGCAGTTCATAAATGCTACCACATATTCTGCTTTAGCTGTAGATTGGGAAATACATCTCTACTTCTTACTCATCCATGATACTAGTCTTCCACCGAGAAAGAACGCTCCACCGGTTGTGCTCTTCCGATCGTCCACATTACCTGCCCAATCGGCATCAGTATACACTTTGAGATTGAAGTCACCATTATATGGATACCATAATCCATAGTCAGTTGTTCCTTTCATATATCTAAGGATCCTCTTGACTGCTATCAAGTGGGATTCTCTAGGACATTTCTAAAACCAAGCTACTATGCCCACTGCATGCGCAATATCTGGTCTGCTATGCACCACATAGTGCAGCTTGCCAATCATTGACCAGTACTCCTTTTCATTTACCAATGTTGAATCATCTTCCTTAGTCAGTTTACAGTTGATCACTATCGGTGTACCAACTAGTTTGCTCTCCTCCAAGCCAAAAGTCTTCAATACCTCTTTGACATACTTGAACTGGGTAATAAAGATACCCTCTTTCATTTGTTGAACCTGTAGATCAATGAAGAATTTTATCTCCCCAATCAGAGACATCTCAAACTCTTTCTTCATTACATATGCAAATGCATGGCTTATTTCATTATCTCCTCCAAAGATTATGTCACCTACAAATACTTCATAGATCAAAATCTGATCACCTTCTAATTTCAAGTAGATGTTGCTATCTTCACTTGTTCTCTAAAATCCAATCTTCACAAGATGAGAATGTAACCTTTCATACCATTCCCTAGGTGCTTGTTTCAATCCATATAGGGCTTTCTGTAATCTAAACACCATGTTACTATCTTCTGATAGGGCAAACCCTTCTGATTGCTCTATATATACTTCCTCTTCAAGGATTCCATTCAAGAATGCAAACTTCACATCCATCTGATATACCTTAAATCCCTTAAATGCTACAAATGCAAGTAACATTTGAACACCTTCTAGTCTAGCCACAGGAGCAAAGGTTTCTCCATAGTCTTCTCCCTCCTCCTGAGCGTATCCCTTGCATACAAGCCTAGCCTTGTTCCTTATAATTGTACCTTCTTCATTTAGCTTATTCTTGAAGACCCATTTGGTACCTATGACATTTTTGTGTTCTGGTCTGGGTACCAAAGACCATGTTACATTCTTTTCTATTTGGTCTAGCTCCTCTTCCATTGCTTTAATCCATTCTTCATCTATAAGTGCTTCTCTGGAAGTCTTGGGTTCTAATTCATAAATCATGCAAGAGTTTTCTTTCACTTTTCTTCTTGTGAGTATCCCTGCATCTTTATCTCCTATGATTTGCTTTGGATCATGATGTAGTTTCACATATTTAGGAATGACTCTAGCTGGTTCTTCTTGCTTTTCCTCTTCTCCTTCTTCTCCATCTTCTTCTTCTTCTACCGTAGCTTCTACTGGTATAGGAACACTGAGATCTTTGCTTGTTTCTTTTGTAACCGGTTCCCAGAAAGCTATTCCGAGTTCACCTTCCACTTGCTCGCTGCTAGTTCCCTCAGATTTCTCAGGAGATTCATCAACTTTGACATTGATTCTCTCAACAATCTTTTGAGTTCTGTTATTGTAGCACTTGAGGGCTTTGCTCTTAGTGGAATATCCTAGAAATATTCCTTCATCACATTTAGCATCAAATTTGCTCAAATGCTCACCTCTCTTGATATAGCACTTACTCCCAAATACCTTAAAGTAACTCACAGTGGGAGTCTTCCTGATCCAGTAATCATAAGGGGTTTTATCTTTTCCTTTCTTGATAAGTACCCAAATCATTGTATAGACTGCAGTACTCACCGCTTCTCTCCAAAAAGTGTGAGCAACCTTTCCTTGGATCGGCATTGTTCTCGCCACTTCAACTACAGTCCTGTTATTCCTTTCTGCTATGTCATTCTGTTGTGGTGTCCTAGGGGCAGACAGTTACCTCTTGATGTCGATCTCTTCACAGTACTTGTTGAATTCATCAAAAGTGAATTCTCCTCCTTGATCAGTTATGAGGCACTTTATCCTTTGGCCACTTTCCTTTTCTACTAATGCTCTGAAGGCTTTGAATTTTCCAAATGCTTCAAAATTATCTTTAAAAGTTGAGGAAGACATCTCCCCAAGTTGACATTCTCTGCACAAATAATTCTCAGGTTTGTTCACCAAAGGCAATCCTCTTACCGCCTTGATCTTATTGGCTTTAACAATATTGTCAAAGTTCATATGACAGAGTCTCCTATTCTATATCCAATTGTCACCAAACTTGGCCATCAGACACTGAATAATCTTGGCATTCAACTGAAATAGGTTACCTCTAGTCTTCTTACCAGTGGCAATAAGTTCACCACTCTTTCCAATTATACTACAGATTCCACCTTTGAACTTTAGAGTGAGTCCTTTGTCATTCAGCTGAGCAACACTTAAAAGGTTATGCTTCAAACCTTCTACCTAGTAGACATCATTTTCACTGCTCTTTCCATTCAGTGAGATGGATCTTTTACCTTTTACCAAGCATGGTGCATCATTGCCAAATCTGACAACACCTCCATTATATTCTTCTAGAGATAGAAACTTTCTCTGGTCACCAGTCATGTGGTGAGAACAACCACTATCAATAGTCCACTCATTGTAGTTGTCAATGCAAGAGACAAGTGTTTTCTTGTCAGACACTTCTTCCTGTACAACTACAAACACTATATCTTCACTCTCTTCATCCTCCAATTCTTCATCAGTAACACCTTCATCTACAGCAACAAGGCAATTTCTCCTATTTCCTCCTTTATACTTTCTAAACCTCTTTGGTTTATCCTTATTATCACTTTTAGGAAAATTAATAGCTATATGTCCTATCTTGTTTCAGGAGAAACATTTTAAAGAAAGCTTACCTCTATATTTACCAGTTTCTTTCGAAAGTCTTTCAGCAAGAAGAGCTTCAAACTCCATCAGAATCTCTTCATCATCCATATCTCTACATTGTCTAGATTCATTACTAGTACTAGTTTATTTTCGTTTTCTGGATGGTGCAGCAAATGCTCTAAAGGCTGACTTAGTCTTTTGGACACTGCTATCATAGCTATTCAAGTCATATACAGTCAACTTTGCAATGATAGTCTAAGGATACCTTGGTTTTATCAATAGACCTTAGTTCCTAGATAGAAACAACTCTGATTGCATAGATCGGTAACAATGATCTCATAACTCTACTAACAACAGTGGCATCCTCATTTGTTCCACCAGCACTTTTGATATCTCCAACCACAGTTTTAATCCTAATGCCATATTCTTGAATGGTCTCTCCTTCAACCATCCTCATATCTTCAAATTTTCCTCCAAGTCTCTCTTCCTTAGCTTTCTTTACATGCTCATCACCACCATAAATGGTTTCCACTGTGTCCCATACATCCTTAGGAGTGTCCTTGTCTTGTACATCAATAAACTTAATATCTGACAGGCTACTAATAAGGGCTTCCATGACTTGCCCATTTTCCTGAATCTATCTCTTATGATCATCGGTCAGAGTGCCAATGGGAATCATATAGGAATTCTCAACATAGCTCCAGTGTTGAGCACCCATACTCTTTATGTAAATCTTCATTGTCCTTCCATATATTGAAGTTATCTCTATTGAACATAGGACCTTCCCTCTGCATCATTACAACAGGATCTTTTACCTCAAGCGGTTAAGCTTATATCACCAAGGACTTGGAGTTGCTTTGATACCAATTGTTTTATAATGATGAACAACAAATACCCTAATTGATACTGAGAGGGGGGGTGAATCAGTACAGACAAAAACTTTCTCAATAACTTATCAAGTTAAAACAATACCAACCGATTGTCTTCATCTTTGAACTTGACCATGGCAATACCGGTTAAACGCAGTAAGACTTCAAACAACATAAACTGATAAGTTTGAACACTTCAAATACATTAAATACTTGATAACAACTTCACCCATAAACATATGCATGTGGTATACTAGTAATACCATAACCTATTACCTCTGAATGCATAATCACTCAAACACAAAATACTTAATCATCACATGAAAAATGCACGACTCATGACACACACATTTTTTCATGTGGAAACCCAAATGGGAAAAACCACGGTGGGGATCAAACCCACAAGCTTGTTTTCAACTCTTTTGAAGCTCGCTCTGTTAGGAGCCTAGTCTGGCTAAAGACTTTACAATAAGGTTCTGTTAGGAACCGATCCTGTTAAAGATCACCCGGTTAAGGGATTGCTATATACCCTGTTAAAGGTTGAAACCCTGTTAAAGGTTACCTTGCTAGAGGATTTGAAGAACTCAATGATCTTGAGTCACCCAGTTAAAGGATTTACAATAAGCCTATTAAAGCTACCCGGTAAAGGGATTTTCCAACTGTTGAAATGGTTAGAAGACAACAGGTAAAACTATGATCTCATAACAACACTACATGCCAAGGAAGATGCTTTTCAATTCCTCTCTTCTGCAACCACACTCTGCAGTTTTCCTCTTACTAGTCAGGCAAGTATCTCATCACTCGGATACACACACAACATTTACCAACAACAACCAATAACAAAACATCATCGACCTTATAGAAAACACTTAGGTTGGTAGCATAAACCCTAAACCCTAAGCATTTAGGTTTACAATACAAGTGGTCCAATCCTGACCGTCCAAAACACTTTGCATAGAGCAATACTGTTGGGCCCATATAAAAATTTCCATTCTATATGCACCCCTGTTTGTAGTCATGCTGGTCTAGTTCATTGGTTGAAAGCTTGTTTAAATTTTGCTCTTGTCTTTCGGTCCTTGTTAGTTTTCATTGCATTGAACTTGAACTTGAACTTGAACCTGAACCTTTTTGGTTCAAGGTTCAAAGTTCAACGAGCGTTGTTTTGAGCATCCTTTCTTCACGTGCAACTTTAAGCTTTGCTAGTCTTACCAGCGTTTTGCATTCTTTGAACCTTGAACTTGAACCTTTTTGGTTCAAGGTTTAAGTTCAGCATTTGTCGGGTTAATGTTTTTTTTTTTTTGTGGTGCTCGCGCAAGGTTTGACTTATATGTTCAGGTTCTTTGGAAGGTCTGTGACTTGCCACGTGGTGATGGCACGGGTTTTCAAAACTCAATTGACGGCTGCCGAAGGAAAGAATATTCTTTTTCCCATGATTTGAAATCTGCCATTTATGGCAAGTATGTGTGAAAAACGGCAATGTCAGAAGAGAAGTGACTTAATGGTTAAGGCAAACCACAGCGTAATCATTTCAAAGTAACTTCACACGAACAAGGAGTAATAAGGGCATTTTTAGTAATGATGGGTAAGATTTTCTCTGCTTTAAAACTATAGTTGTCTCATCACAAGTATTATTTTTCGTGAGAAGATTTTAGGGAACGAGTTTTCGGAGCAGGAAAATTAGGCAGCAATAAAGATGTACAAGCAGAGGAAGATATGTTCAACAATTTTCTAAATTGCTACAGTTTGTTTTAAAAGATCTGGGTGTTCTTAAGCTGCTTGTTTTGTGTTCAATTTCCTTCTTCCCCTGGGGTTAATTTGGGAAAAAACCATGAACCAGAAAATGAGGCCCGTTTTACCCAAATTGGTGAGCCTGTCTTCCCTTGTAAGCTCTTTACTGGAATTGGGAGACACAGCCCTGGTTCAACTAGATTTGGAGGTCTTTCTGGGGAGAATTAAAAATTCAACTGCAGAGATGATGAAAGATGTGGCTCAGAGCGGTTTATTGGAAGCCGTTGCTTTCTCCATTGTTGCTCCTTGTCCAGAATTAGTCTTAGAGTGTATGAATCATTATGACAAGGGCAACAGGTGTATAAGGGGAAATGACGGTGAAGTTTTATTGTCTATTGATAGACAGACAGTAATGGCAGCTATGGGTATCCCACACCGGGAACCCTATGAAGACTGGACCATTGGTAAATCATACCGGATCTTCTCTGAGAAGAAGCAGTATTATAGAACAGTGATTGCCCAAAATTGGCTAATAAAATTCCAAAAGGGAGGCTCGAGGTTACCGTGACCCTTAACTCATGAACACTTAATCCCAGTAATCCGAGATGTGGTCATACTGCTAAGCAAGGTAAAAGGTAATTCTCATTCTTTTTACTAGGAGGACTGGATGTATTTCTTCATCCAGGTTACTCTGGATAAAAATTAGTTTATTGATTAGGGAACTATTATCACAGAAAGATTAAATGAGGGTCTGAGTAACTATCTTGGAATGTCCAATTTTTATATGTCATCCTATCTGCTATACATGCTTGCCTGTGTCAGTGAGTGGTCCGGGTTGTCACATGTAAAATGGGTTCAAGGTATGGGAATTTATGACTATCATCCTAATTTAACCTTGAAAGGGCATGTTGATGATTACCTCCGTTGGAATGATGTTTTTGTTGGAAGGCTAACCTTCGAGTTACAAGGAAATTTTGACAGAAGAATGTTCGCGGAAGCAGTTGAACTCGTCAATGTATATGCTAGTTTCTTCATACAGTTCAGCCACTTCACTTATTTAAGAGTTAGAGGATTTAAGGGTGAGCCCTTTAGGCTTCTTAGGTATGTCTCAGACTCTTGCATATTGATTGAGGTATCTAGATAGATCGCTTACGTGGCCAAAGATTATGGTGAGGACTCTGACACAAGCGGGATTTTTCCCATTGATTTAGGACATTATAGCTGCAGATCAGTTTCTGATGCATTGAACCTTGAGCTCAAATTTAAAAAGTTTCATTTGAAGTCCTTTGTAAAGAGGGATAACTTTGATAGTAGGGGTTTCATTCCTCAGTATGTAAAAAAAGTGGTGTCTGATCAACATGTCTCTTTGTTGGAAGATTATTGGGAAGGCTGTCGAGATGAATTTGAAGTATGGAGAAGGAGTTGGTCAAGACTAACTTTGACGCAAATTCATGATATGAAGTTACCCATGGATACTTCAGGTGTCACCAGTGATGATGATGATACACTTGACTCTGAGTTTATGAGACGGGTTCATAATGAACATCTTTCGGAAGTAGATTGGAACAAGAAGATGAGCGACGGTGTTCAGACGCGCAGTTTTGGTGTAATCCGAAGGATAGAAAGTTGGTTGAGGGCTCGTCATTATCACCCAGTGTGAACCACTAGCCCAAGAAGCAAAAGTGGGAAGAGGAATACTATGAATAAAATTTCTACTGTGACTAACATTCCGGTTTCTAATGCAGGGAAAGTACAGGGAAGGATTAAGGAGGAGAAACCTAGCATCGGGGTCGAATTTCCTATTGCTAGTCGGGTAACCAAATCAAGATCCAAGAAGGGTTTCAAACCGCCGGCTTCTCACCTCATTCTGAATTTGGATCCAAAAGAAACACCGAGCAAAATGACATCCCCGGTTTCAGAAGCAGACAAGCTTTCAATTGACATTGAAAATATTTTTCAGGATTCAGGAACACTTGCGATTCAATCTCATGTAAGTCATACCACTCCCCCGTCCTCAGTAGGGTTTTCATCCATGTCTTCAAAGGAGCTAACCCTAGCACCAAAATGGCTAAATGACTCCATCTCCAGAAAAAGGAATGTAGTTCTGATTTCAGTACCAATGGAGGATGTTGTAAGCAAATGCCTGGGAAGGTCTGTGAAGCCTAAAAAGTTAAAAACAGAGTCAATGATTGACTTTGATGAAAATACGAATTACTGGACTATGGATATCGCTAGACCCGGGCCTAACAAAGATGCTGCTACAGCCTCAGAAGTGGATTATGTTGTGGAACGGATAGATTTGGGAGTGGGAACTAGAGTTGTGGATGTTAACCACCTGGAGACTTCAACCAAATGAATCATCTCCCGTACCCGGAAGGATGAAAGGGACAAGGCTGAGTTGAAATAGAGTTTGACACAAATGGCTCAATATATCCATGCCTTGCAGAATAGCCCATTGCCATTATCACAACATTCAGGACCTTTTAGTCCAAAGTCACCTAGCAATCAGAAATTCTTGGATGAAGTTCAACAGAACAGGATGATCGCCGAGGTTTTCTCAGAATGGCTCACCACAATCATGTGCCAGGCAACCAATTACATAACTGACTTGGTTCAAATTTTCAAGGATACCAATGAGGTCACCAAAACCTTAGATATCGACTTGATCTCATGGCAGAAGGAGAAGTCTAAATGGAATTTGATTTCAGAGCAGATGCAGGATATCCAACATTATGGGCTAATGAATTTTCTCGCTGAAAACCAAGTGTCAGGCCTGAATGAAGATGTCATTTTCATTTGCAAAGAGTATCAAATGGTGCAATCAGATTATTGAGTAGGGTTATAATGAGTCAGCCAGCCTGCACGGTGAATTAACAGCCCTAAGGACAACCATGCAGAAGGACTTGCAGTGTGTGGATGTTCAATTACTTAAGGAAGGTAGTGAAACTCTGGAGGACACCACGGAAATGATTAACCAATTAGATAGTCACATCAGACAGATTAAGGCGAAGAAAACCTTGTCTGTGGAAGATTTCACATGGACATCTAAGGTGGAATCAATGCTCACCATGTGCCTCGATCATCTAGATTCCCACAGGGATAAAGTACAAATGGTAAAGAGGAAGAAGGAGCTTTGGAAGCAGAGGATTATTCATATCAGTTTGCCGCATGTAACGGTAATCCAGGAGTTTTCAAAGGTACATCGAGAGTGTAGTGCAACCAAGGCGGTGATGATGTCTATCTAAGACACTAACCTGAGTGATAACGCCAAAACAGAGCAGTCTGCATGACTAGCATTGCCGGCAGTTGTTTGCCAGCAAGTCAAGTTATTTTCTTTGAAATTCAGTTATTGTAGCTAGGGTTGATTTCCATTAACTCTTATGAGTTAATTTTACTTTGGTTAAAAAATATTGGGTCTGGTGACCTATAAGTATCTGGTGTAATGACTTTGTCGAGGTTCGCTAAGTTTTTGAAAAGATTGGCTTTAAGACTAGTTAAATACATTTTGTGTATGAAGAAAGTGGAGGAACATCTGTGAATGTGAATCTTTTTAACAGTTATTTTCAATTTCAAATCTGTGTGTTTGATTTCAAAGTTGATTTCTGTGCAAGTCTATTTTGAGGAAAGAGTTGTTATACTTTCTATATATGTAGAAGGTTATTGGCTAGATTCATTTTGGAAGCCTTTTCATTTTGATTTAGTGATCATATGAAGTCTGCCGACTTTATATATAAAGTTATATATGGATCAGTGCCTGCATTCATTTTGTATTGACTAGTGTATGCAACTACCTTTAAGTGCTTTCCATTGATTGTATGTAATTAAGAGCCGAATGAACATTAATTAGAGGGAGTTGTACCTAAATTTAGAGGTTAATCAATTAAATGGTTTTCCAACTGTTTGGTAGGAGAAATTATCTATATTTCTATGTTTCGCACTGATGTTATTTAATTACATAACGAAAGACAAATCTGTATACCAACAGATTTTTGGCGACTCTGCTGGGGAAGCAAAGAGAAAAATTGAATTGCGAAACCAGATTATCTTTATAGTATACTCTATTTTCTATAAATGGTTTTGCCTCTTGAAGGGTTCTTGCCTTTCTTGCAACCAAATTTAAACTGGGTACAAGAGGAACAAAGTAACATTACCTCAGAGTTGGATACTCTAGCCTGGAGGCATAGAGGAAGTTGGGCAGAATATGATAGAATCAATGCTCTTCTTAGTTAAATTGAAAGACAATCAGATCAGCCTGAGTTAGTCATTGAAAGAATAGTGGTTCCTAGGGTCTTCTTTATTCACGTCCCTAATAATCAATTCGAAATTCCCAGATGTTTATTGCACTGATTGTTCCACACTAGACTACAGACCATATACCAGATCCCAGAGGAGAGGGGGGGTTTCCGATCCTATCTTTTAAGAATTACAAAATCTAGGTTTCCAATCCAATTTCTCGCCCCAACAAAGGGCAAGAAGTAGACCTCCGTCTCCTTTGGCATCAGCACCTGCTTCCCCCGTTTGTCAAGCTTTGGTCTTGCACGACGTTCCCATCCCCATTTCATTCAACCCTACTCCACTTAATATTATACTTCCAATGGCGGCCAATAACCCTTGGGGGGTGACTGTAGGCCCATTGAACCTAGGCTTGAACCTTAATCCTTTGCCCAAGGCTGCTAGAGATCATCTGCCTAAGTTTAGCGGGGATGGGATGGTCATTGTAGATGAACATTTGAACATTTTCAGTGTAGCCTATGGAGTAATAGCGGTTCAACATGAGGATGTGGCTATTAGGTTGTTTATCCAAACATTGACCGGAGTGGCGGTGGACCGGTTTTATCATTTGCCAAATAGTGTGATAACTACCTGGCAGGATTTGAAGACAAGATTTGAAGCTAGATTCAAGGTAGCTGAAGATGAACACTCACTTCTAGCTCAGTTATCTCAGTTGAAAAAGGAACTTCCCAAATCCATGAGAGATTTTGTGGCCAGATTTGATAAGATTCTACACAAGATTCCAGTCAACCAAAAACCCTCAGATGATAATCTCAAATATTTCTTTATTAACTCAATGCCCTCTGAAATAAGTTTTTTGATTCGTAAGCAAAGGGTTGCAAATTTGAGTGCTGCTAAAACCCTTGCAGTTGAACTAGAAGATGATTTGATCACTGCAGGCAAATGGAAACGTGAAGTGCAAACATCCAATGCACAGCCTGCTTCTTCTTTAGATCTTGTCATTCAATGGTTAATGAATGATGTACTTTCCTTGAAGAGAAAGACTCCTAAAGTAAGTACTTCCTATTCCCAGCCATATCAAGACCTTCCCAGGAGATATCCTAACCAACAAGCAGGGGGTGGAGGAAGACAATTACAATTACCCCCTGTCCAGCAAAGACTTGCTATTGAGGCACCACCACTCAGAACAAATTCTTGTGTGTTCCATTTAACTAACAAAAATGATGGATCTTCATGCCCGAAGATGGTTCATTTTTATCAAATGATCAGTAAAGGAGAAACACTCTTAGAAGTGGATGAAGTAAGCTCTCAAACTATGTCTGGCGACTCTGAAATTCATTATATGGAATATGTCTCTGAGTCAAAGAGGGGAGGAAACATGTTGGTATCTTTGGATGATTCTTCATACGCAATTCTTACAAGAACTCAACAGAATTTGAAATCTCAAGATGTTGCAACACCTGTACATAGTTCGGAGAAGGGGAAAGAAATCTTAACCCGTCATGGAGGTATGTCAAAAGTGGTTCCAGATGTTGCTCCTTTAAGTTCTCATTCCTTTACTAACCCTTTTGATATCATTGAGTTCTGTAAAACATCTCGTGTTCAGATTTCTCCAGCTGAGTATTTGAAGTTGAACCCGCGGGAACTTGATAGATTAGTTGAATTTGTTAAAGGGGATGATGCCTATGCCTTAGCTAGTGAAGCCCAGACACCTATGAATACTGTTCCACTAGCACATGCTAATGTTAGTCTTGTTCAAGTAACCCCTAAGAGCTCATCAAGGTCTTCCCCTTTGCAAGATGACCTCCTTGAACCTAGCCTTGAAAGTAAACCAGAACCTTTCTATGTGTCCTTGTATATTAATGGGCACAAGTTGAGTAATTGCATAATTGATTTGGGAGCGCCCAATAACGTCATGCCTTCGGCTATAGCAAAAGCTTTAGGTTTGACCCTAACAAAGACCTTTGGCAAGTGTTATTCCATGGATTCCAGGTAGGTTCCTTTATTAGGACAAATTAAAGATGCGCAGGTCGCCTTAGTTGCACATCCTGCCAAGAGAATTAAGTTGACAATCCTAGTGGCTGACATTCCTGCTAGCTATGGTATGTTGTTGAGTCACACATTTTGTAAAGACATGGGAGGGGAGATTAAGATGGACTGGTCTCAAGTGACCATCTCAGTTGGAAAATAGAGAGTCCTTTTGCACCCTGAAATGAAGGCTAAACACATAGTCTTTCCCTCTGATGATCCGAAAGCTCAAATTTTGTATCAAGATTGTGGCTTTGGCAATTACATGATAAGGACTGGCCCTCAAGATGAGAATTTTTACTAGGTGCAGGTAGGTCAAATGAACTCTGGTCCATGGAATTTGATGGGAGTTGTTCATCTTCAGGATCAGGTGCTGGGGTCATTTTGGTGTCCCCTCACAGAGAGATTATTATGTATTCCTTTAAGTTGGAGTTCCAAAACACAAATAATACGGCCGAGTATGAGGCCTTGCTATTAGTTCTGGATGAAGCAAAGAGGTTACAAATTAAGATGTTGAGGGTGAAAGGTGATGTAGAACTTATTGTGAAGCAGGTGAGGGGCTTATTTGCTGTCAAAACTAAGAGATGAAGACACTGTAGAAATCATGTTTGGGATGTGATTAAGGCCTTTGATGCTTTTTCAATTGAAGTCGTTCCTAGGGAATTTAATTCGAAGGCAGATTCTTTGGCGGTATCTGTAGCCCTGCTAGTTCCACACCCAAATTTCACAACTGATACTTACAAGGTTGAACTGGTTTATAGACCTAGTGTGCCAGATAATTCTGAATCCTGGCAGGTGTTTGAAAGCGATAAGCAGATTCAGAGCTTTCTACAATGTGCTGCCATTTTCACATCCTTGTTTTATGAAGGGTCGGTGGAGAGTTGTAAGGAGTTTTCTCCTGATACGCAAGAGGAAGCGTATGACGGGCTGTTGCAGTTGAAGGGAAATAAAATTCCAAAAGGTTTAGTTTCTCTTGAACATCTCTTCGACAGGAAAGATGGGTATGTCAAGCAAAGAGATAAAAAAGCCCCTATGACTCAGAGCTCTGGGGAGTATGAGCAAATTAACATCGGTACTGATTAGGATCCTAAATTGGTTAATTTAGGAAAATGTTGTTCAGAAGTGGAAAGAAAGGAGTTCATTGATTTACTGGTAGAGTTTAAAGATGTATTTGCATGGAGCTATGATGATTTGAAGAACTTTAGGGATGGTAAGTTTCAACATCAAAATCCTTTAAAACCAGGTGTTAGTCCATTCTGACAGAAGTTAAGAAACTTTAATCCCAAGGTAGCAAAAGCAATTTTTCATGAGGTTGACAAAATATTGAAGGCTCGAATTATCTATCCTATACATCATTCTACCTGGGTTGCGAACATAGTTCCTGTCTGGAAGAAGAATGGCAAGATACAAATCTATGTTGATTTCAAAAATTTAAATCAAGCAAGTTTGAAAGATAATTATCCCCTGCCTGTGATGGATCATATTTTACAAACTCTTTCCGGGTCAAAAATGATGTCTTTGTTGGATGGTTTTTCTGGATATAATCAGATTAGTGTTGCTGAGCAGGATCAACACAAGACAACCTTTATAACTCCTTGGGGCACCTTCTCTTATAACAGGATGCCTTTTGGGCTGATTAATGCGGGAGCTACTTTTCAAAGAGCGATGGACCTTTCCTTTGGACATTTGAAGGACAAGATTATTGTGGTGTATTTGGATGATTTAACTGTATTCTCCAGAAAGAGGAAACATCATGTGCGGGACTTGAGGAAAGTTTTAATGAGATGCAGAGACCATGGGGTATCCTTAAATCCTAAAAAGTCTATTTTTGGTGTCACGGAGGGAAAACTTTTGGGGCACATTGTCTCACAGGAAGGAGTGAAAGTTGATCCTCAGAGAGTAAAGGCGATACAACAGCTTGGCCTTCCCTCAAATAGAAATGGAGTAAGGTCATTCTTTGGACAGGTGAACTTCTTGAGATGCTTTATTCCTGACTATGCTGAGACTACCAAGTACATTGTGAATATGATGAGTGAGAAGGTAGCTTTTAAGTGGAATGAAGCTGGCAGAAAAGCTTTCGAAGAGATTAAACAAGCAATTGCACATGCACCCACCCTAGTAAATACAGACTTTAATAAAGATTTTATTATTTATTGTTATGCATCAGACCATACTATGTTCGGGGTTTTGGTACAAAAGGGCGAAGATAATGAGGAAGTGCCAATCTCATTTATGAGTGTTCCACTGAAGAAGCATGAGCTGAAGTACTCATAGATAGAGAAGCACGCTTATGTAGTGGTTAAGGTCGTTAAGTAGTTCAGGTATTATATACTTCACTCACATGCAATTGTCTTTGTTCCTAATACTTTAGTGAAAGCTGTTTTAACTCAACAAGATGTTGGCATCAACAATAGAGCGTCTTGGGTTTCCAAGATACAGGAATTCAATTTAGATATCAAGCCCACTAAACTGGTCAGAGGATGAGGCCTCTGTAGATTGATGGCTAAAAATGAGTTCAAAGAGGACAGTAATTTACCTTTAACTCTGTTCGTCGATCACCAAGATTCATGGTTCACTAATGTGGCGTATTATCTTACATATGGGGATTGTCCAGATTATCTTTCTCCTAGAGAGAAAAGGAATTTGAGGTTGAAAACAGTGAAGTATGTTCTCTCGAATAACATATTGTATAAAAAGGGCTTGGATGGCACTTTTCTCCGATGCGTGGATAAGCCGCATCAAGAAGCTCTATTAAAAGCTTTCCATAATGAAGCATGCGGCGGTCATTTTTCTTCTACGGTTACTGCATACAAAATCTTGCGAAATTGTTACTATTGGCCAGAGATGTTTCGAGATGCATACTCTTGGGTGGCGAGGTGTGAGAAATGTAAGCTTTTTACTGGTAAACCCCAATTGGCCGCCTTGCCTTTAAGGCCTGTGGTGATTGAAGAACCATTTAAGCAGTGGGGGCTCGATTTTATTGGTCCTTTGAATCCTAGTTCTAGTGCAGGGCATACCCACATATTAATGGCGACGGATTATTTCACCAAATGGGTGGAGGCTATCCCTGTAAGAAAAACTACCTCAGAAATTGTGTGTACATTTCTTAAGGAGAATATTCTTGTCAGGTTTAGAGTTCCTCATAAAATAGTCACAAATAATGCATCAAATTTCTCTTCGTCAGAATTGAGCTTGTTTTTCTATGACCACGGAATTGCCTTGGCACACACTTCTAATTATTATCCACAGGGTAACGATCAAGCGGAATCAAGTAACAAGAACTTGATTAATATTATGAAAAAGTTAGTCAATGAAAATTTTAGGGATTGGCATAAGAAGCTACATGAAGCATTATGGGCGGTTCGAACTTCACCAAAGCGGGCCATAGGGATGTCACCATTTGAGCTGGTTTATGGAATTGGCACGCAAGTCTCTCTTCCTTTAGAATTAGCTGCTTCTAAACTGCAGACGGTGATAGAAGATGCATTTTTTCAGATTTCTCTCGAAAAGCGGATCATGTATTTAACCAAAATTGAAGAAGAGAGAGAAAAGTTGGTTGACAGGATCACAGAGCAAGGAGAAATAAGGGCAGTTTTAGTAATGATGGGTAAGATTTTCTCTGCTTTAAAGCTGAGTAGTTGTCTCATCACAAGTATTATTTTTTGTGAAAAGATTTTGGGGAAGGAGTTTTCGGAGTGGGAAAATTAGGCATCAATAAAGGTGTATAAGCAGAGGAAGGTATGTTCAACAATTTTCTAAATTGCTGCAGTTTATTTTAAAAGATCTGGGTGTTCTTTAGCTGCTTGTTTTGTGTTCAATTTCCTTATTCACCTGGGGTTAATTTGGGAAAAAACCACGAACCAGAAGATGAGGCTCGTTTTACCCAAATTGGTGAGCCTGTCTTCCCTTGTAAGCTCTTTACCGGAATTGGGAGACACAGCACTGGTTCAACTAGATTTGGAGGTCTTTCTGGGGAGAATTAAAAATTCAACCACAAACATGATGAAAGATGTGGCTCAGAGTGGTTTATTGGAAGCCGCTGCTTTCCCCATTGCTACTCCTTGTCCAAAATTAGTCTTAGAGTGTATGAATCATTATGACAAGGGCAATAGGTGCATAAGGGGAAATGACGATGAAGTTTTGTTGTCAATTGACAGACAAACGGTAATGGCAACTATGGGTATCCCACACCGGGAACCCTATGAAGACTGGACCATTGGTAAATCATACCGGATCTTCTCTGAGAAGAAGCAGTATTATAGAATAGTGATTGCCCGAAATTGGCTAATAAAATTCCAAAAGGGAGGCTCGAGGTTACCGAGACCATTAACTCATGAACACTTAATCCCACTAATCCAAGATGTGGTCATACTGCTGAGTAGGGTAAAAGGTAATTCTCATTCTTTTTAATGGGAGGACTAGATGTATTTCTTCATCCAGGTTACTCTGGATAAAAATCAGTTTATTGATTGGGGAACTATTATCGTAGAAAGATTACATAAGGGTCTAAGTAACTATCTTGGAATGTCCAGTTTTTATATGTTGTGAGGCCCTACCCCGATTCAGTTTGACATTTTCAGTTATTTGCATATTGAGACTATTATGGATGCTTTATTTTATGCAATATGGACTTAGAACTTATATGATTCCATGATTTGGATCACACTGACATATGATGATGTTTTATTTCATGCATGGTGATTATGAAACTTTAGATATATTACTAGAATAGAATTACATTATGATGGTGAATGTCGTTATTGGGAATTTGCAGGATTTTATTTTGATGAAAGAAAAATGATGCATATTTATGAATGGTTCATTTTTGGGAAAATTATGTTAATTGCTTATGTGAAATTGAATTTGAAAACAAATGAGATATTGAATTATTGTTGCCTAATGTATGAGTGTTGAATTGCAATGGAATCCATGTATTTGATTATGAATAATTGTGATTATTTGGAGTTACTAATGTGTTAATTGAGATGCGCAGGAAATTATCCATGTGACCATGGAATTTATGGAGAATCAAGCCTAGACCAATGTGCGTTTGTTATGCCGGGAGTTGTCTATTTGGAGAGACAACACCCCTCCCCTTGTAATGTATTTTATTTGTGATGTGTATAATGCTTGAGTGTAAAATTTAATTTATATGTTAATGTGTAATCCTTCAAGGGACAATTTCCATGTGTAATTTTTATATTGTATTTTTGTTGTGTCACTTGACACATGTGCTGATTAAGTGTCATTGATGTTGACTTGTCTCTTGGAGGGAGTTTTGTTTCTACCAAAGCCAATTCAAAAACATGAGTGTGGTCCCAAATTTGTCTTGGGTAGGGAGTCATGGGAGTGGTCAACTCATGCTTGACCCGTAGGTAAACTTCAGTGGAGTTTCCAAGGGGTTTAATGGACTCCTAGGGTAAGTTTTTAGGCTTTTCCAAAGGTCCTAAGGGTATACCTATGGGTTAGGGGTGTTTTGCAACATGTGGCTTCTCCCATGTGACTATGAAGTCACTTCAAAAAGTGATAATTCCAAGATGCACGAAAATTGAACTTAGAAAGTTCTCCCTAGGATAGAGAACCTTCCCTTTAGGAGTTAAACTCTCTTCCCCATCCTCTTCCACCTTTTCCCTTTCCAATTTTAGTAAAGTGCAAGAGTTTGGGAAGGGCAACCAATAGGAACTCACACCTCACCCAAGGGGTTGGGAAGTGTGTGAGAGGCCTTCTTAGGCAAGATTTTTCAAACTTAGTGAGTAATCACCCACTCTCCTCTCTTGGAGATTTTGCTTGTTTGGAAAAAGTTAGTAGGAGTTTGGCATTTTTAGTGGAAATTTGGGGAAAGTTAGTGGGAATTGGGCAGCTCATCCCCAACTAAAGTTAGCAAACCTATTGGCAGAATAAGGTTAGTTACTTCTTACCTCCTCTTGTTATGTGGTAAATGTTAATTTGTGTTGTTTTGTGAAAGCAAAGAGTTGAATGTAAGAATGTGCATTATGAAGTTTTTAGTTGAAGTTATTATGTGTAGTTTCCTTTCTATGTATTGTTGTGTTCTTGTGGTTTTTTTGGGAGTGTCCAAGATCTCCCATCCTTGGGAGGGTAGGAAGATCTTGGGGTGGAAGGAGTTTGACAGCCATGGGTGAGAGGCTCTCCTTATGGAGAGTGTTCTCAAGGGAGTCCTTGGTGGCCCTTGATGCATAGCCTTGTGTATGCATTTGGGGGTCATAAGGGGAGCATATATGGCCTTGAGCCTTTTGGGGGGGCATAAGGTTGTGAAAGCGTTTGGGTTGCATTTGTGTTGCCATGAGGTGGCTAATGTAGTAATGTTTTTGGCATGCATTCTCCCCATAGGTACTTGGTCCACTTCCACCCATGGAAGAGTCACCATGAAAGTGGTGAATGTGAAGCTTGGGAAGGGGAAATTTGATTGTAAAAATGTTCCTATGTTTTGTAGTAGTTTTTGCATGTGTGTAACCCGTCTAGTGCTTGGTTCTCCAAGCTCGGGGGTGGCTTCTAGTAAGCCTAGGCTGGGAGGTGAGCTTCCCATGGTCAAAATGTGTTGTTTTGCAGGTTGCATGGGAATGGGAAAAGAAGGATTGAAAAACCATGTTGTTGTTTATGTTGCAGAAATTAGTTATTATGACATTTTATTCTCTTTTGGGAGTTGTAAATAAAAAGAAAGGAGCTAGATTTTGTTAATCATAAGGAAAAAGGATGTTTGTATGCATCATTAGCTTGTAAAAGAAAGAGAAGGATATTGTGTATTTATTTTCAAAAAAAAATAATGTAGCAATGTAATTCTATTATCTTGAAAAAGGGGGAAATGTAGATGTTTTTAAACTTCAATACTTCCTTGTAACCATGCTCATTGTACTTAAATCTGTTAAAGAAATACATGATGTTTTTTTTTTTACTATTCTAGTTAGTTGCAAATGGAAGCATTAGTGTATTAGATTGTATGAAAATTTTGTGTTTAACTAGGGTGGAAAGGTAGATGCATTATATTTCTTTTATGTATTCTGCAAATAAGTGAAAACATGTTGCTGTAAGTTTAATAAAACAGTCTTTTATTTTCTGGTTATTGCAAAAAAGGAATTTTTATTAAACAAGTTTATCCTTTGCAAAAAAAAAAGGAAACTTTTAGCTTTTAACATTATCATTTTGTTACAAAATAAAATATAGATTTGGAGACCCATTTTAAATGTATTTGATGCCTACAATGATAATTGCTGATAGATAGCCCTGTTAGTTCTATAGAAAATTATGCCTTCTTGAATTACAAATTAATCAGACACAAAGATATTTATATATATATATAAATATATATATTTTTATACATATATAAATATATATTTATATATATTTTTATACAATTTTAAACATTAAAGAATCTGTTAAAAAAAAAAATGATATTCTGGCAGATCTGGTTTTACTAAAAGAAAAAGAAGCAGGGGGGCTTATTGAAGCATGTATATATGGATATATACATATATTTATATATATATATATACCTGGATGTATATATATATATATATAGATATATAAATATATATACTCTCATTATTCTGTTAATTTTAAAAAAAACAGAAGACTTACAAAGACATATATATATAGATGTATGTACATATATATATATATATATATATATATATATATATATATATATATATATATATATATATATATATTTGCATATATAAAAAAAGGGAACCAAAAAGAAAACCACCATACAATGTGCCTCCACGAAGTGCAATTTTAATATAACCGCATGCAGTTACTAACGCAGGAGATGTAGCGCGGGCCGCGGCCTTGGCGGCGGCGCCACCCAGGCTGCGGAACCCGCAGACCCTGGGCGGCGACGTCCAGGGCCTGCGGGGGCCGCAGGCTGGGCGGCGCTGCCGCAGCCAGCAGCAACCCCCGCGCTCCGCCCGTAACACTCCCCACGTTGCGATGTTATCGGCAAAAAAAAAAGAAACGCGGGTCTCCACGCCACGCAACATAAAAGATGAACAAAACCTGTTTACAGCCGAGCTCGCAGATAGTTAAGGAGGAAGGGTGGCTAGGGTTCGGCCCTGTGCGCGCCTCCCGCGGCCGACCCTGCATACACACCAACGCAAAAAAAAAGGGGTTAAGTGGATATGTCGTGTTCGCCCTAACCCTAATTTCGGGTTAGGGCAACACTCATAAAGTATAAAATATAAAAGGGGGGGGAAATGATGTTCAAAAAAAATAAGTATTATCATAAAGTTATAAGTACTTGTAGGGGTGAATATGTAGATATTTATATATATGTATGTATATATATATATTCAAATATATATATATATATACATATATATATACTTATATATTTAGGTATATATATAAAATTAGTAGGATTAAATTGGTAATTAATGGGTATTAAAATTGATAGATGTGGAGGTAAATTATGAACACTTGGTTAATAAGAGGAAGGAACGTTATAAATGATTTAAGTACCTAGGTGAATTAGATTTAGATAAAAAAAAAAAAAAAAAAAAGGGGAAATATATACATATGTAGATTTATTTTTATAAACATATTTATATACACATCAATACGGATGTATATAAATATATATATATATATAAGTAATTTCAAATTATTATGGACATCTGATGACCCCAAAATTGTAGTTGGTAATGTTACCTAGAGTTCATTTAATTTTTAATTAAGAAGCTTTTAATAAGGTGATTTAAATTATGGTGGAAATTGACTTAGGAATCCTAGCAGGGTAAGAAAGATAAGGTAAAATTTTAGAACGTCTAAATGGAGATTAAGCATCATAATTAATTATGAAAATTAGAGAAAATTCATTTGGGAGAGATTTTAGCTCGTAGATGAATTGGTAAACCTTGTCACCCAATTGAATTTAACTACCCAATTGACATAAATGTAATTAAGACCAAACCCAAGATGCATTATATTATATAAGATCATTACACTTAGTTGATTAAACTAGTTAAGTAGGTCGTTAATAAGTTAAGTATTTTAAAAAAAAAAAAAAAAATTCCGTTCGTGTCCAAAAGTGGGCATGACATATGTCATCTTATCCGCTATACATGCTTGCCCGTGTCAGAGAGTGGTCTGGGTTGTCACATGTAAAATGGGTTCAAGGTATGAGAATTTATGACTATCATCCTAATTTAACCTTGAAAGGGCATGTTGATGATTACCTCCATTGGAATGATGTTTTTGCTGGAAGGCTAACCTTCGAGTTACAGGGAAATTTGCACAGAAGAATGGCCGCGGAAGCGGTTGAACTCGACAATGTATATGGCAGTTTCTTCATACAGTTCAGCCATTTCACTTATTTAAGAATCGAAGGATTTAAGGGTGAGCCCTTTAGGCTTCCTAGGTACGTCTCAGACTCTTCCATATTGATTGAGGTATCTAGACAACTCGCTTATGTGACCAAAGATTATGGTGAGGACTCCGACAAAAGCGAGATTTTTCCCATTGATTCAGGACATTATAGCTGCAAATCAGTTTCTAATGCATTGAACCTTGAGCTCGAATTTAAAAAGTTTCATTTGAAGTCCTTTGTAAAGAGGGATAACTTTGATAGTAGGGGTTTCATTCCTCAGTATGTAAAAAAAGTGGTGTGTGATCAACATGTCTCTCAGTTGGAAGATTATTGGGAAGGCTGTCGAGATGAATTTGAAGTACGGAGAAGGAGTTGGTCAAGACTAACTTTGAAGCAAATTCATGATATGAAGTTACCCATGGATACTTCAGGTGTCACCAGTGATGATGATGATACACTTGACTTTGAGTTTATGAGACGGGTTCATAATGAACATCTTTCGGAAGTAGATTGGAACAAGAAGATGAGCGACGGTGTTCAGACGCGCACTTTTGGTGTAATCCGAAGGATAGAAAGTTGGTTGAGGGCTCGTCGTTCTCACCCAGTGTGAACCACTAGCCCAAGAAGCAAAAGTGGGAAGAGGAATACTATGAATAAAATTTCTACTGTGACTAACATTCTGGTTTCTAATGCAGGGAAAGTACAGGGAAGGATTAAGGAGGAGAAACCTAGCATCGGGGTCAAATTTCCTATTGCTAGTCGGGTAACCAAATCAAGATCCAAGAAGGGTTTCAAACCACCGGCTTCTCACCTCATTCTGAATTTGGATCCAAAAGAAACACCGAGCAAAATGACATCCCCGGTTTCAGAAGCAGACAAGCTTTCAATTGACATTGAAACTATTTTTCAGGATTCAGGAACACTTGCGATTCAGTCTCATGTAAGTCATACCACTCCCCCGTCCTCAGTAGGGTTTTCATCCATGTCTTCAAAGGAGCTAACCCTAGCACCAAAATGGCTAAATGACTCCATCTCCAGAAAAAGGAATGTAGTTCCGATTTCAGTACCAATGGAGGATGCTGTAAGCAAATGCCTGGGAAGGTATGTGAAGCCTAAAAAGTTAAAAATAGAGTCAATGATTGACTTTGATGAGAATATGAAGCACTGGACTGCGGATATCACTAGACCTAGGCCTAACAAAGATGTTGCTACGGCCTTAGAAGTGGATTATGCTATGGAATAGATAGATTTGGGAGTCGGAACCAGAGCTGTGGATGTTAAACACCTGGAGACTTCAACCAAACGAATCATCTCCTGTACTTAGAAGGATGAAAGGGACAAGGCTAAGTTGAAACAAAGTTTGACACAAATGGCTCAATATATCCATGCCTTGTAGAATAGCCCATTGCCATTATCACAACATTCAGGACCTTTTAGTCCAAAGTCACCTAGCAATCAGAAATTCCTGGATGAAGTTCAATGGAACAGGATGATCACCGAGGTTTTCTCAGAATGGCTCACCACAATCATGTGCCAGGAAACCAATTACATAACCGACTTGGTTCAGATTTTCAAGGATGCCAATGAGGTCACCAAAACCTTAGATACCGACTTGGTCTCATGGCAGAAGGAGAAGTCTAAATGGATTATGATTTCAAAGCAGATGCGGGATATCCAATGTTATGGGCTAATGAATTTTCTCACTGAAAACCAAGTGTCAGGCCTGAATGAAGATTCCATGTTCATTTACAAAGAGAGTATCGAATAGCGCAATCAGGTTATTGAGCAGGGTTATAATGAGTCAACCAGCCTGTGCGTTGAATTAACAGCCCTGAGAACAACCATGCAGAAGGACTTGTGGTTTGTGGATGTTCAGTTACTTAAGGAAGGCAGTGAAACTCTAGAGGACACCATGAAAATGATTAACCAATTCGACAACCACATCAGGCAGATTAAGATGGAGAAAACCTTGTCTGTGGAATATTTCACATGGATATCTAAGGTGGAATCAATGCTCACTGTGTGCCTCGATCATCTGGATTCCCACAGGGATAAAGTACAAATGGTAAAGAGGAAGAAGGAGCTTTGGAAGCAGAGGGTTATTCATATCAGTTTGCCACATGTAACGGTAATCCAGGAGTTTTCAAAGGTACATCGAGAGTGGAGTGTGGCCAAGGCAATGATGTTGTCTATCCAAGACACTAACCTGAGCGATAACGCCGAAACAGAGCAGTCTCCATGACTAGCACTGCTAGCAATTGTTTGTCAGCAAGTCTAGTTATTTTCTTTAAAATTTGGTTATTGTAGCTAGGGTTGATTTCCATTAACTCTTATGAGTTAATTTTACTTTGGTTAAAAACTATTGGGTCTGGTGACCTATAAGTATCTGGTGTAATGACTTTGTCGAGGTTCGCTAAGTTTTTGAAAAGACTGGATTTAAGACTAGTTAAATACATTTTGTGTATGAAGAAAGTGGAGGAACATCTGTGAATGTGAATCTTTTTAACAGCTATTTTCAATTTCAAATCTATGTGTTTGATTTCAAAGTTGATTTCTGTGCAAGTCTATTTTGAGGAAAGGGCTGTCATACTTTTTATATATGCAGAAGGTTATTGGCTAGATTCATTTTGGAAGCCTTTTCATTTTGTTTTAGAGATCATATGAAGTCTGTCGGCTTTATATATAAAGTTATATATGGATCAGTGCTTGCATTCATTTTGTATTGACTGGTGTATGCAACTGCCTTTAAGTGCTTTCTGGTGAAAAGCATTCCAGTGATTGTATGTAATTTGGAGCCAAATCAACATTAACTAGAGGGAGCTGTACCTAAATTCAGAGGTTAATCAATTAAATGGTTTTCTAACTGTTTGGTAGGAGAAATTATCTATTTTTCTATGTTTCACACTGATGTTATTTAATAACATAATGAAAGACAAATCTGTATACCACAAATACAATCTTAAATAGATCACAAGACAATCTGCATCATTCATGCTTCACCGTATATGAGAATTAGTAACCCATCACGCTCTCTTCTCATACCGCTAAGAAGAATGATCATTCCCAAGGTAGACATTTAATGCAAATGATCTTCACATGCAAGATCCTCATGGAAATCCTTCACGCACACAAAACTAACGTGGCACCTCGATCTCATTCTCATCTCTTAGCTAACTCATCATAGAATGTCTTCGATTGCATTACAGAAGCTGGATTTCCAAACCGAAAACCCTAGAGCTGAGACTACCAACCGATAGTCACACTTAGTGAAGCCTCGACACCAGTTCACTTACAAATCTTCATACCGGTTCACCGTCTTCTTCCAATCTACATACCGGTTCACTTTCACTTATTGGCATCAATGACAACATACCTTATTGTCATATCATCATGTCAGTTCATCATATGCCAACAATATCCAGCAAAGGAGAGGGGGAGGGAGTTAGAGAGAGAGAAGGGGATAGGAAGAGAGAGAGAGAGAGAGAGAGAGAGAGAGAGAGGGGGTAGGAAGAGAGGGATAGAATAGGATAAGGAGAGGGGGAGGAAGAGAGAGTTAGAGATAGAGAGAGAGGGGGATATGAAGAGAGGGAGAGGGATAGAGAAAGAAAGAGAAGGGAGAGATGGTGAGAATAGGATTAATAGAGAGAGAGAGGGTAGGAAGAGATGGATAGAATAGTATAAGGAGAGGGGTAGGGAGAGAGAGTTAGAGATGGAGAGAGAAGGGGATAAGGAGAGAGAGAGAGAGAGAGGGTAGGAAGAGAGGGATAGAATAGGATAAGGAGAGGGGGAGGGAGAGAGAGTTAGAGATAGAGAGAGAGGGGGATATGAAGAGAGGGAGAGGGATAGAGAAAGAAAGAGAAGGGAGAGATGGTGAGAATAGGATTAATAGAGAGAGAGAGAGAGTAGGAAGAGATGGATATAATAGTATAAGGAGAGGGGTAGGGAGAGAGAGTTAGAGATGGAGAGAGAAGGGGATAAGAGAGAGAGAGAGAGAGAGAGAGAGAGAGAGAGAGAGAGAGAGAGAGAGAGAATAGGATAAGGATAGGGGGAGAGAGAGAGAGTAGGGGGTAGGAAGATAGTGATAGAATAGGATAAGGAGAGGGGGAGGGAGAGGGAGAGAGAGTTAGAGACAAAGAGAGAAGGGGATAGGAAGAGAGGGAGAGATAGGGAAAGAAAGAGAAAAGAGAGGGTGAGGATAGGATTGAGAGAGAGAGGGAGAGAATAGGAGAGGGGGAGGGGGAGGGAGAGAGAGTTAGAGAGAGAGAGTAGGGGATAGGAAGAGGGACAGAATAGGAAGGAAGACAAGAGAGAGGAAAAGAAGAGAGACATGCATGTATACAAACATATATACATATATCTATATAAATATATGTATATATAGCTATAGATATGCATATATACATACATAAACACATATTATGTATGTATGTCTATACATATGTTTAGTATATGCTAAGTTTACAAGCATACATTTTGATGTCTTCATAACCCGTACAAGTTTAGTGAAACTCAAAATGATGTTTTTCATAACCCGTACTGGTTTTGTGAAAATCAAAATAATGGTTTTTCATAACCCGTACGGGCTTTGTGAAACTCAAAATGATGTTTTTCATAACCCGTACTGGTTTTGTGAAACTCAAAATTATGGTTTTTTATAACTCGTGTGGGTTTTGTGAAACTCAAAATGATGGTTTTAGTTCTACATAACCCTTATGGGTTATGTAGAACTATGAATGGTACTTTTTGTTTTTCAAAACCCGAGTGGATTATCTTGCACATCAGAACCCGTGCGGGTTTTGGCTTGGTAATAGGGTTGGAAAATGACCCTAAGGCTTGCAAGCCCATTTTCCCTCCATTTTTGTCCCTTTACACATTTTTTCATCTTCCAACATGATTTCTCAACTTCATCGTCATCAGGTTTACAAATGATCAAGTGGGTATCTCTAAAATTACCACTATAATCTCACACGTCTTCTCATCTTTCTGACCATATATTTTTTTCTATTTTTAGACAACATTAGCATAGTGAACTTTAATTTTCTTTACGAGTGCCTTGACAGTCCTCACAGACATACGTCTACCATTTTTTTAATAACTTTTGATATACTTGACTAGATTCAAAATAAATTACATATTATTGTTCTACACTAGATTCTATAGAATTTTTTTTTAAAAATCATTTTTTATTATTTTGATGCAAGTTATGCCCAGCGCACGAACAGGTACCAAATTTTAAGGATGCGGTCATTGCAAAAAATCATAAAAAAAAAAAATACTCAACAAAAAATTACAAAAAAATACACAACTTCTAGATCTCAATCTTACCTATCATCCTACCAAAGGGTTTTACAAAATACTAAATCTAATTATATATTTTGTGCAGTGCATGAAAATATCTATGTTATGTTTTTCTGAAAAAATCAGGAACAATTATTCGTGTGAGAGAGGTTTGACCCTCTTAACCTCCTTATCCAATATTAAAAAACTTTAGTAGTTTATAAACTAGATTCAGAGTAATACAGTTCTTATTGTTTTCTCAACTCCTAGTTTTGAGTGAGTGGCCTTCGAATATCTCTTTGAAGTTCAGGTTTACCTATTTTCAGAAGAAGAAAAAAAGTGGCCACTTATACCCCCCTTTTTGTTCACCATCTTGGTGCACTTACCCAATAACTATAAATGAATAGACTAAAAAACTAAAGCATACCGGAGCCTCGGCTGGATGTTATATGGTCATAGGAGGCAAAGTCATAGATGAATCAGTTATGATCATTTCCTATATCCATGGTAAGTGATCCAAAAGGAGTTAACAAGAGGGTTTCAACTTTGTTATGCACTTAGTGAAAAGGAGTTGATCTAAGACAAACATACCTTTTCCCTCTATCATGTTGGATCCCATATTATAAATTTAGGACTTCTAATGAAATGGAATGACAGAACATCAGTAGCAAGTTTGGAAGGGGACTGTAATAGCTTAAAGATAATTAATATGAGTTAATAACCCAAAGTAGTTGACAAACTAGATAGAACAAATATTTTTAACATATGTAGACCAAATGCACACCGGAGCCTCATATAGTTCTCCTGTAACCTTAGGAGGCCTAGTTGAATATGATGCAGCTATTACCATTTCCTATATGAAAAATGATAACATATGATATGGACATAAAAGGAGTTAGTTATTTCTAACAAGTAAGAATGAAATCCAAAGTGAATATGAAGATATCACCTCTTCCCTCTGGTAAACCTCATTGACATCAAGTGCATTTATTAATTCCATAAACCCTATTTGTTTTTGTATATAGAACTAATAAATTAAGTACATTTATCAATATCTACATACACATGTTTAGTCATAATACATTTCAACAAATGAATTTAAATTGTATCGTCTGGGTGTTTGGGAGGATATCTTTTTCTGTCTCAGAGTGCTAGAGGATGGCTTTCTCACACGAGATGTCCTCGATGCAAGTGGGGTAAACTAATAGAAAAAAATTAACATAAGGGAAAAGAGCATGTCTTTAATATATCACTTAAGTCAAAAATATATAAATCTTACCGCATAGCTATATAGGCCAAAGTCAATGGCCGGAAGCGTGATATCATCAATTTGGGACATCTCAGCCTCTCATAAGCCCTATAAAGCACCAAGTAATGATACATATATATTAACAAAATAAATTTTGAAACCGATGTATTATTATATTTTTAACAAATTTACAAATCTTTATCTCTGGTGGCGAAACTACTCATGACCGTGGAGTCGACTAAAAAGTATGTGGTGTACTCCCACCACCTATTGCACCCTGTAATGCATTTTATTTATATATCACTTTAAATTATTCTAAAAATAAAAAATTCATTTCTTTGTATAAGATTTTGTCACTTAATTGATAACATGTCATAAACATAATTAAACTCACCTGTGCCTGATCGTGAGGGAACAACATACTCATCAGGTCATCGGTGAGGGCCACATCCTCTATAGTGGAAGTATGGCATCTACTCCTGCAACATGTACACAAATGAGATGTCAAACCATCCTCATCCACGTCAATGTCTACACCAGAACATACACCCTAGCAGGTGGCGCACATATGTTGAATGGGCTGGCCCGTGCCAAATGATGCATGAGGTGATGGTGATGAAGGAGGTACCGCTAATGAAGAAGGTGTCACAGGTGATGGTACATCCTCTACTTTGACCAGTTGTGTGCCATGTTGAACAATGACATCAGTCAATGATGCAGCTACCTGAAGAGTCTATAACTCCATAGACTCCTTTAAGGATATAGGGACAGTGACATGAACCATGGGTTTAGGATTTGTACACCTCCTATGTTGTGGTTGTACCACCCTATGGGCCCCAATTCTATCCTACTCAGAGCCTCTCCCTCTACCCTGAAATTTTTGGATGTCAAAGTAATTTGGCTTCTCGCTGAGGATAAACTCACAATACAACTTTCTCAAAAAATATAGAGGCACCTCCCAATTATTATAAGGTGGTTGGTCAAAGACCATATACCACCTATCCCAAAAAAAATCTTTTAGCCTAGTGATGAACACACCAATGTATAGGAAACCAAGTCGTATTTAGTTCTAGGTTGTTACTAGTAATAGGATCGTTGAAAAGAGCACATATGTCAGCTTTAAGTATGCCCTTTTTTTCACTTGATCATATGACAACCCATCCGCATAAAATGTTCAACGTCTATCCCTCCATGTACCCCATTTTGTAACCTCCCTAGATACCTCATTTGCACTATTGGCCATTGTTTCTATCGTTGTGACAAGCGTTGAGTAGTGCTCAAGACTAGAGGACCTTATCCTATTCACCAATATAGCAATTTTGGCACTATTTTGTGTAAGGCGATTGATGAGATCCTCTTGTGTGGCATCTATATGATCTAATGGAGGACGTGAAGGGTTTAGGGGTGGTGGTGGTTGTTGAGGAGTAGCATTTTGAGGATTTTGTGGTTGTGGAACAACGTCTTGAGGGTTTTCTTGTTGCTCATGTGCAATGTTTACAAGGTTTGTTTGTGTTGCTTGTGCAGGAGGAGGTCTTTGTTGTCTAGTTCATTTTTGGGGATTGCTTGTAGAATCTGAAATCAAATTAATAAAAAAAAACTTAAATCAATTTAAAAAACCCTACTTCAATTAAAATGCAAACAAAAATAATCAAACCAATCAAATCTTACCTGTTCGACGGGGTGCCATTGTTGAACAAAAATAATCAAACCAATCAAATCTTACTTGTTGATGGGGTGCCATTGTTGAAAATTGCTCTTAATGTTGAAAAAATCCAAAATGATACTAAACCCACACGGGTTCTGTGTTTTTTATGCTTCCTTATGATACTATTCCATGGGTTTTGGTGTTGAAAATGGCCAAAATCCGCAGGTTTCTAAAGAATATAATGTTCCTCAAAACACGTATGGGTTTTGAGGATTTTTTTTTAATTGTTTTTGGCTAGGCTTGGTGTTACCAAGCCTAGCACATTTTTGAATTTCCAAAACACTCACGAGTTATGAAAAATTTCAACTTTTTTTTTGCATGTGCCCACTTTCCTATCCACCATCTTGGTGCACTTACCCATGATTCTATTTAGAACAACCGATATTAATGATGAGAAAGAACAAGCAAGGAATGGTGGAACAACAAGAGGCTGAAAAGGAAATACAAAGGCAACGTATGAAGAAATTACATGACATAAGAACAATAGGATAAGAAGGTACATCATCCTCAACATCTCAATCTGATTTTCCAAACAAACATAATGCAATTGAAGAAGAGATCACAATGAACAATCAAACAAACGATGAAGATGCACCAACAACATTTGATTTACCATATGAACCTAATGCAATGAATGTACTTAATGCATGCAATGATGAGCATACACTGGCTCTATTTTATGCGATGAATGTACCTAATGCATGCAATGCATCGATGATAACACCTCCTACAATCATTTGTAGGAAACCAAAGTATCTAATTGACATCGATGAGAATATTTTGAAGCCAATGCCCGATAAAATGAATGAACAAACTTGTAGGAGAATGCTTAAAATAATATGGAAAAACTATTTTGAAAACATAAATCAAATTGTAAGATGCCAATTAATTGTTGAAATGATTAAAAAATTGAATTTTATAGAGACAATAAAAATTCTAGGCCTAAGATTATACGAAAGTAATAGTGAAATAACTATTGTAAGAAATATATTTGATACATATCAAGCTATTGGTTCAAAATCACGTACTAAAGATTCTAATGTTACTCGGCGTGTTATTACATCAACCATAATGTGCAAGAAAATAAAAAAAAGATCGTTTGATAAACAAAACAAGTAAGTCATTTAGCATAAGTAGAACAACATTGCGTAAAGCATTAGATGGGTGGGAGAAAATAGAGGATCCTAACAATAATTCTCTTTGGGAATTCTTGGGTAGACTACCACGCAAAGACAAGGTTGTTTTTGATGCACTAAGAACATTAATTGAAACTTTTTGGCACAACAACACAAGGGTTTCACCTAACCAAAGAGATGTTGCTAGAAACAGAATTGGATCTAGAAATCGTGAGCCACATGCCAAACTCTATTTGGATATGACAAACAAAATTTTAATAAATATTCCATCAAAAGTTTCCTCAAATAAGAATTAGTCAAAGATTTTTTGAAATGGAAAAACCTTTTTATGTTAAGATTAATCATGTACGCACCACTTGTTGTTGTAAGATGCATATTGAATTTTCCATGCACTATGATATTTATCGTAATATATGTTGTACTTTGCACACTAACGGTGTTTTGTATGAATGCAATATACAACCACATCCTAAGTCACCAAGAGAAAAAATTTTAAGTGTGTTATGTAAAAGAGATGATGGTTTCATTTATTATAAGATGATGTGTTTGAAAGGTTCTTGTGCTACATGTGGTGGTTTGCAATATTTGCCAAGATGAAGACATTTGGATAGCACACATGAAATTGGTAAGAAACTAGTATCTTTTGGAAAGTACAATATACTGACAAATGGGGTTAAAGATGGAAAAAAATTGAAGAGATGTGAGTTAGTGAAAAACAATATATGTGTAGCTGATTTCATGAGAACATTTAAAGAGAAACTAGTTTATGAGTACATAATGCATACACATAGAGCTCAGTGGTTAGATGAGAAATTCAAGTTATGCAATGACACATTTCCTCTTGGTACCATTGTCTCTATAGTTGATTCTGCTGAAAATTATACACTACAATCTAAAATGAAGTGCAATATATGTATTACCATTCTACACAAGTTTCTATTTGTGTACACATAACATTCATGCATGGAGATGATAGCATAGAGGATGATAGAAAGGTTGTAAGAGAGTATCACTTCTACATAAATGACAGTCATACACATTCGTTAGAGTTTGTGCAAGGATGATTTAAAGTTTTCTATGATGGTTTTAAGGGAAAGGAACATACGATACAAGCAACACATAATATGGTCAGATAATTGCACCTAGCAATTAAAAAATGCAAGGATGTTCTATTGGTTGAGTAGTATGCATGTGACCAGCGGTGTACAACATTTTTGGAATTTCACTGAGGCTGGACATGGAAAGGAGAGCACAATGGTGCAAGAACATGCATCAAAAAAAACCTATCTAGAGAATAATTGAAGTACGAAGGTGGTGCTGAGTTGACAGATGTAGCAACAATTGTGCAATGGTGTAACTCTACAATGGGAATAGGTAATGCAAGTACGTTAATGATTCATAGATATTTTTGGTTGATCATTGAATCTGACATTGAAAACTATCAAGATTGTTGTATAGTTGCAGGATCCAGTGACATGCACTCATTTCGAAGTTCAAATACAAGTTCATCATTAATTTATACTAGATAGATTGTATGTTTTTGCTCTTCATGTATGTATTTTTTGTGGGAAGAATGTGAATCACAAGAGTGGGTTGACAAATGGTCTTGTAGACCTTTTATTCCCCTTGATACCAATCAAATTATGAGAGCACTGCAGTTGAACCAGATGGAAGCATCAATTGATTTCAATCATGTATCTGACCTAGTGGAACCAGGTGATTTTTTGGGTAAATTTTATTGCGGGAAATTTGTTTGGCTCATTTTGTTATATCAAACATAATTTTTGGTATTAATTATCATTCTATAATATGCAGGTCATGTGTACACAATTGTTGCAGAAGAGAACAATGAAGAAGGAACATATTACTTTTTGTGTCGTTGTATTGAGACTAAGAGAAAATTGACAACCACAATCATTGATGGAGAGGGTATTGAGTATCCAGTAGGGTTTGTTATCATGACAGGCACATGGCTTAGGAGATGTACCCTATCAAGATTTTAGATGTTTGGTTGATTGAGGACTTTGAAACACACAGACATATTATTAATTTCTCCAACCTTGTTGTTACAACAAATATTCATTTGATTAAGTATCGTGGTAGATGTCATAAAAAGATTTTATGGAAGGTTCGTGAGTCTAACCACGAGGAAATACTTGACAGAATATGAGTTACAGTCGATCCAGAAGGCTCACTTGATTGATTCTACGGTTCAGGGTAGAATGATTTTAAGAATTTTATATATATCATTGGTGAATTGTTCTATATTCATTTTTTGTATATATAAATGCCCATGAGCTAATTTATTCATATTTAGAGGGATAATTTTGTATATTTAAATGGCCATGAGCTGATTTGTAGATATTTAATACCAATTTTTGTATATTTCTATGGCGATGAGATGATTCGCACATATTTAAATGCCAAATTTTATATAAAAGCCCATGACATGATATGTAAAATATTTTTTGAATATATGTGACTACGTTTTGAATATATGTGACTATGTTTTGAATATCTTAAGGGTTTTGAGTTTATGTGACGTGATAAGCTAGGTCGGTTTTGGTATTGAGGTAAGCCATGTTTGGAAGTGGGAGTTTTGGCTTTTGTTGTGGTGGTTTTGCAATTAGAGAGATTTACTTCCTTCTCCCTCTTTCTCAATGTTTCATTTTTCCCTCATATTAGAACAGTTTGTTAGGAATGGGCTTGTAGAGGGCACCATGATAGTAGCATGATTAGAAACGATTGGCAAGTATTTTGGGGTGACCAAGAAGATAATAGAGATAGGTCATTGTAGATGAGCCTTGCATGACCCTATAGGTTCAAACGGATCGATCATATGCATCTTAGATTGCGAGAAAAAGTTCATCAAAGTTTGACAATTTTTTGGACTCAGGGCACTTGAGAGATTGTATCGGTAGGGTATGGCCCTTGACGTTATGGCGCATTGGGAGGCACAATAGGAGAATTCCTAGCACAAACCTACCCACCTAGATGTGCTCGTGATGTTGTTTTGTTCCCACAATGAACAGAATCAAATCTAGCCTATCTTGCAACTTTGCATTGCATGTCATTAACGCTTTTTGCAGCAGGTGAAAAAATGCTACCATTTGAAAATGGCTCCAAGTCATCAGAAACTGAGATAGGTTATTGTAGAAAATCCTCACATGACCCTATCAGTTCAAACAAATCAATCATATACATCCTGGATTGCGAGAAATAGCCTGTCAAAGTTTTGACAATTTTTTGGACTTAGGGCACTTGAGAGATCGCACTAGTAGGGTATACCTCTCAACATTCTGGTGCATTGGGAGGCACAACAGGAGAATGCCTAGCGTAAACATGCCCACCTATATGTGCTTGTGATGTCAATTTGTTCCCATGATGAACAGAATCAAATCTATCATATCTTGCAACTTTGCATTGCATGCCACTGACGGTTTTTACGACAGGTGAAAAAGGCTACCATTTGAAAATGGCTTTGAGTCATCAGATACCGAGATAGGTCAGATACCGAGAAACAGTCTTTCAAAGTTTGAAATTTTTTTGGACTCAGGGAACTTGAGAGATTGTATCAATAGGGTATGTCTCTTGACGTTCTAGTGCATTGGGAGAAACAAAAGGAGCATGCCTAGAATAAACCTACCCAACCATACACGCTTGTGATGTTGGTTTGTGCCCATGACGAATGGAATCAAATCTATCATATCTTGCAACTTTGCATTGCATGCCACTAACAGTTTTGTAGCAGGTGAAAAAAAGCTACCATTTGAAAATGGCTCTGAGTTGTTAGAAACTGAGATAGGTCAATGTAGACGAGCCTCATGTCACCCTATAGGTTGAAATGGATCGATCATATGCATTCTAGATTGCAAGAAACTGTTCATCAAAGTTTGACAATTTTTTGGACTTAGGGCACATGAGAGATCTTGTCGATAGGGTATCGCTCTTGACATTTCTGGCGTATTGTGAGGCACAACAAAAGCATGCCTAGTGTAAACCTTCCCACTTGAACCCACTCATGATTTTTTTTTATGCCCATGATGAACATAATCAAATCTTGCCAATCTTGCAACTTTGCATTACATCCCACTTAGTTTTTGTAGAAGGTGAAAAAATACTACCATTTGAAAATGGCTCTGAGTTGTCAGAAACCAAGATAGGTCATTGTAGATGAGCCTCACATGACACTATAGGTTCAAACGAATTGATTCATATGCATCCTGGAATGCGAGAAACTATCTGTCAAAGTTTGACAAGTTTTTGGATATTGGGTACTTCAGAGATCGCACTAGTAGGGTATGGCTCTCAATGTTCCAGCACATTGGGAGGCACAATAGAAGAATTCCTAGCGTAAGCATGCCCACCCGGATGTGCTCATGATGTTGTTTTGTGCCCATGATGAATGGAATCAAATCTAGCCTATCTTGCAAGTTTGCATTGCATGCCACTGACGGTTTTTGTAGTACATGAAAAAATGCTACCATTTGAAAATGGATCTGATTCGTCAGAAAATGAGAGACCTCATTGTAGATGAGCCTCACGTGACCCTACAGGATCAAATGGATCTATCATATATGTCTTGGATTGTGAGAAATTATCCATCAAAGTTTGACAATTTTTTGAACTCAAGGTACTTGAGAGATCGTGCTGGTAGGGTATGGCACTCAACATACCAGTGCATTGGGAGGCACAACAGGAGCATCCATAGCACAAACCTTCCAACCCAGATGCACTCATGATGTTGGTTTTTTTCCCACGATGAACGGAATCAAATCTAGCCTATCTTGCAACTTTCCATTGCATGCCACTAAGAGTTTTGAAGCAGGTGAAAAACGCTACCATTTAAAAATGGCTCTGAGTCATCAGAAACCAAGATAGATCATTGTAGACAATCCTCACATGACTCTATAGGTTCAAATGGATCGATCATATGCATCCTGGATTGCAAAAAAATTTCTATCTAAAGTTTGATAATTTTTTGGACTCAGGGCACTTGAGAGATCGCGTTGGTAGGGTATGGCTCTCAATGTTCTGGCGCATTGGGAGGCACAACAAGAGCATGCCTAGGGTAAAGCTACCCACCTAGATGTGCTCATGATGTTTGTTTGTGCCCACAACAAATGGAATCAAATCTAGCCTGTCTTGCAACTTTGCATTGCATGCCACTAGCAGTTTTTGCAGTAGGTGAAAAAAAGCTACCATTTGAAAATGGCTCCGAGTTGTCAGATACTGAGATAGGTCATTGTAAACAAGACTCACATAACCCTATAGGTTCAAATAGATTAATCATATGCATCCTTGATTGCAAGAAACTATCTGTCAAAGTTTGACAATTTTTTGGGCTCAAGGCACTTGAGAGATCGCATCGGCATGGTATGGCTCTTGACATTTTGACATGTTGAGAGGCACAACAGGAGCATACCTAGCGTACACCTTCCCACTCATATGCGCTCGTGATGTTGGTTAGTGCCCATGATGAAACTTTGACAACATTGACAACTTTGACAACAACTGAGCAGCTTTTCACATCTTTTATCCAAATGACCCCAAACTTTCACAAATGACTTCAAATGATCATTAATGGTCCCAAATCACCTTATTTAGATAAAATGGATGGAAAACAAGACAAAAACCAAAATTTGATGAAAGGAATCAAAAGAATCCAATGATCATTACTACGGATCAAATTTGACTATTACCATTGAATTTCATTTTGATTGGGACAAGGAGTTTTGTAGGGTTAATTCAATATTTTAGAAAGGTTATCAAATCATATTCCACAATTGCAATGCTTTATATCATAGACTTTTGTTGTTTATATTCATATTGTTGATTACATAGGTAAATATTCATTTAACTTTATAAAAGGGCAGCCACCAAATACACCGAATAGTTTGAGCAAAAATTAACCATATCAATTATAAATAATCATTTATATATCAAAATGCACAATAATCAACACAATGAACAAATTTTGTATGTATCGAATATGCCTACCAATATCAACGAAATGCACAATAATGAACACAATACACATTTATTGGATCAAATATCAACATTTATATATATAGAAAAAAGGCATATATGCCAAGTCAATACAAGTTTTACAAAAATGTGGCATATGCCATGTCCAAATCGATATACGATAAAAATGTAGAATATATCTACATGTATTGGTCATTCAATGACCACAACTAACACTATACGATCCTATACTTGTGGTGGATCATCAAAATCAATCCTCTTTGATGCAATATGTAGCTCTATAGATGGTTGCACAACCACAATTCAAAAGCCAAGATAGAATCTTTTTGTAGAAAATAGTTCACAATTATCATAACTATGCATTTAACCATAATTTCTTTGTAATTGAAATGTAGATTACCTCATCTATTGATCTAGAATCTACTGTCTTATTTTTCTTCTCCTTGTCAATCTTAGGAGTTTTCGTAAAACACAAACTTCAAAGAATCCAAGTTATGGTTGTACCACGAAGGGGCCTATTGTAGATTAAATACAATTAATACAATGTGCTAATATATATAGATCAAAAACACTAAAAATCTACAATATAGAGAATTAAATTGTACCAGAGCCTCAGATGCTTCTCTAGTAGTCTGAGGAGTGCTCGCCACTGATGGAGCAGTTGTGGCTATTACCTATACGAAAAATAATTAAAGATTAAATACAATTAATATAATGATAAGTATTGTAGGTTAAATACAATTAATGCAATATATAAAATAAAAGTGTATCGGAGCTTGAGATGCTTCACTAGTACATGGAGGAGGGCTCGCCATTGATAAAGCAGCTATGGATATTTCTTGTATGAAAAATGATAAGATTATAATTTATCACAAGTTCACATGCACACATACAAATAACCATCAAATAAAGACAATAAAGTAGAGATGTATACATCTGCCCTCTCTTTATCCTCAGGCGTATCAAGTGCATTCAACAATTCTACAAAGCACAATGGCCATTGTATATAAAATAGACAAAAAACACTAATCAATCTACAAATCCCAACTAAGGAAATGTCAACCTTTTCAAACAATTGTACAATTAAAAATTTGTTCAATTACCTTCTCCCCACATTTAGGCATCGTCAAGGATTTCTTTCACTGAGGACGAGGCCTAGACACAGAGGGGGTACCCTAAAATGTAACAAAATTAACACAAGAGATATTAATAGATAATATTAGACATAATTTAACAAATCTAAAATTAAATGAATTGCATATTCTATCAAAAGAATACATCAAATAATGTGTACAAAATACAATACCACATAGCTTTGTAGGCCAAAATCCATTGTTGAGAGCATGACATCATCAATGTGGCACATTTGGTCCCCTATCAATACCTACAAAACAAAAAATTGTCAAACATTAAAGAGAAGTAGTATATCTTATAATTTTTTTTGAATTCAAAGTACTATTCTATTTTAACATGTTACAAAATTTATACCTCAAGCGTCAAAGTTGTAGTTGCAATAACTACAGGAGGAATATCAGATGGTGTATTAAAACCCACTCCTACATCCTAAAATACATATTGTTTGTATCAATTTAAATCGATCTATACATGAAAATTTATTTACAATTATAAATTTTAAGTGACTGATAAATAAAATGTTATGAATTCAAATCAACACACCTATGTCTGTGGCTGACTAGCAAACAACATGTCCAGCAATTCATCTATCAGTGCCACATCCTCAGTCATGTAGGTCTTACATATGCTCTCACAAATCATGCACAGATGGGACATGGAACCATCTACACTAGCCTCAACATCCATCCTTGTGCATATGCTTGAGCAAGTGGGACACACATGCTCAATGGGTTGACCAACGCTAGTTGCCTCAGCTAATGGATCATCATCCTGGCCAAGAGGGTGTGCTAACTATATCCCATGCTGGATGATTGCATCAGTCAATGTTGTGGCCACCTGAAAAGTCTCTATCTCCATCGACTCTTTCAGGGCTACTGGGACCGTCACATGCACCTTGGGTTTGGGTGCTTGGGGGCGATGACTCTGCAGATCTAATACCCTACGGGCTCTAGGTCTACCTTGGGTAGAGCCGCCACCTCTACCATGAAACTCTCTCATATCAAAATAATTAGGCCGCTCATTGAGGACACTCACAATATACTTTCCTCAAAAAATATAATGGAACCTCAAAATTATTACAAGGTGGTTCGTCAAAGACAATCCACCGCCTATTCCAAAAAAGATTCTTTATCTGCACATTGGTATACCAATGTATGGGAAACCTCTTTGCATTAAGAGGTAAGGACTCACCAGTTCTAGGATCAACAAAAAGAGCACATATTTGTGCTTTACTTGTGTTTTTTCTTTTCACTGCATCATATGATAACCCATCAGCATAATAAGTGTGACACCTATCCCCATAGTTTCCCCATTTTGTAATCTAACTCGAAACTACAGTGGCACCACTAGCCAATGTTTCTAGGCTGGTGGCAAGGGATAAATGATGCTCAAGCTCAGATGTTTTCAATCTAGCAATCAGTCTATTTTTTTAGCAGTGTTTTGTCCTAACTGATTAAGCAAATCCTCTTGTGTAGTTGTTGTATGGTCTAAAGGAGGAGTTGGAGGTGTATCCTGAGGATTTTGCTATGAGTTTTGTTGGGGATTTTTCTGTGGGTTTTGAGGTGCATCTTGTTGTGGCTCTGGATTTTCAGAATCTGATATTGGTAACAAAAAATAAAAATAACTAATCAAAATCAATGAAATTAAATTGAAAACATAAATAAAATTTTATCAAATGTGCAAAATAAACAAAAAAAATGCGTAACCAACCTCTTTCCATGGCGTTTGGGTGTGAAAATACATAGCCCATGCGTGGTTTGGAAGAAAAAAAACCCTTAAACTTTCTCTCGGCTGCAGGTAAAATGATACATCCGATTGTGAAAAAAATAATTTATTGAGAGGGACTGTGTACGCGGTCTTTTACGAACTAAAACCGTGTGCGGGGTCCTAGTTCCTAAAGGACCACGTACGCGGTTTTGTCCCTTTAGGCTCAGGCACAACGAACCGAACCACGTATGGAGTTTTTTTAAAATTTAAAATCATGAATGTAGTTGCTATTTTTTCAACTTTTTTTTGGTGTGTCCACTTTTTTGCACACCATCTTGGTGTGCACAAAAGTGGACATTGAACTGTTTGACAAAGTACCTCAAAGAAATGTTGTATGAAGGAATTCAATGATTACAACACAAACTGTATTTGTTGAAAAGGGTTTAGAAACTTTTAAGCAAATGCAATTGGCAAGTGTAGATGCAGACTGCACAACATTTCTTAGTGTAATTTCTATTTGTGCAAAATGTGAGCTCTTGAACACGATGTTGACATTGATCAAAGCATAAAAAATTGAAATGAAAATATGTCTAAACCTTTAGGGATTTCTTCCTATGAGATGATGAAATTTGAATGTTATGTTGCAGCATTCAATGATGTGGATAGTATCTTTTCTTGCCCAAATGATGTCAAGGACCTGAATGTTGGGAATGTGAAGCCCAATGGTCACATGACCTTTTGCATTCCCCATCTCTTCATTTGATAACTGAATATGAATGTATAAATGACTGGGTGCAGTCTATGTATGGTGCATTGAGATATTGATTAATAGAGAGAGTTCCCTACTTGAGAGTGGATGTAGCCTATATGGTGAACCACTATAAATCTCATTGTCTCGTGTCTTTTATTTGTGTTATTTTCTTTCTCCTATTTTATATTGTTTACAAGTTTTTTCTCTGCTCGTTTAAATTAACACTGAAGAACAAGATATAGGGCATTTATTTGTTAGAGTACTTTGTGAGGCACTGCAATGAAACCAAGATAGGTAAATATCAGTGTTAGTCTCTTGTTTTCTTTCATCTTAAAGTTTCAAACCAACTAGATTAGGTACAAACCCAGACATTCCCCTGCCTTTATATATGTAATGAGAATTTGTGCCACTCATACACATACTTGACACTATAATATTATTTTTTGCTTTTATGAATTTTCTCTTTCCATTTAAAAATATTCTCTCTTTGTGCTCTGCCTCAAATACCGTGTTCTTCTATTAGCTTGCATGTGAAGCGTGGATCAAAGGAGGAGATCCAAAGGAGGTGATTTGGAATGAAGTCAAAAGATTGCATCCAGATATTCTAGTGATTGGCAACCGTTACCTTAGTCGACTTGAGAAGTAAGCAAGAGAGTTCTGCTTATTGTCCATCTCTTCTTGGGCCTAGATTTCTCTTTGTTTTTAGTTGACATACATTTTTCAAGATTAACAATATATCAACTTTAAATCCATAAAAGAGCCACTTAAAATAATTTAAAAATTTATAGCGAAGCAAAAACTTGGAATAGAATTTTAACAATTTTCTAGGTAGAATACTTCTCGATAACATTTAGAATGTGAAAATAGAGATTGAAACAAGAACCTATTGCCAAAGCAGGAATTTTTTCCGCAGAAATGCTAACATTGGTAGTTTTAACTTTATGCCTCGATTTTGCACCCACTGGAAGCATAAAATGCCCTTGGAATATATATATATCCTGTCAATCTGCAACAATTTTCTCTCTATCTGCATAAAAGAATAAAACTATAAAACATGCTGCGAAAGGCAGAAAGGAAAGCTATTATTTCTAGGTGTACTGTATGTGATTTAAATGCTAAAAGTCAGTAGACAGCAAATGACATGTTATCCTTTCTTCCTTAACAAAATATTAGGTACATTAGCACAGAAAATGACGTTGGTGGCGGATTGTTGGCTTCATTACTTACAGTTGACTAACATTCTCTAAACTTAATATGTTGCTTAATGTGTGAGGTTTAAGAATAGCCAGCCTATTGAAAAATGCACCGGTGCACATTATTTGCTTCCGCATAAGATTTGCATGCAGGCCGCTGCAAAATCCATTGCTTGCCTTTTCAAAGGATTGGCGTTCTCTCCTCACATCTGCATTTTTCCTGACATCTGCCACCACGTCTCATTCATTGCGTGTTCTGTGTTCTCGTAATCCTGAAAACAAGTGGCTGATGACTTGCAGCCACAAATGAAACAAGGAATGCACAAATGAAACAAGGAATGCAAAGTATTTTTTTATATAATAATTTTTGGTAGAAAATATTGGCGAACCTTGGAAAATAATAAGAGTATGCATTACTTACTATTGCAAATCCTTTCATTAAAAAAAATAGTTTTTAAAAGAAAAATAGAGACCTGAAGGTGGAAATCATTAATGAGTTTACGGGGTAGACTCTACTTTATTTAGTTTCCACCATTAATTTAAAATAATCTAATAGCCCTCTTTGTATTTTGTGAGATAAAATTTACAACAATTTGTAATACTAATGGGGCAAAAAATTGCTTTTAGACCATTGATTTTCATTGTTGTCAACAATACAAAAGCAATTTCAACCCCCATGAGCATTACAACTTGTATGTACAATTTACTTCATGGAATACAATGAAGATCATTAGATTATATTTTAAATCAATGCTGGCAACTAAAGATTGTTGATAACCCTAAAGTAACTAATAATTATGATATATTATTGGCAAATTAGTTTAGATTTCATAATAAATTATAAAATGTTGGCGAATCTAATCAAATATTGTGGCGCATCTGAGTTAAAAAAATTAATAAAATAAATACTCTGGTGATTTGAATAACACTAAAATAAAAGTTTGTAAAAATGTGGCGATTTGGGTCAACTTAAAAGTTGAACTTATTAGCCAAATTTTGATTCTCAAATTTCAAAAAATAGCCAATTGACGAATATTAGCCACTAAAAAAATCACTAAATTTTTTACTTGTGTTGCACGAATTTATTTAGTGAGGTGGTATCCAATTGCTTCTTCAAGCTCTTATCTTTATCCTTGAGAACTTGTAAAACTTTTGATGCAAACTTGATCTCATGTTTTTTCATGTCAACTAAATCATAACTAATTATTCAATTTACAAAATAATATATATTATTGAGCTAGATTTTCATATTTCTTCTTGTTCCTATGGGATCCTTTATGTATAAAAGTTAATTAGATCCCTCATGGAGGCTATTAACATGATAGTTTTCAATGGAATCATCATCATCTAGTGGTACAACCCCATTCTTCACTAAATCTTGAGGTGACATTTTATGTGCTTCCATTACTAGTCAAAGTTCTTGTTGATACAAGTCATCTTCTTTCCTAAAGATATAGAAATGAATTCATTGTCTCACTTAATTGAATAATTTGTTCATGAAATTTACAAGCATATATTATAGATTTTTACAAGTTTTATACAAAAATGTATCAATCCAAATATCAATTTCTTCATACCTTGTAAAGTATCTACCTCATCCTTTGACATAAAAAATAGAATATAAGTAGAATTACTAGGCAATGGAGACCCCAAATTTATCATTTTTTTTACAAAATCTCTCAACTAAATTCCATCTGCACTTTGAGTTATCCCTTGGTTTATTGATCCTTATCAATTCTCAACTCGAAAGATTCTATAATTGTATCTAGAGAATCTACCTCTTCCTCCCTCGCTTTCCTAGCCATATTGACTTGGCTTTCCTAATAATTCCAAAGAGCCATTTCTCTAGAATCCTTGTCAACTATCGGTGCTCATTTATTTTAGAAATCATTTCTCTATTTTGGTTCATTCAGATTGCCTAGAAGACCTTGGGTTTCTTTTAGAGATTTTCCTTATTTATCATAGCAATCACCACCTCAAAGTCTAAAGGCTTTATTTCTATGTTTCTCCTTTTGGAAGCAAAATCCAACTTAAGATAAGTTAGACCAATAAGTACATCCTGCATATTTGTATCTGAGATGAACTATTGTTAGTGTAGTAGTGGGATAGGAAAACATAGTTTTTTTTAATTATCAAGGACTGGGAGGAGGAGTTTGAATTGATGTTTGCTTCTTTTGAGGAATCTAAAGAGTAAATAATGCTACATCCTACTGAGGAGGACTCTTAAAAGGAAACTGATTTCCCTATTGATGACCACAAAATGTTTCATTGTATTCTTAGTGGTCAATTCAACCTTCATTGATCCACCTCCATCATTCCTTCTCAATCCTCAAGATAAATAGTCTCATTTGAGACTAAGTCTTAATTTTAGGGGATTGACGTGTTTGGAAGATCCGTTCTCCTTTTCGTAACTATTCTTCCACTTTCTTCATCATCTTAGTAGTTTTATCTTCAGTTGCATCATACTTCTAAACTTTTGATGATGTTGGTGCAATAGAAATTGGTGTTCCAAATGGTTTCATCTTAGCAAGTGGAGAAAGGATAATTTTAGAAGTAGTGGATGACCCAAATTGGGCTCTCATCACTTGGTTAACTTATATAGTGAAGAATTTAGAAGTACAATAATTGGCCTATCAAGGTGAGCTTGTCCTAATGGAGTGGATCCAAACCCTCCAATTACCCTTGCATTAATAGCCTCTTTCATTTTATGAGCCTTGTCAAAATATTTATTCATTTTGTCCTTAAGAGGATCTGTTTTCTTGATTTTGGTCCTCTTCTATGCTAAAGGATGATCACTCTTCTACTTCCTCTTCTTCTCTTTCCCTTTTCCCATCTTATCCTTTTGGAATTGCAACCACCCCAATGAGTAGTTTTTCAATTTTTCAAAGTGGATTTTAGAAAATACATTTTATAATGGCTTTGTCACAATTGAAATATATTAGAATCTGTGTGAAAATAGACTACTGATAGGGTTTACCTAGCATGCTCAACACATCACCTAGCTAGTGTTGCTCAATTCCACCAACTCACCAGGCCTAGTTGCACTCTAGACCTCCAAGTCCTTCTCAATCTCATATAGGGATTTATTCTTGACCTTTCTAAGGTGTATGCTTCAGTTGTTTTGGTTAGGAACCCTACAAATTTCCAATGCTTCTCAGGTGCTCAATTATGGCTTCTTGGCTTCAACTTGTCAAACTAACCTCCTATTGTTGTGAGATGATGCAGAGGTGTGGAGGTGTCTACTAACAATTTTTATATGCATTTGGGGTCTATTAGTGCTTGCAATCATTAGGTTTCTTATCGACTTCAAAATCTTGCCTAGAAAAGGGCTACAAGGAATGAGCCCCAATTAGGCCTCCAAATCCGGTTTTCTAGGGCTTGAAGGGAAATGATTCAATGGACCCCCAAATAAGTTGGATTTTATTCAAAGATACACCTATACCTAAAGGATTTTTGTGGTTTTGGCCCCTGGTCTTACCGTACAATGTATGAACCCCAAAATGAAGGTTTTCAAGGGTTTACTAGGCCTTTAACTGGCAGTGAATGAACAAGTTGGGGTTTTGGTATCAAAAGGCTTTATCAAAGCTTCTCCCTGCATATACAACTCTTCCCCAACTCCATGGACCCCTCCAAACTCTGAAATGGTGATTTGGCACACACCCCTGTACTTAGCACTTCATTTTCACCTTATTTACTCTAGTCGGGTTGCTCTTGGACTCGCCTAGAATAAGGTGACAGTCATACTTAAACTCCTCTCCAGCACTTGAACCTGCATATGTACAATTTACATATGGTTTCCTACCATCTCCCAACTAGCCGTGATGGCAGCACGTGTGGAACTCTTGGGGCAACCATATTTACAAGAAAACTACTATATACAAGCCAAAATTGGTTGTTTGCAAACTTGAACAAGAAAAAACCAATGAACATTATTTACAAGACTCTAAATTGAACTAACACCACAATAAAACACAAGAGTAACTCAATCCATTTCTATATCAATGGATTCAATCCATATTTAGTTGCAAAAAGAGTAAAATCAAGCCAAAATGTTGCCAAGAAGACTAAAAATGAGTAGTTTCAGTTGTTGAACTTACATCACACACTTCTCCAACCTTGGTAAACATGCAAGAGAGGTTATATATAGGTTTCACACATGTAGATTCCTCCTAGGGTGTTGGACAATCCCTAACTCCACTGCTAACCAATTTAGGATAAAAGTTGTCATGACAACTTTTGAGTCATGACAACTTTTTGTAACTTTGTGATTTTTGCACTTTTGGTTTCTCCAACCTATAAGACCTATTCCAAGTCATCACATATGAATTTTCAAACATGTCTAAGACCTAATTAACCCTCCCTAATTCTTATACCAATTTTTGACACTTTTGACCTTCAAGAAGGTCAACTACCTACTCAAACCCACTATTTACACAAAAATGCAAACCTAAGAAGAATGACCTCAACCTAGGCCTAAATTGACACAAAATACTAACTCTTGAACCCTCTTGGATTCCTTATTCACTACTGACTTGGCTAGGGTTAGTACAAGCCAAAATTGTGAAATCTAATTTGCCTAAGTCCTAGGTGCTCCTACACCATTCTCCCAAACAAAAGAAGATCATGTCACCTCTTTGGGAATCAGATTTTGATCAATCTCAAGCTTCTTGAACTCTATCTCAAGCACCCATGTAGCTTCAGAATCATCCATCCCCTATCATTTTATGAGGTGCTCCCAATAGACTTGATGCCTTGCCTTCTTGGTGATCCTTGAACTCAACACCTTCTCGGCCTTTGGATTTGGTTTGGTTGGTAATTGAAGGTTGTTCACATCAACTGAAACCTCTGAGTGATTGCAATCTAAACCTTGAACTGGTCCCTTGTATGCGACTAAGTCTTCTATATTGAAAACTGGTGACAAGCCCATGTCACTAGGTAGATCCACCTTGTATGCATTTTCTCCATACTTGGCTAGAATGGCACATGGACCTATCCTTCTCATTTGCAACTTGTTTGGCACTCCTTGTTGTAGACTTGCTTTGTTTAAGTGCACCATGACAAGATATCCTACTCGAAATTGTAGGTTCTTCATCTTTTCATCAACTTTTTGTTTGAGTTTGCTTGTGTTCTCCATCAATGCTTGTTTAACTGATTCATGGACTTCCTTCACTGATTGAGAAAAGTCCTCTGCATATCCACTTCTTTCTGTTGTATTTCCTAAGTCTCTCAACTCCAAAATGCCTCTTGGGTGCACACCATAGACCACTTCAAAAGGGCTCTTGCCGGTAGTCCTATTTATGGTGTCATTATATGCATATTCACCTTGTGAGAGTACTTGATCCCATGTTTGACCATATTCCTTAGTAAGGCACCTTAACAAGTTTCCCAAGCTTCTATTCACTACTTCGGTCTGCCCATCTGTTTGAGGATGGTAGGCTGATCCAAAAGAGAGGTTGGTGCCAATCTTTTGCCATAGTGTCTTCCAAAAGTGACTCGTGAACTTTGAGTCCCTATCTAAAACAATGCTCATGGGTAAACCATGTATCCTCACTACCTCTTTGAAGAACAATTGAGCCATTTGGCATGCATCATGAGTAGTCTTGCAAGGCATAAAGTGAGCCATTTTGCTAAATCTATCCACAATGACATAAATGATGTCATATCCCTACTTTGTCCTCGGTAAACCTACTACAAAATCCATGCTAATGCATTCCCAAGGTCTATTTGGTATGGGAAGAGGTTGGTATAAACCAGCATTTGTAGAAGTACCCTTGGCCTTTTGGCAAACTATGCAAGTCTCCACATATTTCTTCACATATTTATTCATCCTTGGCCAATAATAGTATATTTGAACCAAATCTTAAGTCTTATTGACTCCAAGATGTCCACTAAGGCTTCCATTATGCTTCTCTTGAATAAGGTTTTCTCTCATTGAGCCTCTAGGCACACAAAGCTGCCCACCTTTGAACAATAGTTCATTTTGCAAAGTGAAATCAGGATACTCACTATGGAAGTAATTTTGGTACTCCTTACACACCTTGTAGGCATTTCAGAAGTCTTCATCCTCCGGGTACAAGTCTCTAAAACTGTCCACACCTATGCTTCTCAATTGGATTTCTTGGACTGTCAAAAGTCTTCTACTCAATGCATCAGCTACCTAGTTTAACTGCCCTTTCTTGTGCTTAATGGTGAATGTATAGGTCTGCATATACTCCACCCATTTCATGTGTTTATGACTAAGTTTATCTTGTGAGTTTAGGAAACTCAATGCTTGGTTGTCCGTATAGACCACAAATTCTTTAGGGAGGAGATAGTGTCTCCATTTCCTCAATGCCTGCACTAAAGCATACAACTCAAGATCATAAGAGGATTACTTCCTCTTGGCATCACTTATCTTCTCACTATGGAAAGCTACTGGTCTTTCTTCTTGGCTTAGGACAGCACCTACTGCAACATTGCTTGCATCACATTCTACAATGAAAAGTTTCTCAAAACTAGGCAACACTAGCACCTATTGGGTAGCTATCTTCTCCTTCAAGGTTTCAAAACCTTTGTTTGCTACTTCACCCCACTGAAAATTTGTCTTTACTCCACCTCTAATGGTATCTAGCATTGGTGCACATATAGCACTGAATTTCCTAATGAACTTCCTGTAGTACTGAGCTAGTCCATGGAAGCTTCTCACCTCTGTTGCTATCTTAGGAGTAGGCCAATTTACAATGGCTTCAACCTTGCTTGGATCCATCTTGAGGTTTCCTATGAATTCCTTCATCACCTCATTCATGAGTCTCATGAAGGTGCTTGGAGCATTGGATAAGCCAAATGGCATTACAAGCCACTCATAAAGACCCTCAGTAGTCTTAAATACAGTTTTCTATTCATCACCCTCCTTAATCCTAATTTGATGATAGCCACTCTTAAGGTCAATCTTGGTAAAGTACTTGGCTTCCCCTAAACAATCCATTAGGTCTTCTATTCTAGGAATAGGGAACCTATATCTAATGGTGATCCTATTTATGTCTCTAGAATTAGTACACAATCTCCAAGTACCACCCTTTTTTTGGTGCTAACATGGTAGGGACAGCACAAGGGCTAATACTTTTCCTAATTAGGCCTTGATCTAAGAGCTCTTGGATTTGCTTGGCAATTTCAACGTTTTGTTGAGGAGTCATTTTATAAGCTACCTTATTAGGAAAGGATGCTTTGGGAATGAAGTCTATTTGATGGCTTATGGCTCTTTTAGGAGGTAAGGTGGCTGGTTGTCCTTCACTTACTATGCCTTTGAATTTCTTCAACAAACCTTGCACCTCTAATGGCAAATATTGTTGCTCTTTTTTGTCTTCTTCTTTGGGCTTCATCACAAGTGCAAACCCTATACCTTTACCTTCCTCAAGTGTCTTTAAGAACTGTTTTTCACTCACCAAAAGAACATTAGGACCTGTTACCCTCTTTTCACCTTCTTCAAGGATAGACTAAATCTTGAATGTGATTCCATCTTTCTTCAATGAGTATGCATTCTTGGCTCCATCATGGATAGCTTGTCTATCAAATTGCCATGGTCTTCCCAATAGAAAATGGCATGCGTCCATGGGTAGGACATCACATAACACCTTGTCCTTATACCTCCCAATGGTAAAATCCACCCATGCTTGCTCATTGACTAGGACATGTTGGCCTTTGTTCAACCAAGTGACTCTATAAGGATTGTTGTGAGGTATCCTTTTCAATTTGAGATTACTCACTACTTCTTCTAACACAATGTTGTCTGTAGACCCTAAATCAATTATCACTTTGCACACTTTGTCCATAATCTTGCATTTGATCCTAAATAAGGACCTTCTTTGGCTTGGCTCTTCTCTAGCCGATTATTTGATCAATGTTTTCCTTATCATCAAGTTGTCACCTACCTCTGACTCTAAGGCAACCTCTGAAGTCTTGTTGCTTGAAGAATCTTCTTGAAGATAACTCACTCTTCTTTCACCACCATGTGATGATGTTCCTTTCTTTGGATACCTATATGATGGATGACCAAGTTGGTTGCAATGGTAACACTTCATTGTTGCAAAATATGAGGAACCTCTACCTTGGCCACTAGATCTTCCTCTGAAACCACCATTGGACCCCCTTCCTCTATTGAATCCTCCTTTACTGCTGCCACTATCTTGTTGCTCAGTGAGTTTAGACTCTCCCTGTGTTCTTTGTTCAGAACTTCTTCCTCCAATGCCTCCTCTATGGCCTCTATTGTCTTTTCCTCTACCCCTGCCCCTATTGTTGCTTGAGTCGTGTCTTCTTTTTAGTTTTTCCTCCACCTTAAGGGCAATTTGATAGGTTTGATGGACTGTTTTTGGGCTCATTAGACTGATTTCTTCTTGGATGTTCCATCGTAGACCATTTAGGTACCTAGCAACCTTGATACTCTCTTCTTCCACCGCATGAGATCTAAGGCTAAGTTTGTGAAACTCCTCCGTATAGCTACTGACATCAAGATCTTTTTGTCTTAATTTTTGCCTCTTCCTATGAATTTGCACTTCATAGTCATCAAGGAGATAGACTTCTTTGATTTTGACTAACATCCCTTTCCAAGAAGAGATGGGTGCTTTGCCCATTTTCTTCCTTTCATCTTGCACAAATTTCCACCATGTGAGAGAAGCTCATCTCATCCTTGACTTGGCTACCTTGACTCTCTAGGATTCAGTTATGCCTTCACATTCAAAATGGCTCTCCATGCCTTCTATCCATTCTAGGACCACTTCTGCTTCCATCTTACGAGAACAATGACAATCCTTCCAGTGATTTGCCACTCAAGGCCAATGCCTTCAAGAAAGATTCTTTCTCTAGGATAGGATCAAGTTCAAGTATCTTTTCTATCTCTAACACTTCTTTACCCTTCCCTTCTACTCCTTCCACCTTTACCAACACTTCATCTGCCTTGGTTTCTACCTCTCCAAGCTTACTCTACAATTCTAGCAACTTCTCTTTCAGGAGTCTATTCTCTTCCTCTTGATCATCCACTTTCTTTTCCAACTCTAAATTGGTCACCATGTTGTTGTCTCCTACAGATTCCACTGAGGACATCTACTCACCTAGCCCAAATCTTATAGGCTCTGATACCAATTTGATGGGGTTTACCTAGCCTGCTCAACACATCACCTAGCTGGTGTTGCTCAATTCCACCAACTCACCAGGCCTAGTTGCACTCTAGACCTCCAATTCCTTCTCAATCTCTTCTAGGGCTTTATTTTTGACCTTTCTACGATGTATGCTTCAGGTGTTTTGGTTAGGAACCCTACCAATTTCCAATGCTTCTCGGGTGCTCAATTATGGCTTCTTGGCTTCAACTTGTCAAACTAACCTCCTGCTATTGTGAGATGATACAAAGGTGTGGAGGTGTCTACTAACATTTTTTGCATGCATTTTGGGTCCATTAGTGGCTTACAATCATTAGGTTTCTTACCGACTTTAAAATCTTGCCTAGAAAAGGGCTACAAGGAATGAGCCCCAATTAGGCCTCCAAATTCGGTTTTCTAGGGCTTGAAGGGAAAAAATTCAAAGGACCCTCAAATAAGTTTGGATTTTATTCAAAGATACACCTATCCCTAAATTATTTTTGTGGTTTTGGCCCCTGGTCTCACCGTACAATGTATGAACCCCAAAATGAGGGTTTTGAAGGGTTTACTAGGCCTTTAACCGGCAGTGAATGAACAAGTTGGGGTTTTGGTATCAAAAGGATTTATCAAAGCTTCTCCCTACATAGAAAACTCTGCCCCAACTCCATGGACCCATACAAACTCTAAAATGGTGATTTGGCACACACCTCTGCACTTAGCACTTCATTTTCACCTTATTTCCTCTAGCCAGGTTGCTCCTAGACTCACCTAGAATAAGGTGACAGTCATACTTAAACTCCTCTCCAGAACTTGAACCTACATATGTATAATGTACAGGTGGTTTCCTACCTTTTCCTAACTACCCATGATGTAAGCACATGTGGAACTCATGGGGCAACCATATTTACAAGAAAACTACTATATACAAGCCAAAACTGGTTGTTTGCAAACTTGAACGAGAAAAAACCAATGAACATTATTTACAAGACTCTAAATTGAACCAAAAACACAATAACACATAGGAGTAACTCGATCCATTTCTGTATCAATGGATTCAATCCATATTCAATTGCAAAATGAGTAAAATCAAGCCAAAATGTTGCCAATAAGATTGAAAATGAGTAGTTTCAGTTGTTGAACTTACATCACACACTTCTCCAACCTTGGTAAACATGCAAGAGAGGGTATATATAGGTTTCCCATGTTTTTATTCCTCCTAGGGCGTTGGACAATCCCTAACTCCACCGCTAATCAATTCAGGACAAAAGTTGTCATGACAACTTTTTGCAACTTTGTGATTTTTGCACTTTTGGTTTCTCCAACCTATAAGACCTATTCCAAGTCATCACATGTGACTTTTCAAACATTTCTAAGACCTAATTAACCCTCCCTAATTCTTAAACAAAGTTTTGACACTTTTGACCTTCAAGAAGGTCAACTACCTACTCAAACCCACTACTTACACAAAAATGCAAACCTAAGAAGAATGAACTCAACCTAGGCGTACATTGACACAAAATACTAACTCTTGGACCCTCCTGGATTCCTTATTCACTACTGACTTGGATAGGGTCAGTACAAGCCAAAATTGTGAAAGCTAATTTGCCTAAGTTCTAGGTGCTCATGCACCAACTACCTCTCAAAGACAAGGTCTTTGATTTGTGATGGATTAAGTATGGAAGAGGCCAACTAAGACAACTTTAGACAAATAGGAAAATTTATTTGCACCTCATAAATTAACTTTGGACAAAGTAGTAAAGGGAAACTATGGGCAGATTTTGCACTAGCATTGATTGATAAATTTATTAATTATGATACCTTCCTATAATTCAACTCACAACAGATAGTGCCTTACTTCAAGTGGATATTTAATGATCTATGTGCCTTGGTGAATTTAAAAAATTTCCTCATCTATCATGCTGCCATGGATGTTGAGTGTTACCTACACTAGTTTTTATTAATTATTTTTATTTATTTCTACAGAAAAGAGAGTGGTGTTTATTAAAGCTTATTGGTTTCATATGAATGAATGGTAGGAATTATTTTATCAACTCATTACAATTGTGTCATGCCACAACACTAAGTATGCCTAGTGTTAATCACCAAAATCTACCTTGGGTGAACTAATTTATTATCTTCATGAATTATGGCCATCCTGCAACAGGATTTTCAATTCCATAGAATCCAACTGCTAGATTCAACTATTGTCAAAGTTAGTACAAACAAAATATTGATTGTTTAGGCATTTGAAATTATCTGGACCAATCCTAATCATATAAGAAATAATTATTTATGCAAGGGGTTTCCACATATAATATTTTTTATTATATATATATCAATTGTAATGTTGACCATTACCAAGCTAGAATTATAAAATTGAAAATATTTATATCTAGTATTGTTTAAATTAAATCACATTTTAATTTAGGAAAAAATACAAAAAAAAATGAGACAACTATCTATTTCTCATATTTAGTTAGTCCATTTGCATTCTAAGAAAACATCAAGACCAAAAACCCTCAATAACAACACAAGGAACTCAACAAATTGGACACAACTAGTGCAAACACTACTTGCAACACGAAAATAAAAATAAGGCATACCTCTTCATTATATCTCACACCGTCAAGATCATTGTCTAGTGTTAGAAAAAGAGATCACTGAGAGGGGTGGGGTGGGGGGTTGAATCAGTGATCTACCAGAAACTGAAACCACAAACTTATTCTGTATCCACTAGTTAATAAAGCATAACAGATAAGAGCATAAACATGAAACAAGGAATGCACAAATCCACAACACTGAAATTTTTATATGGAAACCCAGAAAGGGAAAAACCATGGTGGGGCTGGAACCCATAATATTCATATACTATGGCTAGGAGTACATAAATATTACATAGATGGGGAATGCACTTGTATTCAAGCTCATTGCCTAGAGCTCACTACTCAATTACAATTGCCCAGAAGGCTACAACCTTCAGGGAAGTCTCACTGACTTACAATTTGTTTACAATGAGTAAATATAATGAAATGAACTCTTAATCAAAATCTGACTATGCAAGAATGAGTTATGGTTAGGCTCTGAATCTCTGTCTGTCTTTGCTCTACTAAATACTTTGTTTCTATCTTAGTCAGCTACCAATTGTTCTGAAAGCACAATGTGCACGTGAAACTATGCTCAATCGCACCAAAATAGATCACCACATCACTAATATTTTGAAAATCAATCACCAAATCAATCTTATATATCCGATCTTACCACAAAAACAATCTCCTTCAAGTAAGCTTCAATAAGTGTAACATGTAGCTCCAAGTTGGCTTAAATCTCGAACAAAACATAGCACTGGACCAAAATATTATAACCATGTGCTTCCTAAAAGTCTTTCCAATCGCTAAGATCACAAAAATAATCTCCCAAAACACCGCAATCATCGGAGATCATTTTGAATTAAAACATTATTGAAATACCCTGCTTTACCTTGTTTTACTCATTAACTGCCTACCATTTACCACCAACTTCCGGATAAGATGGATCACGACTGTCGGATCGAACAACCAAGAAGAGTTACCATCAATGACAACCCTGAACAAACAATCAGCCATCGAAAGTTACCTGAAGTCAACGAATGAGTGCCAATTACCAACAATCTCCCCCTTTGGCATTGATGGCAACACCTGTGAAAAATGGCTAAGTGTTGAAACCTGTACAACCCGATGAAAGAATTCTAAGGCTCCCCCTTAGATCAACAATCCAATAATCTACAATACACCAGACTATACACTCCATACATACAATCAATCTGTACATTTTTCACCTCATCTCTACCCCTTTGAAAACAATGCCAAAGATATGGTGTGCATCAAAATTGCCTATACATATATTCACATTCACCAGAGGATTAAATCTGTACATGTTTCAGTATATCTGTATATGCCATCTTAAGGAACCCAAGATATGTGTTCCAACATGCTCGCAACTTCTCCAAAATTGAAACAAAACTACTCAAAACATAAGCATGAAGTTCTATAGCTGCAATCTTAGTACGAGTCTCCTGAGACATGTTCTGAATGTAGTCCATTTTATGATACACTAAGGTGTCCAACTAGGGACCAATTAAGTTCTGGAGTTCACCTGTTCGCTTGATCATCCTCTCCTTCTCCTTCTCAAAATTTCTTATCTTCTTAGTGATATTCAAAATTTGTCTTTCAATATTGTCGGTTAAGTTAGTTGTGGGATCATAGGCCTGAGAAATCTATGCCAACTTTACTCTACAATTCTATTTTTGCTTGTCTATCTCAGTAGTAAAATTGGTCAAAATTAGACAGGACGTGTAAATTTTACTGCCTTCCATTAAGGCCTCATCAATTAGTTTGAACTCTTTATCTAGTTGGGCCTTATCATTACTAATAATTTACAAAAATGTTTGAACTTTAGCATCTTTAAACTTCTCCATAGCTTGTTAGGTTGATGCTTTTGTTAACGAATCAAACTAGGTGGATATATGATCAATTAAGATCTGAAGCTTACTAGATGAACTCGTGCTTGCATCAAGTTGTAGTTCCGGTGCCACCTGTTCCAAAACTTTAACTGATTTTTCAATAAGTCTCTTCTCTTCAAATTTCGACTATGCTAACTCTTGAATGGCTTGTGCCTGAAGAGCAACAGCAGCTATCATTCTTTCTTCCGGAGACATTTGATTGAAGGGTTTATCAAACTTGATATTTAACTGTGGAAAGATCCCTTGGCTTTGGACTTTTTGTAGTGTCAATTATCACACGTACCGAAGTCTCCATTCCCTTACCCTTATTTCTATCTGGTTCATCTTGTTTCACCTCTTCTTTCTCTCAGCCTCAATAGGTCTGGATTTGACTTCTTTAGGTGCCTCCTGTGCACCGATGCTACCACTTGGTGCACCATCCTCTACCTCTATTGATTTTTCATTTTCTTTTGCAAACTCAACCTCAACATAATCCAAAATTTGTTGTTCTCCAACATCCTGACTATCCTCTTCTTTATTTACATTATTTGTCAGAGGATTTTCTAGCTGAGTGGCATCATTTTGAGAGACAATTTCTACAAGCCAGTTCTCAGTAAGAAACTTTTTCCAGATTTCACTGGTTTCTCTCCTTATTTCTTCAACTCGACCAACCATTAGACTGTTGACCATGTGCTTGCTTCTGAATTCCTTTTTATTTGCCAATAAAATTAATCTGTCAATTTCTTCTATCGTGACACTGGTGCACTGATTAACCAATTCACTCTCCTTTATTTCTCTATCCATTTGGCTACCAGGTTTTCTTCTAGCGTCATTTATGCTATACAAATATTTGAGAAGATATTTTTCTAATTTAGTCAATGCTTTACTAAATACATCCATGTACAAAATTACAACTTCCTCAATCGGCCTCTGATCCTTATCATCCATATTTATATAATATATAGGGATGTTCTTTAAATTTCCATCTTTGATAATTTCATCAATTAATTCCTGAGTAGATAATGGAGGAACAATATGATGCTTTGTTTTAGAAGATTTCATCTTACCGGATTCTATAGCCTCATCCAGATCTGACTTTGTCTTCTTTCCTTTCTTGGGCTTTCCTGCTGGTATAGGATTAGATCTTGTCTTCTTCATCTTTGGCTCTTCCTTCTCACCATCGGATTGAGGTTTCCGAATAACTCTAGAAAATTCACCTTTCTTCGATGCCTTGTGAACATTTGAATCAGATTTGATGTTTGATTGCACCAGAGAGACTACCACATACTCTCTTTGAGTCTTATGTTTTTTCTTCAGAACACCTTTTCCCTTTGCAAATACACCAGAGGGTTCAGCTTCAATAGGAGGTGTCTTCACCAAAGCGGGAGAAGGTCCTATCACATTTATTTTAACTGGAGCAGGTGTAGTCTTCTATTTCTTTTCTTTTTCAAATGCATCCCTTGCTGCCCTAGCAACTTTGACTCTCTCTTAGGGATGACCTTCCTCAACAAGAATATCTTCTACAATATTTGTCACCTTCCTCTTCCTCACCGGTTTGGAGAACTTGTAGTGGAACTCCATTGATTTTTCTTTGCATGTTCTGAACCTCTCCTCCTTGGTGTCTTTTGGAGCATTCAACAAGTGTTGTGCATACGCATCCAAGGTAGCCTCATCAACCTCATACCCCAATGTCATTATCCATACTATCCAGGGTTGAACTGATTCCATCAGACATTCATCCTTGTTTACCATAAAGCAGATTGTCCCCACATATTTCTTGACAATTTCTTTGGGGATTCTCACTCTTTGTTTCATTTTATCCTGAAATTTTTTAAAGAAATCCCACAAAGAAGCAATATGATTGTCCTGGTTCCCAAGTCTATCAAGTCCTTCCTTTATTTACTGCGCAATCGATCTGTCATAAGCCCATTGTACTATGTCGGTTTCAAGGATTTTGTTAATGAAATAGAGAGCTAGACAGGTAATCAAATATCCAAATTTGAAGAATGCTTCTTATCCTATTTAATTTTCTTCAAATTTATCAACAATTCCTCCAATAACACTTTGCACAGGTCATAATGACCATCTTCCTTGACCATTTTGTAAGTTGCATGGATGGCAATGTCAGATACTGAATTCAGTCTGTTAGACTGATACACTTTGTAGCCAATCCCCATTGTGGCAAATTTAACATCATCCTCTTTTATTGTGTTGATCTTCATCGATCGCCCGTCAAACTCTACACCAGTTACTTTGTTTATAGTAGGGTTTGTGACCTTCTACAGTCCTGGCTCCTCACCTATTTGATTCAAGCAGGTGACTACCCTAATCGCATCAGTAGTGATCTTGTATGGTTGGTCTAGCCACATGAATTTAGTGTGGATCCTACTCAGCACATATCTTACCCATTCCTTCTCATCAAAAGTCAAAAAGTTCATAAATTGGGTGAAATTATTTCTTTGCAGTTGTGCAAATTTTGGCTTAGGATTGTCGATCTCATCCAAGATGTCCTCTGAGTCAGTTTCTTCAATTTCATAGCGAATGTAAGCTTGAACATCATCGATGTGCAATACATCATGCGAAATGAAAGAAAATGCTCCAACTGAGTCGTCTTCCATGAACTTGTAGGGGTATTTCTTAAATATAGGACAGGTCATGTCCTTAACCTCAACCACCAATGGATTAGCAATGGAAGATGCAGATGCCATTTTAAAATCTTAGAAAATCAAACTCAGAAAAATGCCCTTTGATAAATACCTTAACTGACTGACATATGCCCTAGATTGCTTCGCTGGATTGCTTTTAGCTCTCTGATCGCCTGGAAACTTTGATCACTTTGTTCTTCAACTTGAAAACACTATTCACAAAGTGAATAATGATTCTCATATTTATCCTTTTAACTTTGAAAACCCTAATTTCACTTTGAAATAAATCCACCTCAAATATTCAATTGGATGCCCCGTTCCACTACCGAATGCCGAAATTAGCCATCTGAGTTTTGGATATTAATTGAAGCTCAATTTCTGCCATCTGTAATCCATTGATTACATTTTTCATCAAGGAATATTGCAATATTTGCATTGTTTTGCCTCCCCCTAAGGCCAAAATCCCTAGTTATCAAATGAAGATTTTGCACCGGATTCAAGTACCAATCCATTATCTGCCTTAGATTCATCCTTATTTACCCACATCTTCTTATGTTGATCTCTGATCTCATCTAATTTTTCCTTTCCCTTTTCATCTGACTTGTTCATGTCAACAGGAGCACTGTTTTTGCTTTTGGAGAATTTTTCAATATGATCGATTTTGTTGCATGCTCTGCAAACAATATTACTCTTCATAGGTGTGAAGTTCATCTGGTTTTGTCTTGTCCTGCATTGATTAGAGATATGTCCAAACATTCCACAAGCATATCATATTTTATTCTGAAAGTTATTCATTACGGCTCTACACACATTTGACTTGTGTCCAAAATTATTGCATATGAAACACTGACCGGTAAAGGTAGGAACATTATTCATGTTGTTCATCATATTGTTGTTGTTCATTATTTCATTATTCATCTTAATTTTGAATTGAATCGCCATATGACCAGAGTTGTTGCATGTAAAACATCTACCATTAAATTTATGAGCATTAGATTATCTTACCAAAGGATTCTTTCTCTTCTTCTGATCAAGTTTAGCATTGCCTTGTCCAGATCCGGAGGATTCACCTTTCTCAAATCCTAGACCTCGCATATCCTCTCCATGTCTCTGACTTTCCAACATCTCATCAACTCTTGTTGAACAACCTTTGAATTTGTCTTTATATTCATTGGTAGTAGCAAGTTCATCCCTCAAGGTAGCAACTTGTCTTTCAAGTTGTTGACCATTGTTCCTTGATTGTGTTAATTCAAGCTTCAACTGATCATTCTCATAGGTAAGCCTGAAGCATTCATCAACTCTTTCCTTCAATGATTATGCCAAATTCTCTTCATTGTTCTTCTAGTCCTCAATCTCCTTATTTAGTCTCATCACAATGGATTACATCTCATTCTTCAAAGCAAAATTCTCTCTCTCACTCTTGTTAACCTCATCAACTTTGTCTTGGTATTCCATGATCTGATTTTATTTCTCCTTCAACTTGTCCATTAATTCCTTCCTCTTTTCTCTGCATATACTTGCTTGACCCTTTAGTTCACTAATGAATTCATCAACAGAATTCAGATTCTTCTTCAAGGTATAGACCTCACTTATATCTACATCAAGATCCTCAAGTGCCACATTGAGTTGTCTTTGAAAACCGGAATCCATTGAATCAATCTCCCAGATCTTCCTCAAGCAGTTAAGCTTCCTCAGAGGAACTAGGCTCTGATACCAATTGTTAGAATTAGATATCATTGAGAGGGGGGGTGAATCAGTGATCTACTAGAAATTGAAACCACAAACTTATTCTTTATCCATCGGTTAACAAAGCATAACAAATAAGAGCATAAACATGAAACAAGGAATGCACAAATCCACAACACCAAAAATTTTACGTGGAAACCCAGAAAGGGAAAAACCACGGTGGGGCTAGTACCCACAATATTCATATACTATGGCTAGGAGTACATAAATATTACATAGATGGGGCATACACTTGCATTCAAGCTCACTGTTTAGAGTTCACTGCTCAATTACAATTGCCCAAAAGGCTACAACCTTCAAGGAAGTCTCACTGACTTACAATTTGTTTATAGTGAGTAAATACAATGAAATGAACTCTTAATCAACATCTGACTATGCAAGAATGAGTTTTAGTTAGGCTCTAAATCTCTGATTGTCTCTACTCTATTGAATACTTTGTTTCTGTCTTAGTCAGTTATCGATTATTCTGAAAGCAAAATACGCACATGAAACTACACTCAATCGCACAAGAATAGATCACCACATCACTAACATTTTAAAAATCATCGCCAAATCGATCTTATATATCTGATCTTACCACAAAAATAATCTCCTTCAAGTCGGCTTCAATAAGTGTAACGTGTAGCTCCAAGTCGGCTTCAATCTCAAACAAAACATAGCACAGGACCAAAAGATTATAACCACACACTCCCTAAAGGTCTTTCCAATCACAGAGATCACAAAAATAATCACCAAAAACACCGCAATCACCGAAGATCATTCTGGATCAAAACGTTACTGAAATACCCTGCTTTACCCTGTTTTACTGGTTACCACCAACTTCCGGATAAGATGGATCACGACTGTCAGATCGAACCACCAAGAAGAGTTACCATCAACGACAACCCCGAACAAACAATCAAAAACCAGAAGTTACCTGAAGTCACCGGATGAGTGTCGATTACCAACATCTAGGGTCAAAGAGGATTGGTTAAAGTCTATCTTAAACAAGCAAAAAAATGCTCAACCAAATCAAGAAGCATTCAAGGAGAAACAAGTTTAAGAGCACATTGTTATCAAGTAATAGATATAAGAGGAAAACAACAAGACATATGCAAGAGAACTAACCCTCCTACAAGAACTAATTGAGATATAAAATCATCCTCTCAAGAGTTTTCTTTCCAACACACAACAAGAAATAGACTTGATTTGGAAGCCAGCAAACACCTAGTCATATAAGAACCACCATAAGTACACCTCTCTAGTGGTTTGCTACGAAACATCAACACATCCTCATCAAGTGAGTGATCAAATTGATGCAACCCACCTTGCACACTAATATTGTTGACTCTCATAGTCCACTCTCCTTTTTTTTTAAGGTGGTAGTCCTCCAAACACTCCCTTGGTCCATTTTCTTTTGTCACATGAGTAAGAGTGATCTAACTCTACACCAACCACATGAGTGCAATGCACATGTTGACCAAAATCAAACTTATATACATTCATAATGAGTATATTTGAAGAAACACAATATCAAACACATTAAATTAAAACACTACTAATTTACATTTTTGTTGTTTATTAATTCAATCCATAAAAACTTGTGCAATTCTATTAACCACTAGAACACATTGTTATGTAAAAATAAATAAATTGACATCAGGAGTTTTTTTATTTTCAAGGAAAATGACTTTACTAAGTTTGACCTATACGTGCATTTGAATATATGGGTTAGTGAGTTTGACTCAAAAACCATGTAATTAAATCCTAATAAAATAATATATATTTTATTAGCGTTGTTTATTTAATGTTAAAATTATAAAATATTGATTAGTTAAGATTTACCAAAAGACATATTTGGATTTTTTAAACAAATTCAAACATTTAATAAATTTGATATTTAAGATTAATAATTTAATAAGTATTAGTTAATAGGTTTTCCTATAAGCTTTTAAGCTTGATAATTTTAGCCTTGCAAATTTTTTATGCTAAAAAGGGATTATTATGATAGAAACCAATTAGTCCCAAAATTTGTGAATTTGACTCACAATGAAAAATTGATTTCACGTCAAAAAATATAAACAATGAAAAAACTTTGTTGGTTCCTCAACCATATAATATGCTTATATCAATAATACTATTATTTTTATTTTGATGCAAATCATTTAATAGAAAGATAAATATACTTGAAAATCAAATAGTTAGCCATTAAATAGTTAAATACCAATCTATACTTTTTTTATCCATCAATGTTGTAGAATGAGCCACACTCGAATCAAAGAAGGATAGCCAGTCAATGGTTGAGCACTTTGGTGTACATAAGATATGTCATTAATTCAAATCCTAATTAGTGCTTAAAACTTTGCACATGATATCAAAACATTATGAGATTAAAATTTTTACACGATATCAAAATATTATAAGATTTGTAAACATAAAAAATGATTTAAGACATAATGTTAAAAATTCTAGTTAAAAATGAACCACAATTAAATTATATAAATAAAAACCAAGAACTCCACAATAAAACATTCTACATACAAAATTCTAAACTTAAATTGTAGTTAATTCATAGAGATAATATAAATATAATATTTAACATCAACACCCCAAAAATCAAATTTTGAGTAAGTTTGATTTTCAAGTCGATAACTAATGAGAATATTTTATTCTAGTTAGATTTGTTCTTCACATTATTTAAGTGTTGTTTGTCTCAACAACTCCAGGTTACTAGTATATCTACAATATTAGAATAGTATTCTGATTTAAAAAGAGAAAAATTGAAGTGGCTGAGAATTAAGCTCAGATCTCAGATGAAATTGTTGGAATGATATCATCTTCCACCAAAGTGCTAATAGATTAAGTTGCATTGTGAGCAGAATAATTGGTTCTGATCTGCCCTTTGGCACCTGTTAGTACACTTAGCTTACTCATTTTCACCATGGTTAGAGAAAATTTCTTTAAAAGTACACTTAGCTGACTCATTTTCACCATGGTTAGAGAAAATTCCTTAAAGAAGAGACCTTGATTTAACGCAAAGTCTTTGACAATTTGTTTGGTGTGAAAGTCTGTGTAAAGATCTTGATCAGATGTTAAGAGGCCTCACCAGTTCTTGAGGTCCACATAGTACTTGTTCTCAAATATCTTAGGCGAGCGAATATCTAATACAGTGAACCTGGTAGAATTTTTGCTTGGACAGATGGCTTTCAAGCTTTTAGCAAAATTCTTGTCAAGAGTGTTATCCTGTGTGGGGTATAGTCATCTTGTGAATGATGTGCAATGTCCTATTCCTATGGTGTGCCCCCCTGTACCCACCAAACATTAAAAATAAAATCCAATTTCTATAATTAGAATGCGCATGATGAAATTTAATTAAAAATATTAAATAAAATAACTTAAATTCAAAAATATTATTGTAGGAGATTGTGAGTACGCATACGTAGTGAATTATAAATATTTTTAAAAAAATATTTGTAATAAATTATTTTTAAAAAAATATTTGTAATAAATTATTTTTAATATGTTGTATATGGTCCAACAAATTTTGTTTTGTAGAAATCATTGTCTATTTATAATGATTTTTCATTTAGACAAAGTCAAATTAACTTGATTATTAGGCGACTAACAAATAGCAACTACAATTGAAAGCTAAGAGTCAACAAATAGTCAAGTCACCATTTGACGTTAATACCTAAAAAAAGAAACAACCACAAACATTGTTTACAATTTTCCTAAATAAAATTTCATAAAAGGTGTGTACCCATCAACAAATCACTATTTAAATATAATTAAATTGTATTTAATAGACAAAATTTACATTAAAAAAATATTTAAATAAAAAAGCTTTAACTAAAAAACATATTTGCTTTTAAACAAAATAGACAAACCTGAAAGAGCCACAAGCACAGTGACATCAACCAATCGCTATTTAAATATAATTAAACTATAATTAATACACAAAATTCAAATTGAATATGAAAATCTTTAACTAACAATCAAAATGTTTGCTTATTAACAATATGGGCAAACCTGAAAGAGCCACAAGGTCAGTGACATCAAGACCTTTGGTAGCAAGAGTCTTAATGAGGGTTGTGACATTGGAGGTTGGGGCTGAAAGGTTTGCGATTGTGGTCTCATTACTCGCAAACTTCAAGCTGTCCTTCCGCCCTAGAGGCACTTTGTATTTTGACCCTCCACTCTATTATAAAAAAATTAATGATATAGTATCAATCATGAGACAAATTATTTTCTTTATATCACATACAATTATAAAAACATCCAATTACAATATGCTTAAATTACTTAAAATACTAAGAAATTTACCCCTGCAACGGAATCCCGAGCTGCCAGAGCAGTGATATCTGCGCAGGACACGACGACACCGCAGGCCTTGTTCACACGCCTTTTAATGTCGTTTATTATTTCAAAAACTTTCGCCCGCGGCGATTTATTTGAAGGGAAGTCTCGCTCACTGGGCGATCCATCCAGCAGAACAGAAGCATCACACCCCTGTACAAAATCTTTCAACATTTAACACCAACCCAATAAACAAACAAACATGGCGAAACAAATAAATTAGTTAAAACCCAACGTGAACAAAACAGTCATGAAAGTGAAGGCGCAGCAACCCTGCGGCCTGAGTAATGTCCTCCTTTAGATAAAACTTGATCCTTTCCTCAACAATGGATTCCAGTTTGGGGCAGGTGTTCTTATAAAACCTCCATGAAAGCCCATCTACCAGAGGAGGTTCGGCATTTAAGGTCAAAACATTTTCTTCTTCAGCGCAAACAATCGAAACGCAGAGAGCGAAAAGGAGAGAGAGAAGAGGAAGTTTCTCCATTAGGGGAAAAACACAGAGCTTGGTGGATTTTCCATGGAAGCGTGGGTATTTATGAGCGTTGAGCGTGTGAAAGTCACATGCTGGATAAGTGAACAGACAGCGGATTGATCACAACTTCTCTGAAAAATTCTCAAACATGTAGGAAGAAAAGCAGAGTCTGATAGGAAGTGCATTCAAAGCTTGACTTTTTCTATTTTCCCCGGTAAACGACCGGCACGTAGTCAACGTCCTTAAAGATAAAGAAATGAATGAACTGTTTTTGGGTATGGATTATCGGCTTAAATCACACACATTAAGTTTTAATTTCGCATTCTGGTCAAGATGCACAGATGCACATTTCAGCCACGTGCGCACTAGATTTAAAAATGTTAAACACTTAGAGTTGACTGACATTCTCTAGACTTAATATGTTGCTTAGTGTGCATCGTTTAAGGTTGGCCCCCAACTCCTTCCAAGATGCATCTAAGTGTGCTATAAATGTGTGTATATTTTATCTTACATCCTCCAAGATTTGAACTTGTGACCACTTTTTATAAATAGAGAGTTAGAAATTGAATGTTGAACACAATATATCTTCTGTTTAAGTTACTCTTCTTTAATGATCACTTGGTTAAATGACAAAAAAAATATTTTATTTTAATGCATGATTGATAGTTTATTTAGTTGAAGGTTAAATATTTTATATATCGTTGTGTTAATTATATTTTGTGCCAAAAGTAATATATCACATGTTTCAATCTTTTAAATCATGTGTAAACAATTGATATGTTGTGTAGTTGTTGTATAGAAAATAATTCATAGTGTCAATTCTATGTCGTGTTGAAAGGAAAGTAATATGTCACAGGTTTCAACATTTTTTTCTCTTAGATCATATGTAAACATTTGATATGTTGTTGTGAGAAAATGATTGATGGAATGGTAAATTTTGTTGGTTGAAAATAGTAATGTTATCCTTCTAGAATAGAGTGAACTAGAAGACTTTTAAGCTTCATAAAGCTAAACATAACCTAATTTAGATTATATGTAAAATGTTAGCATGCACAATAGGTAGATTGTTAAAAAAATGACTAATGTAATGGTAAACTTTTTGAGTTGAAAGTAGAAGGGCATGCGTTTAAAACGTTCTACTATGAATAATTTCATTATTATTGTTATTGTGTAGGTTGGATAAAAGATTCATTGAAACCATAATAGAAAAAATCTTTCAAAAAAAAATCATCAAACTAGAAGTATAATTTATTTTGAAAAAAATATTTAAAAATGTAGAAAGAGGGACAAAAGATTGTTTTTGAAATTTAAAGGCATTTTCATAGCATATAGATATACAGAGAAAATAAATTTGACAATTTATCCCATAAATTGTCCAATATAATTTTTTGTTGTTTATGTTCATATCAACATGTCTCCTCTATATTAAATTTTCTATGTTAGTTGTATTAAAACTGGAGGCTAATCAATATTGAAAATTATTAATGTTGTGAAAGTGAGTGATGCTACTCATATTTTTTTATTGAGTCAATATTACAACCATTGACTCAAACTCGTTGTTACTTGTTTCAACAAGCCAATTCTTAGTCTGGCAAAGTGAATTGTACAATTTATTTTTTGAACTAAGAGTTAATTCTTCTTAAGTTCTTTTAGATCTTTCATTAACTAGACTCTTCTTAAATATACAATTGATTACCCCAAGATATTTATATCTAATTTGGATATGACTGGAAATATTTTGAATTTAATGTGTTATAGGCATATGTGATCATCACTACAACATCATCGTAGAAATGAAATTGCAACAAACCTTATAGTGGAGAAATAGTAACAAACCCATATGAGGAAACAATATCATGTTGTGAAGTCTCACAATAAACCATCAAGGAAAAGCAAAAAAAAAAAAGTGAAAATGTAGAGATATAAATCTTTTATGAGGTAGGGGAAATTTGATAAATTTATTTCATTAAAAAATATTATTTAAATATTATTATTTTTAAACAAAAATTAAATTTCAATTAAAACTTGGTGATTAACGATTTAACAAAAAAATAGTTTTTTTTCAATCAAAAAAAATCATGAATATTCTCATCAATCATGATTTTGATACTTTGCACCTATTTCTATTTCTATAATTTGAACTACAATAGACTTTAGTTTTATCATATTACAACATTATTGACTTAATACCTATTCTTTAATTTTATCACACTACAACATTATTGACTTAACTACATATAATTTAATATTATTTCCATTAATGTAATTTATAAATTAAAATTATGACTGATTGATCTTTTCTTTCTTATTAATAAAAAAGTATAACAGAAGTTTACAATCGATTATTTGAGTTGAAAAGTTGAACACAATGATTGTAATTAGAATTGAAATTTTGAAGAAAACAAGTCCTTCTTATCCATTTAATTTCAATTTCTAATTAGTACAATGATTTTAAAGCTAGCAAAAGATTTGCGATGTAAGATGTAGATACATTCCAGAGATCTTGGAATGTATGTATGTGTTTCAGCAATTATTTGAGCTCTTTAGGCTATTTATGATTTTTATTATTGTCGTGATAACATGTGAGTATCTACTATTGAGAAAATGAAAGCAAGCATGGGAATTATCAAGTGATGAAATATTTTAGTTGAATTTCACATGGAATGTTGCCCACTCAATGGGGAACAAGCCTGGCCTATATAAATAATGCTTTATTTCTTAGAGGTATGTCTATAAAATGAGACAATTCAACTTTTGATCATCCTAATCTTATTAATTTCAATTTTTATCATATAAGTAAGATGTATAAATTAAATATAGATCTTCTTTAGTAAACTATATGAAAGTGGTCATTCAAATACAATGCAAAGTATATGAAATTACAGAAAGCCCCTATACAACACAACCGTTTTTTCTCATTTTTTGTGTGTGCGGATGTAGATCCAACAATGGGAAAGTTACAGAGTGATAGACATTGCCAAACTTTGAATAGATGAAAACCAATAGATTAGGGTGCACAATGCCATTGCCATGTCAATTTGACTGAAATTTTTAGGAGACAATTGTGTAGAGCTTCCTAATTCTATTTTTGGTCATCTCTTGAAGCCTTTGTCTCCTCCTAAGTAGGGCACTCAGTGTATCCAGCACAGTCGACTCCAAATTTTAGTACCAATTTTTTTGTATTCTCATGTTCCAAATATTCCTTACTATTTTTGTTTCTCATAATGTGCTTTTTATCTTGTAAATCCTACATTATTTGCATACACACACTCAACCAATTGCAATCACATACAATCAAAAGAAGTCTGATTCCAAGGGAGTGCGGCTCTTCCTTGAGGACAACAAGCCAAGCCCACTCACACCTATAACAAGTATGGGAAAAAGAAATGACCCTAGGTTAATGTACATGTTAGTCTAAGATCACTTTTCCTGTAACATTCTAGAAATGATACTTAGTGACTGAGACAACATTTGTGTTAAGGTCACTTTCACCTAGTTGACTTGGAACCTTTATTTGTCTTAGCACTACAATGTTTGTATGTGTGTGAGTATGCTCTATGTTTATTGTTTTCTCCATGCTTGCTTCATGTCTTTCTTGTACACTTTGTGTCTTGTGTGTCTACTTTGTGTTTTTTCAGCATGTTTGTTTCATGTTTACTTTATGATTTTTGTGTCTTATGTTACTCAAGTCGTATGTGTATCTTACTTTGAGTATTTTGAGTGTAGGACATGGTGAGTGGATAGGATCCTACGCATGGGGGCCTTGCACATTCCTCCACTGAGTGTCATCCTATCTTCTATGTGTCTTGCTTTCAATTACTTTTTCCTTTACCATGGGTATAAATGTAAGTTGATACCCCAACTAAAGTGGGGGCTAAATGTATCATTGTAAATTATTTACCCTAACGATTTCATGTGGTATTTTGCAATGATTTTAGTGTGGTTTCCTCTAGTTCATTTTAAGAACATTTATGCTCTATGAGATCCTAAAATTCACTAATATGCCTACACTTAAATCACCATAAAATGCAAAGTTGAGACTAGGTCCTATGTTAAGGGCCTCAATATTTGGCTCCCCCTTTTGGATGCCTCTTTTTGGGTGGACCTAAGCACTCAATGCCCTAGTATTGTGAAAAGGGGTACAAATTTGGGATATTATAAGTGTTATTCTTTGCCATTCATGATTCAGTCTTCAATCTTTTGCATTTGATTGTTATTAGTCGATCTGTACTTAAAATAATCTTCTTATCCCTATACAAAGAGAATCTTTTATCCTTCATAAGGGATAGATAGCACTAGAATTCAATTCAATCTAGAGAAATCACAATGAATGAGCTATTAATCTAGAGAGTAGCATACACAGTCAACGAATTCTAATCACATGCAATCGAGCACACAAGTGCAATAGATGTATTGAACTAGATAAATTCATATACATTTATGGTGAGTAGATTTGAAACAACATAATATCATATACATTAAAACAAAACATTGTTAATTTTTTTTATTGTTGGTCAATTCAATCCACTAAAAACATGAGCAATTTTATCTAGTAACACATATATTAAAAAAAAGACCTCAGTGTGTTTTATTTTCGAGGCAAACTACTTTCCTAACTTTCCCCTATGTATACATTTTTAATGAATTTATCTCAAAAGCTATGCAATTCAATCCTAATAAACATCATAATTTTGATATTTGTTATTTACCCCACAATGGAAATTATAACAAATTAGGTAGTTGGTTACGATTTACCAAAATGCCTATTTCAAACTTTTAATAAGCTTGATGTTTAAGATAGTTTAACAACCTAACTTGCAGTCAACAAGGTTTTCAATGGACCTTTAAGCCTTGGAAATGTTTCATGTTATGATACAAAACATTTAGTGCAAAAGATGTTGATGTTGTCCCACACCTTAAAAAAGTAATTTCAAATCTGAAAAATAAAAACACTAAAAACAATTTGTTACGTCATCAACCATATGACATGTCTATCCATAATATCATTATTATCCTTTTGATAGAAAGGTTACGCCTCACAATGTGAATACTAGTAAATTATAACTTAATAATAAATATGGCTTTTCATTTATTTATTTTTAATTTAACCTTACATATAACATTTTATATAAAAAAATTATTCATGATAATGTATAATTTAAATTGTGCATTGCCATCTAATCATCTAAATATATTGTAGACATATATTTACAAATACATACACTACAATTTCCATTTTATGCATCTAAATCCTATTCATTTGCATATACTATTTTAAAGCTTCACATATACATATACGTCACTTTCTTCACCAACATTATATCTAGTTCATTTAAAGCTCATATATTTTCATTAATACTAATATAAATACATAAAATAAGGTTCATTAACATAGTCTTAACTTCCTCATAAAATTATCAAAAAAACATATTACTTAAAATAAATAATCATATACAAATTAGCACTTGAGCCTAGAATGAGTGTCGTCATAACAATTACACACATCTTCTAACATTCTTGCTTGGGCTATTAATTTTTATGTTGAATATTTGTTTATTTTAATAAAAAGATGGTACATACTTGAAAATCAAATACTTAACCATTAAATAGTTAAATTAAGTGATGGATAACACTTGCATCTTCTAAAATTATTACTCGAGCTATTAATTTTTATGTTGAATATTTATTTATTTTAATAAAAAGATGGTACATACTTGAAAATCAAATGCTTAACCATTAAATAGTTAAATTTAGTGATGCATAATGACCTACACCATAATCATTGTAGGTTAGTCACTTAGTGATCACATACTCTCGCAAATGTAAAGTGAGACTTTAAATTCAAATCATAATTAATATCTCAAAAATTTGATATGATATATCAAAACATTTTAGGATCTCTAAACAAAAAATATGACTTAGATAAATTGTTAGAAAGTAAACCACACTTAAATTACTTAACTTTAATAATTAACAAGCTTTATCTTTAAATTCATAACAAGTGAGATTATTTTATTTTAGTTTAGAGTTACATATGATATTATTAAAACAACTTTTCTCATAGACTAATTAACATTATATCTACAACATTAGAACAAAATCTTATTCTTCAAAGAAAGATCCTAAAGTGGGTGACGATTAAGCATAGCTCTCAAATGAGATTTACGGAATCAACAAAATCTTCCACTAAAGTGGCAATGGAAGAAGTTGGATTGGGGGCAGAACAGTTGGTTCTAATCTCCCCCGTGGTGCCTGTCAGTACGCTTAGTTGACTCATTTTTGCCATGGCAAGAGCAAATTTCTGAAAGAAGAGATCTTGATCTAGAGCAAAGTCTTTGACAATTTGTTTGGTGCGTTTATCTGTGTAAAGATCTTGATCAGATGTGAAGAGGCCTTGTCGATTCATGAGGTCCAGGTAATACTTGTTGTCGAATACATTGGGCGAGCGGATGTCTAATACAGTGGTGTTGGTGGTATTTGTGGTTGGACAAGTGACCTTCAAGTTCTTAGCAAAGCTCTTATTGAGAGTGGCATCTTGTGTGGGGTATAATCTTTCTGTAAATGATGTACAGTGTCCAATTCCTATGGTGTGCCCACCTATAGACACAAAAACAAAACCCCAAAAACCCAATTTATATATAGCTATGTACAAAATCAAAAGTAATTCAAGAAAGATGTAAAATGGGTAAGGGAAAGAACCTGAAAGAGCCACAAGGTCAGTAGCATCAAGGCCTTTGGCAGCAAGAGCATTAATGAGGGCAGAGGCATTGGAAGTTGGGGCTGGAAGGTTTGCAAGTGTCGCAGCTCTAGTGGCAAACTTCAAGCTGTCCCTCCGTCCTAGTGGCACTTTGTACTTTGGTCCTCCAGTCTGTTATAAAAAGTGTAGAGGATATTATACATTAGACAAATTATTTCTTTAAACATATCATAAATCCTTACAATTAGATGGGTTAGAGTCTTATGGGACTACCTCGTACTCCTTAGGGGAGGTACCCAACTGCACTACAAATGAAGCATACATACCTTACCTTTTGTGAGATTTGAACTTATGACCACTAGACCTGAGATCAACTTGTTAAATTTGAAATTTTCTGGGTGACTATATTTATTTAACTTTTCTCTATTTTCATTTTCTTTACCTCTGAGACGGAATAGCGAGCTGCCATAGCAGTGATATCTGCGCAGGAAACGATGACACCACAGGCCTTGTCCACACGCTCTTTAATGTCGTTTATTATTTCAAATGCTTTTTGCCGCAGGGTTAAATTTGGAGGAGCGTTTTGTTCACTTGGCCCACTTGCTGATCCATCCAGCAGAACAGAAGCATCACAGCCCTGTACAAAACCTTTCAACATTTAACACCAACCCAACAAAAAAAATAACAAACGGAGGAAAACAAATAAACCAGTTAAAACCCAACCTGAACAAAACAGTCATGAAAGTGAAGACGCAGTAAACCAGCGGCCTGAGTAACATCTTTCTTAAGATAAAACTTGATTCTTTCCTCGACAATGGATTCCAGTTTGGGGCAAGAGCTCTTATAAAACGTCCATGAAAGCCCATTTACAATAGGAGGGTCTGCATTTAAAGACAAAACATTCTCTACTTCAGCTACAGCAAACGAAAGGGAGAGAGCGAAAAACAAACAGAGCACAGGAACTTTCGCCATTGGAGAAAATCCAGAGCTTACTTTTCACAGTGAAGAACAGGAGCGTGGGTGCTGCGTATTTAACAGCGGGGAGCGTGTGAAAGTCTCATGGCGGCTGGACTGGATAATGGAAGTGGGACCAGCACACTGAACAGAAATCGGATTCGTAACTACTTTTCAATATTCTCTATTCGAGAAGAACTCCTTTCAAAGCTGTATTCCATCTAAAATAGCTTTTTTTAAAAATTCCCCGCGGAATAACCGGCACGTGTCTGAACGCGGCCGCTGTTTACGTGGGGCCCACCTAAAGGCAAATGTCAGGAATTCGTATGTTGAGCACGATTTTTCAATTGTTTAGTTCATCTTTTTCAATGATCACGTGGTTTAATGATAAAATAAATTTATTTTGTTTTAAAATATGTTGACTGTTTATTATTATTTTATTGTCCGAATGATAATTTATTTAGTTGAGGGAAGCAAGTTGCAGGTTTAAATGTTTTCTTTTGAGGTAATAATTAAATAATTAATATATTATGGTTAAACTGTTGACTGCTTGATAATTTATTTAGCTGAAAGAAGCAATTCTTTTCAGTTAATAATTAAATAAATGATATATTATGGTGTAAATTGTATTTGGGTTGATATGATATTTTGTAGGAGAGAATAAATTTTAGGTTGAAAATAGTAAGTTGGAAGAATTCCAAAGAGAACCCCTATTAATACAATTATTCAATGTGAGACTCTGGCGAGATTGTGGGTCCCACACTCAACAACTCTGACAAGTGTAGAAAATTTTGAATTGAAATATCTTAGTCGGTGGGGCACACGTTTCAAAGAAAAAGAGTTCATCTTATCTAGAAGGTATTAATTAGCATTTAGAGCACTTCGTACGATAATTGGTCATTCTACGGATAGGATTACTGCGTTGTAGAGCGTACGGTAAAAGATTAAGCGTACAGTACCGTAATTTACAAACTGTAAGGTGTAGATTCATTCCAGAGTTCTCGGAACTCATGTACACCGTTTCTTCAATCTGTTATTTGAGCCTCCTTAGGCAATACGATTTTTATAGTCGCCGTCACAATCATTGAGTCATTTATCCACCCACCCTTTAGAAATCCAAAGCAAAGTATGGCAATCGTGAAGTGACAAAATATCTTTTTTTGGGTAATATCTTAGTTGAATTTCACGTTTAATCTTCATTGCAATTAATGCTTTAATGAATCCTGCATTTTAATCTTCTCACCATTAATGCTTTAATGATTGTGCATTTCAACTCCCGTGATGTATATCCAGATATATGTACTGTAAATAATAAAAAAAATTAAGAATTGTAAAAGGAAAAGGGTCTGCAGGTGGGTCCAGTGGTAAAACCTGGGACTTTTTCTATCCTGGCTAAGGTTTGAGCCCCCCCCGTTTTCCAATAGTGGCCTTGCACTTAGTTATCTTAAATAAATTATTAAAAAAAAATATTTAAGATAGAAATAGATAAGTAGGATGTTTCTTCTAATGACACATATTCAATTTACAATTATAGTTAATAAAGAAAGTATTTAGGTTTTCATCATTATAGACACAAGCAAAACAATTAATATAATTTTCAACAGTTACACATGTAAGAAATATTGACAGCATATAGTGTTTCTATTATTTTTATTTTATTTTTTATTTTAGAATAAATAAATAAGTTAGATATTTTCTTTGTTTTTTAAGTAATTGTTATAAGTGTTAGTAAAATATATTATAATAAAAATAAACATAAACATCAAAATAATGTGAATGTAAGGACAATTTTGTCATAATGATCAATTCAATGACTTATATGTTGAAGTATGAGGAAGTATTGCTAGTAGTTTCTGGATTTGATTGTGTGAGAACTCTCTTGCATTCTGATGATGAATCACAGAGTGATTCGAAACACAATATTTGAATGGATTGTGGAAATCTTATAGCTTTGTATGAGGAAGTGATTGGTATTTTGTTATCAAAAGCAACAAAATGAATTTCATAATGCATAAAAATGCTATAGTAAATAGAAGTATGTCAATAAAAGGAGACAATAGAAGATCCAAAGTTTTCATCATCATAATCTTTTTAATTAATTTATTATTTTGGAAGTGAAATGTATAAATAAAATATAAGATCTTTTTTAGTAAACTTTTTGAAGCTTATTTATTAATTCTATTAAAATGTCATTGAAATATAGTGAAACTATATGAAGATCACAAAACTATTGAAATAAAAGTGTAATTATATAATTTCATGTAATCTTTACAATAATGGTGGTTATAAAATGAGCCGAGAGATTAGTTCATCAAATTTTTATATGAACATCATATGTTCATTTTATTGCAGCCCTAATAACACATGCTAATGGTCTTCCACGACGTCGTCTATGTAAAAGGTGGAAATTATGTGATGTAATACACCATCAACCACTTAATCTAACTCAAATATTTGATTGATAAATACATGTCATAAGAATTTGAGAATCTTTTATTATCACTTTATATGAATAATGTCAACATAGTGGGTAAAACTCAACTCCTAGCAAATCATAACAATTTAGACCCATCAAGTAAATTATCAAGCATTCACTTATTCTCTATGAAAAAACTATTTAATATGGATGAACAATGTACACGTATCATCTTCCAAGACAACTCCATAGTGATCTACATGATTAATCAGAGGACAAATAGAAAAATATATCATTTATAACTCTTGTAGATACCCAATACTACCCACACCTAACTACACACAATTTTGTTCCATTATAATGTTAATTACATAAAGTTAATTATTTAATTAACCTTTACAATAGTCTTCCAATCATGAATTAAAAAAATATAAAGTAATTATTTAATTAATTATAATTTATCATCATTTCCTTTATATTTCAACCTTAATTTAATAAATCCATGTTCATCAAGTTCATATCTTCATCCTCAAAGAATTAGATAAATACAAACTATTTATTTGATTCCCCCGCCCTCAATTAATTGGTTGAATAAATCTAATTAGTTGACTAGTTAATCCACTTGCACAAGTAAAATCATGATTAATCTAATTAATCATAGGTTACATCAATCTAATTTATTTAAAAGTCCTCTTATCTAATTCCAACCATCCATCTCACTTATTTTCATTAAGTGTTCCTATTCTTATAAAGGATTTTAGGCCATACATGATTACTGGGGATAGACCGTATAGAGTAAGATTTTGTGATAATTGCTTTAGTCACACAATAGCGCTAAGTCTTTTCCTTTCACAAAGTTGTTCTGGTATGTTTAATTTCTTTCTCATTGGACTTTTAAGGCTCAATAGAAGCCTTTGTTGAACTATGTGGTTGTTTTTTTTAAACCCTTATTTATAATCAAGGTTATAAGTAAATTCCATTGTTGGTAAAATAAATGGTTATTTGAATATGACATAACTTTATAATTTAATTCTAAATGAGTATTTGAAGGGCTTTGAAATCAAACTTCAAATTTAGGATTTCCAATTATTTGGAAATCTTGGAATTTAGTAAATTTCAAGTGTAGAAAATTCCTTAAGTGTCTTTTAGGGATTATAACATGTTGACTATTTATTAAGGCTAATAGCCCATTGTATAATATCTTGTGTTTGGGACTTGGGAATTGTTGTGCCTTGCACTCATGCCTCTTTTTGCTACTTGGTAAAATGAGGACCCCCCTCTTCTGTTTTCCTTAGTCCCCTAGGGGTTTTCACCCTAATGTTTTCATTGTCCTCTCCCTGTTTTCTTTTATCTTAGAACCCCTTCAATTTTTTCTTGTATCTTAAATATAATTATCAAATGACACCCTTACTCCAAAAATTTTAAAGAATGTTAGTCTATCTTAAGTGTTTTTATCAAATATCATTAATTCCTACTTAAGAAAATTGAGTCTTAAGTAGAAATTGAATCCAATCAAATCTTAATTAAAAAATTTAGTCTATCTTAAGTATAAAGAATCATCCATCATCAAATGAAATTGTTTTTTAAAGTCTTCAATTTTGATCCCCGGGCAACTATCATCCACCATCTTTCAAAACCCATCCATGATACCAAATCCCAATCCTTAATCAAAAAATACAATTTGAACATCAAAATTTGGTTAAGGACTTAATCTCCTTCATCTTCCATATTGTTTCACCATCACCAAAATCCTTCATCCAAGGATCCTAACCCTAATCCACTACCAAACATATCAAATCCAACCTTCCATTAAAAAATCAAGACCTTAATGTGATCCCATCCTTAACCAAAATGTATTTATCTAGCATTAAAGTCTATCTTAAGTACAGTCATAAAACACCACCAGTTCCTACTTAAGAACTTTGCCTATCTTATGGGGAAACCAATTCTAATCAACTCTTTCTTAATAATGTTCGTTTATCTTAAGTATAGAGAATATAACCTCATATAAATCATTTTAAGGTGTTAACATTTTATCTCAAAGCATTCATCATTCTTTGTCTTTTGAGAGTATCATCCATATCTAATCTCAATCCCCAAAACCGATTTCTTTTGGAAGCAATTTGGATGCCAAATCTAAAATGCATAAAGCCAAAAATCCACATGCATCCAAGGATCACCATGTCTCATTAAAAATACATTCCAAAGAAAAGAAAAATCTAATCCAAGATCAAAAAGTTAAATTCAAAAGGCCGCAAAAGCCTATGAATAAAAAATCAACATAAAAAAGCATGTTGATTCCAAATTACGCATTGAATCAATACATCTTAAAGAGCAATCAAAATTGGCATCCAAACTTGCTAATCTAATAGCTTCCTCCTCTCCTAAGTCCTCCAATCATCTATAAAAGTATCTCCTCCAAATTCATTTTGGATCCCTACGTGCCACAATCCAAATTCACCCCTTCACAAAACCTACTTCTTCAAAACTTCATCACCCTTCAAGATGTGTGCTAGTGTTGATCTTGTCAACATTGTTAGAAACATGGTTGTTTTTGCACCAAAATATTGACTTGTTAATGCCCACTACAACTGCAAGATTTAATGAATCCACAGTAAGCGGTTAAGTCATGCCACAACCTAAGTGTTGCACCACATAACATAAGGAGACCAAGGGCGCACACCTTGCAACAATCCCCCCAAACGCAAGCGAGTGGTTTGAACCTGTGACCTAGGCTCTGATACCACTTGTTAGAAACACGATTGTCATTACACTAAAAGATTGACCTGAAGTAATGCTTGATACAATCACAAGATTTAATGAATCGACGGGAGGTGGTTAAGCCATGTCACAAACCCAAGCACTACACTGCACAACACAAGGAGACCAAGGGCGCACAATCTACAACAAACTTTCCAGCCACTCATATACAAGTCTTTCATCATCCCACCCATAATCCAAAATTCATCCCCCATCATCCTCCTTTAATCCAATCCTTTTCATAGATCTTTATCACTCTCCATTTCCCCATCCATTTCATCCCTCTGTCATCATTTTACCAACATCTATGAGCATACTTTCGATTATCAGGTCCACTATACCACATTTTCAAGGGACATCATAAATGGAACTAGATGCTTGAGTCCTTCCTCCATATTACATCCACTATCTCTGGTAACAACAATGTAGGAAAACTGAGAGGGGGGTGAATCAATTTTCACCAAACTTAATCTCAACTTCAGATCTGATCAAGAACAACAATATAAAATATAAACACCACATCAATAGCACACATAACACATATATTTTTGATGTGGAAAACCTGGTTAAGGGAAAAACCATGGTGGGATCCTACCCACAATATGATGATACTTTACAGTAGTGTGTGTAAGTATTACAATGCAGAATGCGCATGCATTCAAGCACACTGCTTAGAGCTCACTTCTCAAAAACCACAAAGGGATACAACCCTAGGAAGGCTCACTACCTTACAAAGATCAGACAACAATCCAGATTACATGAATTGAAAGAATAGCATCTCCAAATGCCTGATCACAGTTCCGGTTAAGCACATTGCCTGCACTGCAACTCACTTCTTCACTTCTTCACTCTTTTGAAAGATTAATTTTCTTGTTCACACATACAACACTCTCAAAGAAAATAGACACAACTGCAGACATACATCTTACATGATTACAACACTTATTTATACAAATCATCAACCTTAACCTCAAGGTCAGCTCAGTGCATAAAACCTAATTACAAAATTACATCACACAATACATAAATAAATATGCAGATCAATACAATGTCAGAAAGGACATAGCATGGACTCAAATCAAAACCTTGAACACGCAAGACCATCAAATATCTTGTCAAGATCATCCGCAACACGCAAGAACCATCAAGTCGGCCAAAAAGTCGTATAACACGAAGAATACCACCGGACCAATAAAATATTCAATAATGTGCACCACGATCAATGCGGGCAACCAAAATGCATAGAACACAATCAAAGAACATCAACAAGAAACATGAATTCCTCTGCAACAACCGCAACAACTTGGATAACTAGAATCATCATCATTTCATCACCAAAGCTCAAGAACACCAACAACAAACTGAAAGATACGCTAATGAAGTTCCAATCATGAACATCTTGAGCTAAGGACACACATGAACATCCCGAACACTCTCCAAAATATGCACAACATAAAGAATCAATTTTGGAACAATGCAAGCTAGAAAATTGCAACTCTGCAATACAAAATCAACAGAAAAACTAATCATCACACCAGATCACATAAATCGATCAAATCACCTTCTAAAACACTAAAACTCATACTGAATCAACTAGAGATAATTATTTCAAAACCGATTAATCTGGAGATCAACACATCTGCAACCAAACCAACTCTCTGCAACACCGAAGCACAAGAAAAACAAAAATATGTTGACATCAATGACAACAACACATTCCAAAAAATCTAATATCCAACATATCTTATATATCCACTTATCCACCTTCTTATCCCTATCCCTTGATATTTCAAAAAAGTTAAAAGAAAATGAAAAAAATGAAAAAAGTAAAGAGAAATTAGTCATCTGATGGTAAAAACTAGAACCTTGGGAAAGTGACATGATGAAAAGCTAGTAGATAAACATCATGTGTAGTACCTAATCCTCTTGCACTCTATACTTGGGAGCAACCTTCATCCATAATATCTTACCCACCACATAATCCATTATCTCTCATTCCCTATGCATCATCCTATCCAACTCCACCCTCTCTTTTCCACCTTTGATTTTCACAAGGCTAAGAATCCTCATAACCATCATGTATCTTATCTATCTCATCTTATCTACTTGTTTCATTTCATATCCCTTATCCCATATCCTTTATTCATGTCCAATTACATCCTCCCTTCCCTCCCTTGATCTTCATAAGGACAGTAGATAAATATTCAATGCATACATCTATATCTTATCCACTCGAGTGATTTTTGATAATATTACCCATATCCTCTAATATCCTCCATGTCTCTCATCTTATATTTATCTTTCCATCCTATCAAAATACACCCCCTTCCCTTCTTTGATCTTGATAAGGATCCCAAGAGAAAAGTGTTAGTCCCAACTAGTGCTGAGAGGGGAGGGGTGAATCAACACTTAATCACAATTTCACAATTTAACTTTTATCTTAAATCTTCATTCATCTAAGATCCAACAATATACTTAATCACTGAAGTAAAATATGCAAGCATGAAATGTTGACAGTGACACCAAGGATTTATCTCATGGAAACCTAATAGGGAGAAAACCATAGTGTGAGTAGGAACTCACAAAATTTTCACTCTTCTGGAGTACGCCCGGTTAAGAGCCATCCATGTCAGGAGATTACAAAGACATTGTTAGGTGCCACCCAGTTAAGGGATTTGATCAAGGTTGGTTAGTACCTTTACCTTGTTAAAGGTATCCTGGTTAAAGGACTTAGAACATCAGTTAAGATGTTACCCGATTAAGGGATTTTACAATAGGGACCTGTTAAAGTCCACCCAGTTAAGGGATTTATGTTGCAGTTGTTAGAAAGCAACAGATGGATGATCTGCTGAATTAGCTACTAATAGCTTGATCAGATCTCAATATGCATTCCACTCAATACACATCGGTTGTGTCTTCTCTACACAACACCGGTTTCCTTCTTACACCTTCGACTATTCACTCAGCCGGTTACCTATCCCTTGGCACTGCACTGTGTCGATCCTCTGACCTTTGGCTATGCACTCTGTCAGTCCTCTGTCCTTCGGCTCTGCACTTATCTAGTCCTCTATCCTTCGGCTCTACACTCAACCTATCCTCTGTCCTTCGGCTCTGCACTCAGTCGGTTCTCTTTCTGTCGACTCTGCACTTAGTCGATATACCTCACACACACACTCAACTGTGCTAACACCTCTTAGCACTTCCTCTCACTCTGCTCTTCACCTTGGATCGCCTTCAACAAGATTTCCTTTTTTCAAATTTCACGATCAAAACTTTCAGAAGGAGCTCCAGAACTCTTTATATATTTTCTGTCGACATCTTCAGGCATATCCTCAATTAGATCAATCAAGAATTTTAGAAGATTTCAAACCCAAACTCTCTCACTCTTTCTCTACGTGCCTTTCAACAATTTTGCTAAGTGTTCAACCAGTTCTACCACCACATCTCCCAAGGATAGAAACTTCTGAGTCAAGTTTAGTCAAATCAATGCGAACCAGAGAATCCTCATGTAATCATGCTTGACTACATGATAACTGAAAATTAACTTTACCAACAAATGATTTGGTGTAGACACAAGCTTACCAACTCATTCTTTGCCACCGCAACTAAATGGTCGATCACTACTCTAAGATTTATGGTGATCGTCTGTCTTCCTTCTATCATACCGGTGTACCGGTATGTAACTACACTTCTTACTTTACCGGTTCATTCTTTGGCTATCGGTTTGTTGTGCTAGCATCATGTCTCTCCCCTATTTGCCAGTGAGTTACCGGTTGGTTGGAGCAAACAAGTTTCCTTGCCTAAGTCACCTTTTGTGACTTCACCACCACCAGAGTGACCAATCTTTCTGAGTGATAGATCGGTTAACTTAATTTATCTTTCCTTGAGCTGAACTAAACTTTGGTCATTCAATACCAATGTTGTTTCCATTTACTATTTCTTACTGAACAACAACACCACTCTACCTATACCACTTCACCAGTAAGTGTTGGACATCAATGGCAAACACTTCAAAATTTGGCTAATTAGATGCATGCTTCTTCATCTTTGTAACAGTCCAGTCATTCTGCCCTAAGTGAAGAATATCTCCCCCTGTCACTGATATCTGCCAATGCTCACCAATTCTCAAACACTCTAAACATATCTCCCCCTTTGACAACAATGCCAAGGAGTCCATTCTGAACACTTACAAGACTGCTCCCCCTAACTAGAGTAGTCCACACTCATCAATCTAGTTGTTTTTATTTGAAAAACTTGAAATTATACTAGATTGATGCAGAACCTTGTTTGCTTACTATACTAAATGGAGGGGCATAACCCCCAACTTACCTCTGAGATAGTCAAAGGTTTCCTTCTATAGTGGCTTGGTGAATATATCAACCACCTACTCTTTTGTTGGTATGTACTCCAACACCACTTCCTTTTCTTGAAATTGTTCCCTTAGATAGTGATATTTGATGGCTATATGCTTCATTTTGGAGTGCATCACCGGGTTCTTAGATATGTCAATGGCATTGGTGTTGTCACAATGAATCACTACCGGTCCAACCACTTTTTCTTGAATTCCTTCCAGCAGTTGCTTGATCCAAACTATATGTGTGCAGTTAATTGCAACAGCTACATACTCAGCTTCAGTTGTAGATTGAGATATGCAGTTTTGTTTCTTACTTGTCCAAGATACAATCCTTTCTTCGAGAAAGAATACTCCTCCACTGGTTCTCTTCATGTCATCGATATTTCCAGCCCAATCTGAATTAGTGAAGACACTTAGACTAAAATCTCCTTTGTGTGGATACTAGAGACCATACTCATTAGTCCTTTTTAGGTATCTGAGTATTCTTTTGACTACCATCATGTGAGTTTCTTTTGGATTTGCAAAAAATATAGCAACCAAACCAATAGCTTGTGCTATGTCTGGTCTTCTATGTACTGCATACTGTAATTTACTGATCATGGACCGATAAAGTGTCTCATTCACTTCTTCAGCCTCATCATGTTTAGATAGGTTGCAACTAGTAACCATTGGAGTTCCAATAGGTTTGCAATCTTCCATTCTGAAAGTCTTAAGAATTTCTTTTATGTACTTACTTTGACTGATAAAGATGTCATTCTTTAATTGAGAAACTTGTAGGCCAATAAAAAACTAAATCTCACCAATCATGGACATCTCAAATTCTTGTTGCATTTGTCCTACAAAGCTTTTGCTCATCTCCCCCAAAGATGATGTCATCTACAAAGATCTCAACAGTTAGGTGTTTTCCTTAAGCTCCACTAATTAGATATAGGTTATTGTTATCACTGGTTCTTTTGAACCCAATGCTTAGCAGATATGAGTGTAACCTCTCATACCAATCTCTCTGTGCTTGTTTTAGTCCATATAGAGCGTTCTGCAACCTGCATACCATATTCTTCCCATCTTCATATGCAAACCCTTCTGGTTGCTCTATGTATACTTCTTCCTCTAACACCCCATTTAAGAACGTCTATTTGACATCCATTTGGTATACTTTAAACCTTTTATAAGTAGCATAGGCCAGTAGAATTATGACCCCTTACAGTCTAGCTATCGGTGCAAAGGTTTCTCCATAGTCCAAACCTTTTTTTTTAGCATAGCCCTTACAGACCAATCTTACCTCGTTTCTTATTACCTTACCAGTTTCATCCATCTTATTTCTGAACACCCACTTGGTGCCTATTATTGTATATGGTAAAAATGGAAACAACAATATTGAAAGACTGAATAGATTCAACCATAAAACCCTAGCCTAACAAAAACAAAGATCCACCATAACATATGAAGATTACATAAGACAATGCAAATCAATGAAATCACAAAGGTTATACCATGACATGTCCAATAGGGTTTGGATCTCTATTCTTCCTATCTCCATTGATTTTGCTTGATATATTTGCTCTCAGATTTTATGTTTGCACGAGATCTCAACAAAGAATGGAAATGTGGTTGATAGCTAGATCGCATATGAAAGCTCGAATGCTAGAATGCTTGGGAGTCTGAATGCTTAAAAGATCATTAGGGTTGATAATGAAAGAATCATCTTCTTATATAGAAGACACTATAAGAAATGGAGGGATAAGATTGAGAGGTGTAAAAGAGAAATGGTCGGCTAAGATTAGAGGGTAGGTAGAGGAAATAAGAAAATAATGAGAGGGTAGGTAGTGTAGGAATCAAGAGATGAATGACATGTGTCATAGGTAGAAAAGGTTAATGAATTAATTAAATAAATAAAGATTTATTTAATTAATAGAAGAAGTGGGATTAATTAAATAAATAAGAGTATTTATTTAATTTAAGGGAAGGATAATTTAAATAAATAAAAATATTTATTTAATTAGATAGGACAATTTTAGGTGTCTACATTTTGCCCCTCTTTGAGACAATGTAGCTTGTCGCATTGTTTCAAAGAAGATAAGATGAATTGATACAAAGTTGCACCAAGATGGGAATGATATGCCCCCTCGAGAGATTGGATGAAAATGTCTAAAAAGATCACAGACAATCTCTTGATAAGAAATAAATGCTAGAAAGGATAAGATAGAGTGACAAAGTCATGAGATAAAGAAGACTGACGTGGGAGGCTAGGGCTAGGGTAGTGTATAATATAGACTACGAGGGAGAACATTCTCATTGTCATCCACACAGCTAAGAGATTAGAGTGCAAAGAGAGTAGAGAGCAGTCAACAAAAATGGCATTGGTGCACAGATTCGATCGTGTTCACCGATATCAGAGGCCAACAAATGCAGGAGAGCCGGTAAGTACCACAAAACCTCCTTGTACCTTATTGCATTAATTGTTGTCATAAATGCATGTTAGGTAGGGTAATAAATGTGCATTAGGTAGATTGCAAAAAATATCAAGCGGGGGGGAAAAATGCTAAGGTGTGTTTGCGTTGGTGCCAGGCACTTCTGGGTAGGCTAGGCGCATCAGTGTCAAGTATAACTGCGTTTGTGATTGTAATAGTGTGTGTGTTAGATGTGAGCACATCGGTGAAATGAAGGTGCGTTTATGCAGTATGCAAGTGTGTTTGTGTCATGAATGCGCATTTGTGCAGTATGTAGGACAGGCGCATTTGTGAAGTATGCAAGCGTGTTTGTGTCATGAATGCATATTTATGTCTTCAAGGTTGAATCGACGGTTTTGTGATAAACATACACCGTCGATTGGATAAGTTGCTGAGAGGATACACTCAAACAGGTCCTCTAGGGAAGACTAGGGTAGCAAATAGGGCTAGGATTGAAAATTATGTGATAGAACATACATTGCCAATCAGGAAACTACTCAAGAGGATACAGTCAAGCAGAGGCCCTAGGATAGGATAAAGCGAGGCACTTTTTGATGAATAGGGAGTACTATAGAAATTGACAATTCTGTGATAGAACATACGTTGTCAATTGGATTAGGCTGAAATTGACAATTCTGTGATAGAACATATGTTGTCAAATGGATAAGCTACTCAAGAGGATACACTCAAGTAGGTGCCCTAAAAGATAAGATAAAAGAAGCACTTTGTGATGAACAGGGAATGCTACTAGGATAGATTGACATATGATAAATATAAGCACTAGGATAAAAAAGTAGCACTTTGTGATGAACAAAGAGTACCACTAGGATAAAGTGCCATATGATAGATATAAGCACTAGGATAAAAAAGAAGCACTTTGTGATGAACAGGGAGTACCACTAGAATAAAGTGTCATATGATATATATAAGCACTAGGATAAAATGCAATACTTTGTGATGAACAGGGAGTACCACTAGGATTGACACGGTTGATTTGCTTGACTGCAGGAGGACTTACCTATGATGGAGTCACAGGAGAGATTCTCTTCGACTCAGAGTTTATGACCAGAGCTAACATTTGAGGATAGAGCAGCAGTTGAGGCTATGGACCTACAATATATTATGTATGTGCTTGAGTTTTGGGAAAACATGGGTTTGCTGACTGCATTAGCTGAGAGATGGCACTCAAAGACATGTACTTTTAATTTGCTGATGGGTGAGATGACAGTCACCTTAGAGGATGTGTACAGGATACTGAGGATACCGATCGTTAGGGAGTTAGTTCCTTACTATCGAGAGGGAGATAGGGATGCACTGAGACGAGTGTTTCAGGATCCAGGACTAGAGATGAGGGTTGTACATGTGGCTTGGGACATGGTGATGGCAGGAGTGATCAGTGGGTTCCTCTGTCCAAACAAGGTGACACGAGGGTTGGTTGTGGGAAGGGGGAGGACACTAGAGACATTGGTGACTGAGCACACCAAGTTTGCATGGGGACCGTGTCTGTTGGCACACTTGTACTATGAGCTACATCAGTTTGTATATCATGGATCAACAGGATTAGGATGCAGAGTGACATTGTTGCAAGTATGGGCATATGAGAATCTTTCAGTGACACGACCGATACACTTTAGAGGTAGAAGACATGGGCGCATCTATGTGTATCTGTATGATATGATTACTTCACAGCCACAGATTGGGAGGCTAGAGTATTGGCGCAGGGTTATGGACGAGATAGACAATGTGGTATGGAGGCCTTACTTAGACTGTGAGGAGTGGGAGGATGGCGCGGTGGAGCTGCCATATGTATTCAGGAGTAGGTATCTGATAGGGAGGACACCGTATGTCATTGAGCGGTAGTTGATAGATAGGGTATGCAGGTAGTTCGGCAGGATACAACGGATGCCACAAGGGTCGGGGATGTATGTGCGGATAGTGAGGGATCAAGTGCATTTAGGGCCATTATTGTCATATGATCAGGCTATGACACAACTTCTAGAGATGGTTCCCATGCCTTGGGACATATGTGTTAGGCCCAATATGGAAAGCTAATGTACTAAGAGGGGAGGGGTGAATCAGTACTTCAAATCCTTTTATTAACATTATCTTTACTGTTATGCATAAACCAAAAACTATTGTAACATAACATAAAGTTAAAACAAATAAATAAAAATCATACATGATTCACTCCATAACACATATATTTTGGTTACACAGAAACTCTTGGTTAGAGAGAAAAACTGCGGTGGGGATGGCACCCACAACCTCACTACTGCAATAATAAAGGTTGCTCGGTTAGAGCTACATGTTTAGCTATTTCTGATAGCTTACCCTGTTAGGAGTATCAAGATCTGTTAGATCTACCTTGCTAAAGTATTTTACAACACTTAATCTAAACGTTGCACCTGGTTAGAGGCTTTACAATTTATAGACTTGATTAGAGTCTTATAGCAGATTCTATGCGCTCAAAATAAGATTACCTTGCTTATAGCATACCTCGGTAACCCATATAGTAACTCGGTAAACCCTTCTGTTTACTCTGTTCTTTGACTGTTCTCTGAAATCCTTCTCGGTGACCTTTGTGTCTCTGTAACAGTCATAACATTTAGTGCTTTCACATGTCTTGCTTCATATATTTCTATATCTTCCTTTCCATCATACTACATGTATCTCTGATCTTAATCCATGTTGTATAAATAGATCTCTTATGTCGGTGATCCATTCATTGCTTCAATCTTAAAAACATGTTTTATTGAATGAATAACCATGCAAAATATTTCATTGGTTAGATGACCTCAAAATCATACACAATCTTTAAGTGCAATTTCCAATGTGATAATGGTTCTATGTTCCTTGATCTTGTAACACATTTCCATATGTATGTCCAGGTTCAATGAATCTGGTAACACATTTCACTTGGTGTATATCAACTCGGTGTATCATCTTTGCTACTCGGTAGACATGGAATGATACTTGGTAGACAGCTCGGTGCATACTGGGCTCTGTGACTACTTTCTTCTATAACCGACTGGATTGTGCATATCGACTGAATATTTCAGTAGAGATAACCGACTAGAGTATATAGAATAACTTTGAACATAAAACTAATGGCAACTTGATAAGTAGTAACAATATGGGCAAATGTGGAGGATGCAAGGATGGATGCAGAGTATACTATATATTGGACAAAGCATCTGTTTCCATGGCTGACGGATCTAGGGGAGCTGATAGCGGGAGATGGTGGATGGAGGTGATGGAGATGATAGTGGAGATGGCGAAGGTAGAGGCCGACGATGGAGGTGGGGCATAATGGTAGAGAGGAGAGTGGCTCAGAGGAGAGAGTGCAGAGAGGAGAGACAGATGCATGTAGTGAGGAGTAGAGGTGGATTATCATTACATGTGCCAGCAGCACAGGTTCCCAGATAGGTACAGGGATGGGGACAGGGACAGGGTGAGGGGAGAGGGGATGAGGAGGATGAACTATTATCCTTGAGGAAGATCTGCCAGGGATAGGCAAATGAGATCCAAGATCTGGAGAGGGATGCAACTAGACTTGGGAGATAGTTGAGGGACACTGAGCGGGAGAGGGATCAGGCTATTCAATGCTATAAAAAGGCTGAGACAACACTGAGGGCAGGGAGACAGGTAGTAGAGGACACAGGGGACATATACTCCTATGTTCTGCGGGCAGGGGAGGAGATAGCCTAATGGAGAGACATGTACTATAGAGTGGTGCCACCAGATTAGCGGGCTAGGAGCTTATGGAGACTGTTGCGGACGACGATGTCCACTGGAGAGAGAGATGGGTGATAGGCGTCTAGTGGTGGGGTCATGGGTCCTCCACCACCACCAGATAGAGGGGGCAGGAGAGATGATCCTGGGGCGGGTCCTTCCAGGGCTCAAACTCCATCGAGGCTAGCTGGCTCCAAGGGAGGGAGTTCATCATAGCCTTAGAGGGCTCCCTATGTATCAGTGTTGTACCATTTTGTATGATGATGTAGACACCTTCAGGTGATTGTAGCCATATTATTTTGACATCAATGTATCATTCCACTTGTGATTTTGATATATATATGAGATGATTCATCCTTGCGGCAACTATATGCATGTGTACCAATGTGATGCTTATGATATGGATGCAAATATGTACATGATGAAATACAATATTTTTTTGTTCTTTTTCTAGGTTTTATATGTTATGTAAATGCAAATACAAATGTATGAAATACAAATGAATATGATGATGCAAATAACTATTTACATGATGAGAATGTGAAATATGATAATGTGTTGTGTGCAGGATGTGATGTAATTGTGATATCTATATGAGTGTATGAAATGCTAACATGTGTTGTGTGCAGGATGTGATGTAATTGTGATATCTATATGAATGTATGAAATGCTAACATGTGATAATGCAGGTGCAAGCTACATGAAATGCAAATATTTTTGGTGTGTCATTATACCCAGTCATGTGATAGCAGGCTACACGGACTCAAGAAGGATGATGGAGGTCACTCAAGAAAGGGGGATGGAAGATAGAAGATATGGAAGTGAAAGAAATTCATGTGCTATTATCATCATTGAGCTTTATTATGGCAAGTAGGTTATGACAATCGAGGTATATGTTCAACCCAGAAAGTCATTGTACCCGTTTGCATGGAGATCAAACAGTCGCAAACAAAGAATGCCCTAGTTCACACTAGACTCACAACGTCCTCATATCCTTGGACAAGTCATAGCATTACTAAGAGACAATCCATAGACAACAAAGAAAAATAGGTGACGATACCCCATCCTTACCTTTCTAGTCAAAGACATCCTGGAGATAAAATCTCTAGTCAGAGACAACCTAGAAAAGATAAAATACATGTCACCAAAAGATAAAATCAAAAGAAAACCAAGACTCGACACCAACATCCACTATAGTCCTCAAGTTTAGTGTCTCTTGTCACTTGTATAAGTCTATTTGATTGTGGTCACAATGTTTACTTTCACAAAAGGATAGATAGAACTGAACCATAATTTTGTTTGAATCTATTGAAAGATTTGATTTGTTGAAGCCTATTGTTGTTGTTGCGTCTCATCTGAAACTGACTGAATCCATGAAATTGATACTTTATTGCGGAGAAGGTGAAACTTTATTATGGATTTGCATAGATAGACTGAACAAAACTGGAAGAAATTGTACTCCTTAGAATGTGTGATTCTCTTAGTTCCACCCCATCACTAGACGTGGCATTTTCCTTAGCCACAGATAGGAGCTAATTTATTATGGATGGAAAGGGGGTGAAAATGAGGGATTATTATGAATGGCTAACCAATCTTAGGTAGATCAATAACAAACCATGATGGGAATGGGTAAGTTTATTATGAATGGATAGGCTGTGAGTGTGTGCAAAGTGAAGGAGGAAATGGAATCCTAAAGGAGGGAGGAGAAATGTCTCTACACATGGCATCGGTGACCCGATTTTCACCATGGTACTTGCCCAGGGAGCCACCGAAGTGGTTTTCACCATTGGACGAATTTTTTTCTCTTTACTTTTTTTTAATTTATTTTTTTAATTTTTTTGTGTCATAAGACGCCTATTTGCCAGGTTTTCACCAAGTAACGATTTTTTCATTTTTATGATTTTTTTTTGTATTTTTGGATTTTTTTATTTTTTATTTTTGAATTAGGATATTCTGAAGAGCTATATGTAAAACCTACGAAGGTGGATATTGTTGATAGGATCCTCAAAAGGTTCACCCTCTAGGGTTGAGAGTTGATATGCACCGGATCCATAGGTTGTTGTAATAATGTAAGGACCAAGCCAATTTGGTTCGAACTTGCCCTTCTTCTCTTTGTCTTGCTGATTTCTTGGATTCTCTTTGAGAACTAAATCACCTACCTCAAATGTACAAGGCTTAACCTTATGATTGTAGCTGCATTGTTCCTTAACCAAATGATGTGTAGCTCGAGTGACTGTCATCCTTGATAAAGGAACTGAGATAGAATTACTAGAGTGTGGACTACACAGGCCCGTATGTGTCGTGTCACCTAAAGAAGTTTGGGCGTCCCTGATAACAAATTCCTTCGAGGAAGCTTCATTAAAGGTCCATGATGCATCGCCAAAAGGGGATGGATGTGTGGAACAAGTGGATGAGGAATTAAGGCTTATGATTGCAAAAAGAAGTGAAAGTAGCATGTCATGATGGAGACTTGGGATCAACAAGTATGCTTTTTTATTGGACATTTTAGAACTTTTTCCCCCAATTATTTTTATATTAGGGGAGATCATCTCTTTCTCTTTTTCTTTCATAGGATTTTTATCCTTGACCTTGATTTTTGCAGAGTCCAATGGATTTTGATTTTGATTTGGACTGAAGGACTTCTCTTTAGTTTTGACTTTTAGATTTTTCTTTTCAAAGCTTGATTATTTATCCCTAATGAGTATGGAATTTTCTGATTCTTGTTGATCTAAGTTTGGGAGAGGAGTGGAAATGGAAGGAGTGGATGAAATGGTAAAGCTATTTGAGTTCTCAAGAGGGTTGGTGATACATTCAATAGATTCTTTGTTGGAACCACTCTTAGGACTATTGATATCAAGAGATGCTTGCACCACTAGAGGAGATTTGCATTCAGACTTAGTAGCCACAACACTAGGTGGTTCACACCCAATTCCTTGACATTGCAAATTGTTTATAGTTTGTTCTTGTTGACTAAATGTCTTAGGAGATAGTGGGACTTGATCAACATGAAAGATATACTCACCACATCCCATGTCTTTAATCTTGAAATTTTCTTTGATCTCTACTTGTTTTGATGTAGAAGCTTTCAAGGATTCAAGATCGACATATGCTGATGAAGGAACAACTTCTCAATTGATTGGGATTGTTATTTTTGATCTAGGTCACATATTGTTGCAATATATGAATGGCTTTCAATTATCTTTGATGGTCACTTCAACTCCATTGTGTGGAAACTTGATACATTGATGATATGTTGAGGGAATAGCTCTCATTTCATGAATTTATGGACGTCCTAGCAATATGTTGTATGTGAGATCGAGGTCTAGGACTTGAAAAACCACATCCTTGTAGCTGGCCCTACTCTAAGAGGTAAGGTGACTGTGCCTTTGGATGAATGCTCTTCATCATCATATGCCTTGATGGTAATTTTGTTTGTAGCATTCACAACTTTATTTGAATATCCCAATTGTATTATTGTGTTCAAAGTACATATATTAAGAACAACTCCTCCATCTATCAAGACACGTGTTGGGTCTCAAATCAATAGATTGGATAGGTTCTAAGGAAATGCCAACTTCTATGCTCAAACCTTCGGATTGAATTGGCCAACTTATAGAGTGAACCTATTTGGTTACTAACTCTCTCACTTTAGGCTCTGCAGAACCTAGGTGGGTATACCTACTCACTAGTTGTTCCTTCAACTAATGTTTTTTATAGCAGATTTAGTGTCTTGATCTAACTTCCTCCTATCTTAGAATGGCATAAGCTCCTAGGATGGAGATATAGCAGATGAGTTCAAGATTGTTGTTGTAGAAGCTATTTGATCTTTATTCTAGAATTCCTACTCAACTACTCCTATTACTTTTAATGTGAAAGTATGAATTGATGAGTTGTATTTTATAGATGACCAGTGCCTTTCTTTGGTATTTGGGCTACAAAGTCTTTATATCTCTTTAGGACTTATTATGTAAACTTATGAGACATATTTTAAACCCACCCCCTCTCGATGAGTATGTCAGTTACTATTTCTTATGAGCTCTACTTCAATGTCTATATTGTAAACCGCCTGAATGAATTTAACTCTAACCTTAAGAGACCATCCAAGGAAGAAATACAAGGAACAATTACAATTCGCAAGTAAATATTTTTAATCCAAATCTACAATATGATACACATAATTTTACTGGAAGAACACAAATAACCTTATCTCCTTTAGATAATATCATAAGCAATTGCCTGCAGAAAAATGCAGTAATTTGCAACACATATGCAAAGGAAAAATAATTGATTATATTATATATATTCACCAAAATAGTACAGTGGTAAGCCTGAGGCTATAATCTACTTCTTTCTGTAATTATTATCCATATTACAAAAGCTCCCTCCTTTATATGAGAGTATACATCATCACCAAGCATTGTGGCTTTTCAACATATAACCGTTAACTAACAATTTTGTTTCGAACATTACTTCGACTAGGTATTCTCTCCCTTCATCGAAATGTTGCATTCAGTCATTATGGTTATCTCCTCATCGATACCTATTTGATATCCATCAGGTTTTTATGTCGAAGAAACCTTGGGCTTCAGTGACCTCCTTTATTTTTCCACTGAAATACCTCTTCCATCGATATCACTATGCCCCGTCGATGAATGGATCTATTGTCTCATCGAAGCCTTTCTTTATCCTCTCTTGTCATCTTCTACCAATAAAGTTGTATTGGCGAAACAACACATATCAGAGACATGCCTTTTAGCCTCCTCAAAACCTATTTCCTCATCGATATATATCTGGTGTCCATCAGGTTTCATGTCGAAGAAACCTTGGGCTTCGATAACTTCCTTTATCCTTCCATCGAAACACTTTTTCTATCGACATCACTACACTCCTTCGATGAATGGGTCTATTGTTTCATCGAGGCCGTCTTTCTTTTGATGATTTGCTTCCACTATCATCTTTCATCGATGAGCTCATTAGTAATCTTCCTCGATAAAGTTGCATCGGTAAAACCACACATATCGGTAACATGCCCTTTAGCCTCCTCGAAACTCATATTCTTATCGATATCTTTTATCGATGTAGCTTCCTTCTGTTTGATCGATATCATCCTTTTGATAAGAATGCTTCTTTTGGTAAGTTTCCTTCATGTTGCGCCAATGGTATTATTCCCTCGGAAGCCTTTTCCCATCGATGAAAACTGTCTCTGCTTTCTTCGATATCCTCTTTCGATGGAATCATTGCTTTCGATGAGTCCCTTTTAGAGTTCATTGGTGTTCCCTTTCCTTCAATACCCTTTTTATATTGATGAGACATCACTGGGTCTCATCGATACTATTTGAATTTTGGATATTTCGATAGAATGCTATTAAACTTGTTTGATAACTTATGGGTTATTAAGGTATCAATGAAAATGATGATTTCTTCCAAAGATAGATGACTTCTATGATTTAATTTCTCAAATCAAGATATTTTACTTAATTCAGATTTGATGCTCAACAGTGGCTCTAACTAGAGATGGGGGTATGCTACGGATACCTTCAAGAATCTAGACTCTCTGGTTTATGTAAGGGAAAGGAGATTTGAAGAAAATGTGGCTTTTTTACAATGGCAGCGAGACCTAAACTATTGTACATGAGGATGGTTCCCCCTTTCCCTTTAGGAAAATAATTTTTTTAAGAATTGTCTGTGTACTGGCAGTTCTTGGACTTCTCTTGTAACATTTTGGAGAAAATAGGAATCCTCTCCTACTCTATCCATAATCTTATAAGGTCCAAGCCATAAAGCTTCAAACTTACCGTGTTTACCTTTATCTTGACTCCTGGCATTCCACACCAAAACCAAATCACCAATTTGAAATTTCCTATTTGTTGTTCATTTGTCATACAACCTTTTCATTTAATTCTGGATTTTATTGTTTTGTTCTTGAGCTTCTGCCCTGACTTCATCGAGCTCTATCAACTGCATCAGCCTTTCTTGTAAAGGGTCATCAATCTCTATCCCTTCTTGTGTTATGAATCTATATACCGGTAAGAGGTTATCCAAAGGGAGTCTAGCCCTTTTACCATAGACCAGTTGATATGGATATTTCCCTATAGATTTTTTTACTATCAGTCTATCTGCCCATAATGCTAAATTCAATTTTGAATCCCATGCCTTCTTATTTTGTCCTAACATCTTTTTGATGATTTTTAGGATATTTTTGTTACTTGACTCAACTTGCCCATTACCTTGAGGGTGATATGGGGATGAATGAGATATTATAATGCCATAATCCCTGCATAAAGCATTGTATTCTTCAGACCTAAAGGCCATGTCGTTATTAGAGATGATCCTTGTAGGAACAACAAATCTAGTGATGATATTTTCCAGTATGAATCTTATCACCACCTTACTGGTAGCCTATTTAGTAGGTATTTCTTCCACCCATTTGGTAAAGTAATATGTGGTAACCAAGATCCATCTATGTCTCCCACTCGATTTCTCTGATATTTCTCCTATAAAGTCTATTCCCCACTGTTGAAATGGTTCTTCAACTTGCATTGGTCTTAGTGGGAGTGATCCTTGATATTTCATTTTGCCCGAAAATTTTTGACAAGCCTCACACTTCCTAACATAAGCATAAGAATCATTGAAGACTCGTGGCCAAAAATAGCCAGCTCTCAATATCTTGTGTGCAGTAGTTTTGGCTAAGAAATGACCACTGCAAACCCCTTCATGCATCTCTTGTAGGATTTTCTCTGTTTGATGTTCATCCAGGCATAACAATAATATCCCATCCCTATTCTTCCAATACAAATCTCCATTGATGATCACATATCTTGCGGATTTTAATTTCAGTGTTCTCTTTTGATTATCAGTCATATCATCTAGACATTTTATGTGTTTTAGATAGTACATGATGTCTGCATACCAAGTTGTATTTTCAATATTGAAGCTGGCTTCATCCATGCCAACCTCATTTACCTAAAATTCTTCAAACTCTGCTCCTGCCATAAGTTTAGCTAGTCCCTGGCATTTGATAAAGTGGGAAATTTTGAGCTCAATATTGAATTCTTGAATCTGATTGATCCATTTGCACCTTCTCCCTGTGACCTCAGTGTGCCTGAATATGTCTTTTACCACTGCATTAAGAACATTTGCTATGACTTCTGCACCTACCAAATATGGTCTGAATTGTTTTACTACTTTTACCAGGGCATAAGCTTGCTTTTCATTTAGGTCATATTTAATTTCAGATGAATTCAATGACTTACTGAAATATGCAATAAGTTGTTCATAATTATCCTGGTTCTTTTGTAGCAAGACTAACGCTACTGTATGGCATGATGCAAATGAAAAAACCAAGAAGGGTTTATCAAAATCTAGGGATATCAATACTGGTGCCTCATATATTGCCCTCTTTATGTTTATAAATGCATCTAGTGCCTCTGCATCCCAGTCAATTCTAGCTTCCTTTTTCAACATCCTCACTATAGGTTTTATGATATTTGCAAAATTAAGGATGAACCTCTTGAAAAAATTGATTTGTCCCAAAAATGATTGAATAGCTTTGACAGTCTTTGGGATAAGCACTTCATTTATTGCAGCTACTCTTTCGGGGTCAATTTTCACCCCTTCCTTGGATACTATGTGTCCCAAGAGCTTCCTTTCTTTAATTGCGAAGTGACATTTCTTCGGATTGAGGGAAATTCCATATTCTAGGGCTTTCTTGAATATCTTCTCAAGGTGACCGCAATGGTCTTCAGCCCTTTTTGAATAGGCTATTAAATCATCTTGATACACTACCATGATTACATCAATTAGTTCAGCAAACGCTACATCCATTGCCCTCTGAAATATTGCTCCTGCATTTGTTAATCCAAATGGCATTCTTGCATACACATATGTGCCCCATGGTGTTGTGAAAGTTGTCTTATATTGTTCAGCTTCTTTCACTTTCACCTGATTATACCCCGAGAATCCATCCATCATGGATAATAAATCACATCTAGTTACTTTCAGCAACATATTATCCATGTTTGACAAATAATAATTATCTTTTAATGATGATAAGTTCAGATTTTCGAAGTCCACACATAGTCTTATGTCCCCATTTTTCTTTCTGATAGGCACCAGGTTTGAAACCCAATTAGAATATCTACAAGGTTTGATTATCCCTGCATCTTTCATCTTTATTATTTCCTCTTTCATTTTAGGTAACAAAGTCGGATTTATAGGTCTTTGTTTTTGTCTGAATGGTTTAGCATCATGTTTGAGAGGTATCTCATGTTGGAAAAGATCTTCATTGTAAGCTTTGAGGTCATCATAAGACCATGCAAACACATGCTTATATTTTCTGAGTAACCTTACTAACTATTGCTTCATTTCAGGGGTCAATTTATTACCAATAAAAACATGCCTTGGTGATTCTTTGCTTCCCAAATCAATCTGCTCAACATTAGTCTCTTTGACTAAGGCTCCTTTGATCTCGACTTTGTCCTGTATGTTGAAAGCTCTTTCTAATGCGACTAATCCTCTAAGTATTTTATTAGATTTTAACTGTATGATTTCTTGTCCCAACAAAGTCTCCTTCCCATTTTTCATCTCTAGAAAGTTATTAAAATTGATAGCTTGTGCTTGGTAGTGATCTACACAGTGCAAAAACTTTAACAAATCGTTGTCATCATGAAAAATTTGCCAGTTGTACAAATTATCCGAAATAGAAGGCCTGACTTTTATTTCCATTTTTGAGACTCCATTCAGTGTTATGTCATTCTCTTTCAAAGCAACATTGGCCAAGAAGTCAGCCATGATGTTCTTTGATCTGTCAATCCATTTTATTTGGAAAGCATCAAATAGTTCTATGGTATCCCATACAACATCCCTGTATTGTTTCAACCTGAGATGTTTGGAGGCATATTTTTGTTTGATTTGAGATATTACTAGTTTTGAGTCTCCAAAGACACTGAGAAATTTGATTCCATGCTTGGTAGCCACATTTAGTCCAATGAGTAAAGCTTCGTATTCTGCAATATTATTTGTACACTCAAACATTAGTTTAAAAGAATATTTGAACGTCTCTCCATCTGATGAAATAAATACGATCCTAGCCCCACTTCCTTCCTTGCTACATGATCCATCAAAGTACATCTTCCATACTTGATCTTTACTCTCCTTGACTGTAGACTCTATCGAGGTCAATCCTCTCAATTTTGTTTTCATCAACTTTACTTTGAAGTTGTCCATATCTAACTGGATGAAACATACCGAATCAATAGGTTTCACCTCCTTGATGATGTATTCAGAGTGAGGTTCTCTCACAATCCTTACCTCCTGTCTATTTACTGGTATAGTAGCATATGATAAGTCTGGTTGGATATGGCCTCCTATCAGGTTCGACCATTGTTTTGACAATAACATACCATAGTTAGGAGGGACATCAACCACAGTGATGTCCGTTTTATAAGATGCTTCTGGACATGCTGCCAATTTGAATTCAACATCCTTCATGACACCAACCACTAGGACGAAATGGTTATCCATGGCATAACATTTACCAAAATTTGTGTCCATTGACATTCCAAGTTCTTTCATGACTCCTACTGGCATTACATTTATAGCAGCTCCTGAGTCAATCATGCAATTTTTTATCATTTTGTTATTGATCATCAGGGTTAAATAAAATGGGTCTACTTGAGAGGGATTTTTTGTTATTGTTGACCCCAAATATATGGTTGGAACAAGGTTATCATTATTTTGGCTATTTTGTTTATGTTCTTTGGTCTCTGCCTTAGATACACCATTGATCACCTTCAAGGTTTTTTCTCAATATTTTGGGAACTTCGTCATCTCAAGTAGTGGGATAGAGACTTTCATCTCTGTCAAGGTGTTGGCAATATCAAATGATGTTGTAGTAGGTAGTACTAAAGTGTCCATCATCCCATCCTTATCACCCTTTTGCATCCTAGAAACTTGCAACTCCTTTTCCTTAATTAACTTTGTGTTTTCACCCTGGGTTCTACTTGGCTTGGTTATCGGTTTAGATGTTTTATTAATCTCCTTTATGAACATGCATGATGGTTTGCCTTGTTCAGGGTTTATATTTTTGTTTCTTAGCATATAAGTCCTTTTGTCTTGTTCAACAATAGCTGTAGTAATCCTCTCTCATTCTTCTTTAGTAGGGATCCTCAGCCTGACTTTATCTTCCTCATCTGAGAATACTTGTTACATACAGCATTGCTAATTAATCCGCCTAGAATTTACATCATTTCCTTCACTCCCCTCAGATGAGTCACAGTCCTCAAAGGATAGTAAGTTTATCACATGATCATCTGCATATTCTTCACATTCTTCCTCTCTTCCCTGCAACTTCATTGCCACTGCACACTGGTAAGGAGAATGAGGCATATCACATGCTAAGCACCACATATCTTCATCAACCACCTAGTTCACCACTTTTCTCAAAGGATCTGGTATTTGGTTACCTTCTTTTAGGTTCTTGTCCACTAGTTTTCTGTCTTTCCATGCGGTATTATAAGGCATATCATGCAATCTGGGCCTATCATGGTGATAAAACTGTTGTTTCTCTGTTTTATTCACTCTGGCAGACAAATCCTTGAGAACATTCAACACCTTGTCCGACTTGTCATCGTCCTTTGTTTGTTTAGGGGACTTTGGATTGAACAACCTTGAATCCTCCCTTCTTCTTATAGTTCTAGCTGCTTTTCTATTATTCTCTATAGTTATGGCCGCTTTCATGACTCCTTGAAGGGTTGTAGGATTCTTTGTCCTGAGCTCATAGTTTGTTTTACTGTCAAAAGCATTCATGTAGTACAAAATGCTAACTTCAAGAACCAGTTTTATTCTATTAGGGATTTTATTCATAACTCTATTAAATCTCTTATTGAAATCGGCCACTGCTTCATTTGTATCCTTCTTGATGCTTATGATCTCATGTAAGGCAAACTCTGGGCTATTGTGGTCTTCGTATTGTTCAAGAAAAAGTCTTTTGAATTCTGTAAGGCTATTTACTAAAATATCTGGCAGTGCTTTGAACCAATCTTGGGCGTCCTCTATCAATGACTGCATGAACAACTTCATCTTGACATCCTCAGGGAGACATAAATCCTCCATAACTATGTCAAAATCTTTGCAATGTGCTTCCCTTGAGATGGCATTACTCCCAGTGAACTTTGGTATTGCAGTCCTAATTTCATTAGGGATAGGATGAGGATGCCCCATCATCCCTGAAAAGTCAAACTGCCTGATGCGTTCTGTATTCATCAACCCATATCCACCTTGGAAATAATTTGGTCTCATATTACTATTACTAGGATGAAATTGGTTTTGATATGTAAAGGCATTGAATTGGTTATGGTGATATTTAGGAGGTAAATTGGGGCATGGGAAGTTGTTTAAATGATTGTGTGGCTGTTCAGGAGGTATATTATTATGTGGAAAGTCATTTAGCCTAGGATCATATACAGGGTTTTCAGACACCTTGTAAGTATTGTTTTTTGCATTGGCTTTATCTGTATTGCTTCTCCTTCTATTTGATCCTTGGGCTTCCTGTTCACACCTCGCCCTGTATCTCTCCAAGTCATGATCAATATCATATTCATTGACATTTATACCCAATCTAGCACATGATTTTATACATTCTTGTACTCTTCCATCATCTTTCATTTCAATTGTTGCTTCCATCATTTGTTTCATCAAGTCTCCCATACGGTCTGATGCATCCACCTTGCTTGAGCCTGAGGAACTTGAAGCTCCTATCCTTGAATTTGGACGGTGATTCTCAAAGCTAGGAGGGAATTTCCCTTTCCGCGCTCTATCCACAACTACCAAGTCGTCATCTCTAGGGTATGTAGGAACTATATAATTATGTTTACTTAAGGCTAGATGTGAATGGTTTTCAGAATAGTACTGATTATACTTCCCATTTATGAAGTCATTTTTAGATTCCATCGGATTATCTATTGATTTCTTCTTTGAATTTCTTTTACTTCTTTTCTAGTCAAAGTTCAATTGGATTATGGGGTGGCCTTGTGTTATTGACCTTCTTCCGTACGTAAAATTTCTTATCTCAGAGTTGCCACCTTTCTTCTTGAAAGGAAATTGTATTTTGTATATGAGTTCTTTCCCACAGCATAGTACCCTTTTTTTTTATGAATGCTCCCCAGCAAAGTCACCAATTTGTTGGGTCTCAAATCAATAGATTGGATAGGTTCTAAGGAAATGGCAACTCCTATGCTCAAACCTTCCAATTGACTTTGCCAACTTATAGAGTGAACCTATTTGGTTACTAACTCTCTCACTTTAGGCTCTGCAAAACCTAGGCGGGTATACCTACTCACTAGTTGTTCCTTCAACTAATGCTTTTTATAGCAGATTTAGTGTCTTGATCTGACTTCCTCCTATCTCAGAATGGCATAAGCTCCTAGGATGGAGATATAGCAGATGAGTTCAAGATTGTTGCTGTAGAAGCTATTTGATCTTTGTGCTTGAAATATATATATATATACACTATTGCTAATTTATTCTAGAATTCCTACTCAGCTACTCCTATTACTTTTAATGTGAAAGTATGAATTGATGAGTTGTATTTTATAGATGACCAATGCCTTTCTTTGCTATTTGGGCTACATAGTCTTTATATCTCTTTAGGACTTGGGTATGTGCAGGATCATGGTATGCCAAAACAAGCCCTTAAGTGGCAATGAAATTTCAGAAAATCAGAGTTATGCAACTTGACATGAAAATTTGAATAAGTTGTGAACATTATTTTTAAAATATGTAACAAGAGAATATATAGAAAATTGAATGTAGTTTCTAAGCTACTAGTTGTTTTTTGGAAAAAAAAAATCCTATTTGATGAAAATTTAAAATTTCAACGCAGTGGTACTAAAAGTTCAGGAAAAAAATAAGAAGTAGACATATGTCTGACCACCCTAATCATAATCAAATCTTAATATTTTTTTATAATATTTATAATATAAGTATTAGACTCATGTCTGGATGTGACACATATTTTATTTTTATTTTTTATAAATTAAATAATTATTTATGAATTTTTTACTACAACTTTTCAAAAATTCAGAAACTCCTACATCTAACCACCTTAGCTTGGTCAAAACCTTATGAAAATAATTTTTTTTTTAATTTTTCCCTATAGTAGACGAAGCATAGGATGTGACGCATGTTTTGGTTTCAAAAAATGTTATACCGTTTGAAGGTTATGAGTGTTTTTCAACTAGTATATCAATCAGGACTATTGTCAGAATTCAATTAGAAAATAAATAATAATTATTTATTAAAGTCGAAATAAGACAAGCCTTATATTGTTGGAAAGCTGGGAATGTCCTTAAAAAACTCTTTTTGTTTTATCAATTTTGATTACAAAAAAAGTCGTTAGCCACCAGTGTAAAGTCTAGAAAATCAAGGAATACTGAAAAACACATTTTTTTAGTTGACTTTCTAGGCTTGTCACTTCCAAGCCAAATACCAAAGCATTCCCGAGCCGAAATTTGAATTTTGAAAATTTTACTACAAAAATTTGTGGTCCCCAAAAAAATTCCTGTTGCCGCCATTTATTTGGTAAACTGCCACATGGCAGAAATCCGATATCCGATTTAATCGGATATCAGATTTTATTAGTCACATTTTAGAGAGAGAGAGAGAGAGAGAGAGAAGGAGAGGGAGAGGGAGAGAGAGAGAGAGAGAAGTAGAGGGAGAGAGAGAGAGAGAGAATATGACCCCTAACAATACAATTTGGTGTCTTAAGGGGTCCTATGGTGTCATTAGGGATCATAAGGTGTCTTGGGACACCATAAGACCCCTTAAGACACCAAATCATGTCGTTAGGGGTCATATGGTGTCCCATGAACCCTTATGACCTCTTAGGACACCATATGACCCCTAATTACACCATATTGGGGTTGTTTTGGGTCATATTGTGTCCTAAGGGGTCATATTGTGTCCTAAGGAGTCCTATGGTGTCCCAAGACACCATATGACCCCTATGGACACCATATGATCCCTAACGACACCATAGGACCCCTTAAGACACCAAATCATGTTGTTAGGGGTCATATTGTGTCTTACAAGGTCGTAGGACACAATATGACCCCTAATGGCGTGATTTGGTGTCTTAAGGGGTCATATTGTCTCGTTAGGGGTCATATGGTGTCCATAGGGGTCATATGGTGTCCCATGAACCCTTATGACCTCTTAGGACACCATATGACCCCTATTGACACCATATTGGGTTGCTTTGGGTCATATTATGTCCTAAGGGGTCCTATGGTGTCCCAAGACACCATATGACCCCTATGGACACCCCATGACCCCTAACGACACCATAGGACCCCTTAAGACACCAAATCATGTCGTTAGGGGTCATATTGTGTCTTGCGATAAGACACAATATGACCCCTAACGACATGATTTGGTGTCTTAAGGGGTCCTATGGTGTCGTTAGGGGTCATAGGGTGTCCATAAGGGTCATATGGTGTCCCATGAACCCTTATGACCTCTTAGGACACCATATGACCCCTAATGACACCATATTGGGTCGCTTTGGGTCATATTGTAGGGAAAAGGGGTCATATTGTGTCCTAAGGGGTCCTATGGTGTCCCAAGACACCATATGACTCTTATGGACACCGTATGACTCCTAACGACACCATAAGACCCCTTAAGACACCAAATCATGTCGTTAGGGGTCATATTGTGTCTTACGAGGTCGTAGGACACAATATGACCCCTAACGACATGATTCATAAGACACAATATGACCCCTAATGACATGGTTTGGTGTCTTAAGGGGTCCTATGGTGTCGTTAGGGGTCTGATGGTGCCCATAGGGGTCATATGGTGTCCCATGAACCCTTATGACCTCATAGGACACCATATGACCCTTAATGACACCATATTGGGTCGCTTTGGGTCATATTATGTCCTAAGGGGTCATATTGTGTCCTAAGGGGTCCTATGGTGTCCCAAGACACCATATGACCCCTAACGACACCATAGGACCCCTTAAGACACCAAATCATGTCATTAGGGGTCATATTGTGTCTTACGGGGTCATAGGACATAATATGACCCCTAACGAGATGATTTGGTGTCTTAAGGGGTCCTATGATGTCATTAGGGGTCATAGGGTGTCCATAAGGATCATATGGTGTCCCATGAACCCTTATTACCTCTTGGGACACCATATGACCCCTAATGACACCATATTGGGTCGCTTTGGGTCATATTGTAGGGAAAAGGGGTCATATTATGTCCTAAGGGGTCCTATGGTGTCCCAAGACACCATATGACTCCTATGAACACCGTATGACCCCTAACGACACCATAAGACACTTTAAGACACCAAATCATGTCGTTAGGGGTCATATTGTGTCTTACGGAGTCTTAAAACACAATATGACCCCTAACGACATGATTTGGTGTCTTACAGGGTCTTAGGACACAATATGACCCCTAACAACATGATTTGGTGTCTTAAGGGGTCCTATGGTGTCATTAGGGGTCATAGGGTGTCCATAGGGGTCATATGGTGTCCCATGAACCCTTGTGACCTCTTAGGACACCATATGACCCCTAATGACACCATATTGGGTCGCTTTGGGTCATATTGTAGGGAAAAGGGGTCATATTGTGTCCTAAGGGATCCTATGGTGTCCCAAGACACCATATGACCCCTATGGACATTGTATGACCCCTAACACCACCATAATACCCCTTAAGACATCAAATCATGTCGTTAGGGGTCATATTGTGTCTTACGGGGTCGTAGGACACAATATGACCCCTAACGACATGATTTGGTGTCTTAAGGGGTCCTATGGTGTTGCTAGGGGTCATAGGGCGTCCATAGGGGTCATATGGTGTCCCATGAACCCTTATGACCTCTTAGGAGACCATATGACCCCTAATGGCACCATATTGGGTCACTTTGGGTCATATTGTGTCTTACAAGGTCATCTCTCTCTCTCTCTCTCCTCTCTCTCTCTCTCCCTCCCTCTCCCTCCCTCTCCTCCTCTCTCTCTCTCCTCCTCTCTCTCCCTCTCCTCCTCTCTCTCTCTCTCTCTCTCTCTCTCTCTCTCTCTCCTCCTCTCTCTCTTTCTCCCTCTCTCTAAAATATGACTAATAAAATCCGATATCCGATTTAATCGGATATCAGATTTCTGCAATGTGGCAATTTACTAAATAAATGGCGGCAACGGGAATTTTTTTGGGGACCACAAATTTTGGTACTAAAATCTGATATCGGATAAAATCCGATATCTGATTTTATTCGATATCTGATTTTTGTACAAAAAACCGAGAAAAAAGGGTTTGTGAGCCATTTTGTAGATTCCAACGGCCCACAGTCTGCATATATTCTATTTTCTGTCAAGGATCATGGGTTTTCAGATAGCTAGAGACAAATTTATGCTTTTGGGAGATTCTTAAAGTGAAAACTTACATTGTCAATCACGAAGGAGCATGTGTGGAGGGAAATGGGGACTAGTAGTCATCGGAAGTCTAAATGGAAAAGAAAACTTTCAAATGACCAAATTGAAGTGTATAGAGAAAGAGATAGAGAATTTCATAGGAGGAGAAGACAAGGTATGTTAAATATTGCTAATGTTACTTCAACTGAAGAGGAAATTGAATTTGAAAATGTGCCACAAGTTATTGAAAATGAAAATGTAGATTTTGAAAGTGAAAATATTGAAAATTTTGAAAATGTTGAAAGTGATAATGAAAATGCTCAACATGCTCTCTCTCTCTCTCTCTCTCTCTCTCTCTCTCTCTCTCTCTCTCTCTCTCCTCCTCTCTCTCTTTCTCCCTCTCTCTAAAATATGACTAATAAAATCCGATATCCGATTTAATCGGATATCGGATTTCTGCAATGTGGCAATTTACTAAATAAATGGCGGCAACGAGAATTTTTTTGGGGACCACAAATTTTGGTACTAAAATCTGATATTGGATAAAATCCAATATCTGATTTTATTCGATATCTGATTTTTGTACAAAAAACCGAGAAAAAAGGGTTTGTGGGCCATTTTGTAGATTCCAACGGCCCACAGTCTGCATATATTCTATTTTCTATCAAGGATCACAGGTTTTCAGATAGCTAGAGACAAATTTGTGCTTTTGGGAGATTCTTAAAGTGAAAACTTACATTGTCAATCACAAAGGAGCATGTGTGGAGGGAAATGGGGAGTAGTAGTCATCAGAAGTCTAAATGGAAAAGAAAACTTTCAAATGACCAAATTGAAGTGTATAGAGAAAGAGATAGAGAATGTCATAGGAGGAGAAGACAAGGTATGTTAAATATTGCTAATGTTACTTCAACTGAAGAGGAAATTGAATTTGAAAATGTGCCACAAGTTATTGAAAATGAAAATGTAGATTTTGAAAGTGAAAATATTGAAAATTTTGAAAATGTTGAAAGTGATAATGAAAATGCTCAACATGTGGAAAATTTTGACATAGGAGGTGAAAAAGCGGAAAAATTTAACGTTGAAGGTGGAATTGCTCAACCAAGTGAACCATATGTAACACCTAATTACTTTAGAAATGAAGACCCTCTCATTGATGAAAGACAAATTCCAAATCCAAGACCTTCAAGAACCCCAAAATGGTTATTTGAAATCAATGAGAACATTATTGCTAATCTTGAAGGCAACAGGTCAACAAGAACCGTTCGGTTGTGGGCTACACAACTTTTCAACCAAAATTTTAGCAATAAGACATTGACCGAGCAATGCCAACTATTTGTTCAATTGCTAAAGATGATAAAGATGAGACCATTGCTAAACAAATTGAAGATTCGTATGAACAAGAAGATGGAGAGAAATTCTATTATTGCAAAAAATCTATTTGACGCTCTCAATTCTATTGGAAAGAATACCAAAGAAAGAGATAAGAGACCCACTTGAAGAGTGATTGCAACCTCCTTAGTAAGCCATCAATTGAGGAAGGCTCATCAAATGAGACAAACTTGTGTTGATTTTAACATAAACTGTAAAACTTTGGATAGAGCACTTGCTCAAAGACAAAGACTTGACGATCCACTTCAACAAGATACATGGGCATTTGTTGGGAGGCTTCCACATGTTGATAGAAAGTTGACTGACAATGTGAAGGAAGAGATTCAACAATTTTGGCACTCTAATTCTAGAGTGTCACCCAATGTAAAGGACGTTTTAAAATTAAGAATCGGCAACCGAGACCGCACACCGCATCCCAAACAATGTTGTACAATTTTTTTTGTGAATTACATCCAACTTTGCAAATATCACAAAGGGCCTTTGAATCTTTGAAACCATTTTATTATGTTCCTCTTAAGATTTTCAATACCTATTGTTGCAAGTACCATGTGGAGTTTTCAATGTACCATGAACTTTTATGTCATATTCGTTCTATGATGCATACTAATGAGATGTTGCAGGAGTGTGGTGCAATGCTATTTCCAAGATCATCAAGAGACTTGCAAGATCTATTTTTATGCCCTAGAGATGATGGCTATTATTTCTATAGAAATAATTGTTTGAATGAGAAGTGCTCAGAATGTGGTGGGTTGTCAAAGTTTGTTTCATGTTTTCATGAGGGCAGCGAAAACGAGTTTGGAAATAATTATGTTGAGAAAAAAAGATACGAGATAGTGAAATATACTTTGAAGAGTGGAGGTGAAGGTTCTAGATGCGAATTAGTCTCAAGAGAAGTGAGTATTGCTGATTTTATTTTGGATTTTAAGGAACATCTTTTCTACAAGTATGCAAGGCACACCCATAGGTCTCAATGGTTGGATCAACAGTTCAGGATGTGTAAGAACTCTTTCCCGATTGGCACTATTGTGTCGGTGGTTGATTTTGCAGAGAACTATACATTGCAACCACAGAATGAGGTACAGTCTCAGTACTACAATTTAGTCCAGATTGCTATTTTTGTTCACATTACATATAGACATGCTCCTAATAGTACAGAAGAGGACAGGAAGATAATCAAGGTGTATCATTTTTATATGAGTGATGATAGATCACACTCCTTCAAGTATGTGCAACATTCTTTCGAGAATTTTTTTGAGTTCTTGCATGAGAAAGATATTGCAGTTGACTGACATATAATATGGTCAGATAACTGTAGGGGTCAATTCAAGAATGCCCGTATGTTTTATTGGTTGAGTAGAATGCATGTGGAGAGGCGTAAACCTCATATTTGGTGTTTTTTTGAGGTAGGGCATGGGAAGGGAGAGCATGATGGAGCAAGTGCATGTTTGAAGAGAGCTCTAGTTAAGGAGCAATTGAGAATTTCAGGTGCAAATTTCTCGAATGCACGTTCTATTGTTGATTGGTGTAGTTCAACATTGTCACATGGAGGTACTCTTGATTCAACAGTGAGTAGATTCTTTTGGTTGGTTGAGGAGGGAATAGTGGGAGATAGATTGGTTTGTCAAACAATTAAAGATTCTTCAAAAATGCATTCATTTCTTAGCTTAGATGCAAGTACATGGACCATTTGGACACAAGCGTTGGCTTGTTTTTGTCAGAGTTGTGTTTGGTGTGATTGGGATCAATGTGAGTCAAGTGAGTGGGTTGATACGTGGGTTCCCCACTATCTAGCTCCTTTATCTCAAACAATATCCTTGTCAAACGATGACATGGAAAGTTCACTTGAGTATGATCGTCTATTAGATCTTGTACAGTCAGGACATGTTTTTGCAGTTGTTGCACCACAAGGGAATGAAGAGAGATCAGAATATTGGTTGGCATGATGTGTACAGGGAAAACAAAAGCTAACACAACCAGTGACAGATTATGATGGGTTCACATATCCTACAGGTTTAGTTGTTGTCGTGGGAACTTGGTTGTGAACATACATGATTAGAAAGAATGGCATACCTGCATTTGAAGACTATGAGAGACACAAAACCATTATAATGTATTCACACCTTATTATAGCTACAAATGTCAAGTTGTTGAAGAATCAAGCAAAACCGAAGACCAAAGAGCTATGGACAGTGACTACTGTTGATCATGAAGCAATACTAGATACTCTTAAACAAAGAGATGACCCTTCAGGCACACTTGAGTAGTAGGTCTTTAATGGTGCCTTATTTTTTTTATCATGCATTTCATTTCGAACAATGATCATTAAACCTTAATGATCAAGTTTGTTATGTGTATATTAAGGATGTGTTGAAAATGCAGGTCTATTGATGAATGTTTTTTTTGGCAACACGGTTTTTGCATGCACATAGCAAGTACATGATATAATCAGAAGGGACGTATTTTTTCAACACAACTTATTATCATGCATTTGATGAGCTTTACAATTTTGGTTATTAGAGAACACTATCTGACAATTTTTGATGATATAATTATCGCAAAACCTTTATGCTCATGTAGGTCTTTATTGATGATATACAATAGTACATCACATTATGATTTTTGATGATATACAAGTTCATGCTAGATCATTCGCCGTTGACAATACCCTCTCTTGGTGATGGTACATATTCTTTTGTGCATTAATGAGATAAAATTTTCTACATAAACTTTAAGTCAAGTGAATGTATTGCTATTCATAAATGACCATATCTACCATCATCTTCAACCATGCAGAGAAATGCAGTGAGAAGGTCTTTAATCAACATGCGTCTTTCTTCAAAGTTATGCTTGTATACTTTGCAGAGAAACTGGTAAGTTTCATAATTATACAATCTTGTGCATCTTAAAAATGTTTGAAATGATCTATTTATAATTTGCCAAACTAATTTTTATTAAGTGTTATAATTTGTTTCTTGTAGCACATTCATTCCGCATAAAAAGGTTACTTATTTTGGTCTTCATTTATATATAGGCATTGTTGTACACAAGCTTTTCTCTTAAGACATGATGTTTGATGTAGATGAAGTGGGATGTTGTATTTGTATATGGATGTGAATTGATGTAACATTGTTATGATGATATATAAAGTCCATGAGCAAATTATGTGTATATAATACATTGAAATATTCATGATCATTATGTGTCTACAGTGTAATGCTTGGAAATATTGATGATATACAATGTCCATGAAAAAACAAATCATGTTTGCATATCCCTTCATGGATATCACATGCAAGTGTAATGGTAATTATGTGTATACAATACATGGAAATATTCATGATCATTATGTGTCTACAGTGTAATGCTTGTTTATATATAATTTTAGCGCTCAAGGGACGACGTCGGTAGGGTATGACCCCGAGTGTTCGATCGAGTGGGGGGGGGGGGAATAGGAGCATGCGTAGGGAAATAATGCCTAACTGGACATGTCAGAGCCGACGGTTCGTCATTGCAATGAGAAGAATGAGAAATCAGCCACGCGATAACATTCCATTGAGTGAGACTGATGATTTTTTTGCCAACCGAAAAATTGGTGCCCTAATAAAACCGTAGGGAAACTTGAAAAACCGAGATAGGCTTTTGTAGGGACCCCTCTTATGGCCTTGTAGGTTCAAACGGATCATTCACAGGTGCCACATATTCTGAGTTAGGGCCTGTCAAAGTAGAAATCGGCCATGCGACAACATTCCATTGAGTGAGACTAACGATTTTTTTGCCAACCGAAAAATTGCTGCCCTAATAAAACCATAGGGAAAATTGAAAAACCGAGATAGGCTTTTGTAGGGACCCCTCTAGTTGCCTCATAGGTTCAAACGGATCATTCATAGGTACCATATATTCTAAGTTAGGGCCCGTCAAATTTTGACAATTTTGAGCACTTAGGGCACTCAAGGGAAGACATCAGTAGGGTATGACCCCGAGCGTTCAATCGAGTGGGGGAGAAAAATAAGAGAATGCGTAGGGAAATAATGCCTAACTGGACATGTTGGAGCTGACGGTTCATCATCACAATGAGAAGAACAAGAAATCAACCACGCGACAACATTCCATTGAGTGAGACTGACGATTTTTTTGCCAACCGAAACATTGCTGCCCTAATAAAATCATAGGGAAACTTGAAAAACCGAGATAGGCTTTTGTAGGGACCCCTCTCATGGCCTCGTAGGTTCAAATAGATCATTAGCAGGTGCCACAGATTCCGAGTTAGGGCCCGTCAAAGTTTGACAATTTTGAGCACTTAGGGCACTCAAGGGACGATGTCGGTAGGGTATGACCCCAAGCGTTTGATCAAGTGAGGGGAAAAATAGGAGCATGCATGGGGAAATAATGCCTAACTGGACATGTCAGAGCTGACAATTCATTGTCACGATGAGCAGAACGAGAAATTGGCCATGCGACAACATTCCATTGAGTGAGACTGACGATTTTTTCGCCATCCCAAAAATTGCTGCCCTAATAAAACCGTAGGGCAAAATGAAAAATTGAGATAGAATTTTGTAGGGACCCCTCTCGTGGCCCTATAGGTTCAAATGGATCATTCACAGGTGCCATGGATTCCGAGTTAGGGCTTGTCAAAGTTTGACAATTTTGAGCACTTAGGGTGCTCAAGGGACGACGTCGATAGAGTATGACCCCGAGAGTTCAATCGAGTGGGGGGGGAAAAATAGGAGTATGCATAGGGAAATAATGCCTAATTGGACATGTCAGAGCCGACGGTTTGTCATCGCGACAAGCAGAACGAGAAATCGACCATGCGACAACATTCCATTGAGTGAGACTCACGATTTTTTTGCCAACCGAAAAATTGCTGCCCTAATAAAACCGTAGGGAAACTTGAAAAACCGAGATAGGATTTTGTAGGGACCCCTCTCATGGCCCTGTAGGTTCAAACAGTTTTTTCATAGGTGCCACGAATTCCGAGTTAGCACCCGTCAAAGTTTGACAATTTTGAGCACTTAGGGTGCTCAAGGGACGACGTCGGTAGGGTATGACCTCGAGAGTTCGATCGAGTGGGGGGGGGGAAATAGGAGCATGCATAGGGTAATAATGCCTAACTGGACATGTCAGAGCTGATGATTCATCATTGCGACAAGTAGAACGAGAAATCGGCCACATGACAACATTCCATTGAGTGAGACTCACGATTTTTTCGCCAACCGAAAAATTGCTGCCTTAATAAAACCATAGGGAAACTTGAAAAAATGAGATAGGCTTTTGTAGGGACCCCTCTCGTGGCCCTGTAGGTTCAAACGAATTATTTGCAGGTACCACGGATTCTGAGTTAGGGCCCATCAAAGTTTGACAATTTTGAGAACTTAGGGCACTCAAGGGACGATGCTGGTAGGGTATGACCCCAAGCGTTCAATCAAGTGGGGGGGAAAAATAGGAGCATGCGTAGGGTAATAATTCCTAACTAGACATGTCAGAGCTGATGGTTCATCATCGCAATGAGCAGAATGAGAAATCAACCACGCGACAACATTCCATTAAGTGAGACTGACGATTTTTTCGCCAACCAAAAAATTGCTGCCCTAATAAAACCGTAGGGCAACTTGAAAAACCAAGATAGCCTTTTGTAGGGACCCCTCTCGTGACCTCGTAGGTTAAAATAGATTGTTTGCAGGTGCCACAAATTTCGAGTTAGGGCCCGTCAAAGTTTGACAATTTTGAGCACTTAGGGCGCTCAAGGGACGACGCCGGTAGGGTATGACCCCGAGCGTCTGATTGAGTGGGGGGGCAAAATAGGAGCATGCGTAGGGTATTGTTCATTAAATTAATTGTATTGTTCATTGAATGAATTGTATTGTATTTTTCATTAAATGAATTGTATTGTATTGTTCATTAAATAAATTATATTGTTCATTATAAAAACAACACTTACGATGAAATGAAATGAATTGTATTGTTCATTAAATAGCCATTATTAACCATTGTTAATTATTGGAATGAAGATTAAATATTTCCATGATAACACCACGCACAGATGAGCAACAATTTATATGATCGAATATCAACTTCTATATATATAAAAATGTCAAATGATTACAAATGTATGTCCATACACAAATATGGCATAAACGCCAACTGAAACAAAATGTGTGTCTAAATACGTGAATGTATGTCCATATACAAAATATACATGCCTACTAGACATGTAAGCATCCCAAAACTATTTATAACATCCTAAGCTGCTGATGGATCATCAAAATCGATCCTCTTCACCGCACTGCTCGACTCTGAAGGATCCTGCACAAGAAAAACAAACCACGATTAATATTAGTTATATTATATAATTCACATTTGAAAAGTTAATATAAAAATGAACTATAATTGAACTATTCATGTTTACCTCATCTCCACGTTTTCTCTTTAGCTTTGCAAGACTCTTGATGTATGTCTTCAGTCGAGGAGGTATGTTTTGAATATTTTCATACACAACCTACATATGTTCAGAAACATGACATTGATACAAGTTAAGATATAATTGTCACTGATAATACCAAATTATATCTACTAATCAAAAAATAAAATAAGCACACATCTACTCGAGGCATCTCTTCTTCTTCTTCAGGTATACTGGGTGTAGTCATCAAGGATGTGAAGCCAAGAATTCTCTCTATATATACACAACAAGTATATGAAACTATCAATCTATGTCTAGACATGTATAATCACTATAAGTTATTTAAACTATTCATTCAATCATATTTGCATTCAATTACCTTTCCCTTGTCTCCAACTGCAGTACCAGATCCTAAATCACATTGCCTGACACTCATGCTACTTGTGCCCTACAAGAGTAAAATAAGATATACATGCAAGTTACTACATAATCTAATTAATACCAATATAATTGATGAGCATGTATGTACAATAAAATACAAACGACTAGGTGCAATAATATATGTACCGTCAAGCTATCAAGGCCAAATGAAATAGCCGACAAGGTGCCCTCCTAAATCTGTCTCAACTCATCCTTGGTCATCAACTGTTAAATAGACCATGTAAATAAAAATTAGTACTTAATATTATCTAATTTATAAATATTTAATTAAAATATAACATGAACTGTGAAAACACAAATCTTACCAATACATCATCAATGTATGATGACGGCGCCTCCTCGCCTCTAGCATGTGAGGACTCTCCAGGGTATCCTCCAGTTTGTGTAATAACATCTGGTGCATCATGCATCTCATTCACCTCATAATTTGCACTGTCCACATGAGGATCAACGGGTTGTTCAAGTGGACCCAAGCATACGTGCCCACACATGATACAACTATGGGGCATGCATATGTGTGGAGCCGAGGATGACGTGTCACCGACACTGGATGCACTGCTACCATCAAGAGTAGGCTAAGCTACCGACACAGCCTGAGAAACCAAAAGGCTACTCAAAGAGTGAATAGCCGATATGGTCCGTAAAGCCGCCTCACAAATGATATCAGGACGTTGAACTGTAGGTGGGGGATCAACAGGAGGAGGGGGGACATATGGGCCTTGGACTACTTTGACTACCCCAGGTCTATTTTGGGGCATACCTATACCTACACCCTCAAAAGGTTGGATGTCAAAGTAGTTCACATGTTTATGTAAAACAAACTCAGCATACAATTTTTTTATGAAATAGAAAAGGATATCAAGATTGCTGTTGGGTGGTTTGTTGAAAACCATCCACCAACGATCCCAAAAGTTTTTCACAATCCCATCATTTGTGCACCATTTGATAGAAAGTTTTTTTAATTTTGGATCTACGGGCTGACCAGTACGGGGATTGACAAACAATGAGGCGATTTCGGCTTTGGATATCTCAAGATCCTTGATATCCTTATACGACAAGCCATCTGCATATTTTTCCTTCATAGAATCTCACCACAAAAGGGTGGCATCGTGCTCCTTAGTCATGGTTTCCGTACTTTTTATGATCGATGTGAGAGGATCAAACAATGGGTTTAGACGAGGGATCCTACGATATACTTTTGCAATCCCCCTCAATTCATTCAAATTTTGTGCAATCAAATCTTGAATTGAGGGGGGGTTTGGCAAATGAGGGTTTGGTTGTTGCAGTTGTGGTTGGTCAGTGTTTTCATTGTTATCCCCCATTTTTAACCTAATTGAATGTAAACAATTAAATTTAGTTAACAAATTTAAACAATTAGGTATTTGATTTAAAAGAACCTAGTTTTCATTAAAAAAAACATATTTTCAATGAAAAATCAAATAAACATTAACAAAAAATACAAAAAATGAATGAAAATGATTCAAAACGATAATTTTTTTACCTCTAAATCTATTTTTTAGCATTTTTTTGTCAAAACACCAGATATCGGATGGAGCGGATATCGGATTTTGATGAATTCGCGCGGCCCGTGAGTTAATAATAACTCACGAGACTGTCACTATCGAAATATAAAAGTCTCAGAAAATCAGATATCCGATTTCTATACTTAAATTATTTTTAAATAACATATATAATATAATAATATATTATATAATATATTATTATATTATATAATACGTATTGTATTATATTATATTATATTATATATAATATAATATAATATAATATATAATTATAATATAATATAATAATATATTATATAATACGTATTATATTATATATATTATAATATATAATATAATACAATATTATGTTATAATATATAATATATAATATAATATAATATAATATTGTATTATATTATATATTATTATATTATAATATAATATAATATAATAATATATTATATAATACGTGTTATGTAATATATATAATGTAATAATATATTATATAATATATTATTACATTATATATATTATATAATATAATAATATATTATATATTATTTAATATGTAGCATATAATATATTTTTTAAATTAAAATTACAAATAACAATCGGATATCCGATTTGCATAGGTAATTACTAGGCCAAGGTGTACTGACACCCAGGCCAAGCAAAAAGTCAACACGGATTTTCACGTTTTTAGGCGAGTGAGGAAGGCTATTTTTTTCACATCGCCACTTTTTGGCCCCCCTTGATCCTGCACTAACCCACTTATTGTGTAAACTTATGAGACAGTTTTTAAACCCACCCCCTCTCGATGAGTCTGTCAGTTACTGTTTCTTATGAGCTCTACTTCAATGTCTATATTGTAAACCGCCTAAATGAATTTAACTCTAACCTTAAGAGACCATCCAAGGAAGAAATACAAGGAACAATTACAATTCGTAAGTAAATCTTTTTGATCCAAATCTACAATATGAAACACAAAATTTTACTAGAAGAACACAAATAACCTTATCTCCTTTAGATAATATCATAAGCAACTGCCTGCAGAAAAATGCAGTAATCCGCAACACATATGCAAAGGAAAAACAATTGATTATATTATATATATTCACCAAAATAGTACAGTGGTAAGCCTGAGGCTATAATCTACTTCTTTCTCTAATTATTATCCATATTACAAAAGCTCCCTCCTTTATATGAGAGTATACATCATCACCAAGCCTTGTGGCTATTTGATGGGATGGGGCTTGGGATAGACTAGCCTAGTCTATGCTCTTGGATCCTTCCCTTGGATCACCTAGTGTTCTCTTCACACCCTAGGGTCTCTAGGACTTCCCTTGCTTGAGGAATCCCCTGACCTTGCCCAATCCACCCACCAATGAGTTGCAATGTTGCTCCTAAGGTCTCACCTACTCATGAGACTCAAAACCCCTTACTATGGCTAATAAGGGCTTGGCTTGTTCCACACCTTCCTAGGTCTTAGCAAGGTTAGGTTAGGTCTATTTCATGGTTTTTCCATCCATTCATGTGTCCCTAAGAGGTTTCAAGCCTTCAACCCCTTACCGATTTCACTATTTTGTGTTTTTGCCTACAAAATTGGGCTACAAGGATTTTGACCAATTAGGCCTCCTACCCGGTCCTTTAGGGCTTCCTTGCACAAACAATGCACTTGCTTGTGAAACTTCCCAAAAGACCTACTATTCATTTGGCCAAGGCTCAATTATTTTCTAGGTTTTGGGCCTCCAAGTGTCCGTACACTGCCCTAGGTAGATTTTAAGGTTTTAAAGGGTTTTTGGGAGGGTTTTTAGGACTGCCAGGGTCACTGTGTAGGTTTGTTTCTTTTGCCACCTTTTATGGATTGGTGGAGGCTTCTCCTTCACACCAATGGTGCTTCACTCACCCCTCTTCAACTCCTCCAAAGGGTGCACTCTTCTCTGACCAACCTTGCTCTCCAAGACCTCTGCAACTTAACCCTTCCTAGCTGGGCATTGTTCAGTCTTGCCTAGGATTGGGTCTCTTGGTGGCCTACCTGCATTTTCAAGGGCCCTGCTTGCATTGAACTATGGTACAAGGTCTGCACTCTCATTCCCCATGGTTTCATGGTGGTTCCACAATGGGGAATGGAGTTATGCAACCATTTACACAATCCTATCCAAAACTAGATAGTAAGAAGGCAATTTACAAACTTTTTACAAACACACCTTACTTACAAACCAAAACCTAATATAAATGCTTTAAATGAAAGTATTTACATCATAGAAGACACTCCACACATTTTTTCACGTAATTCAATCCTTTAACAATCTTCCTTTACTCCATTTGTGCCAACTGGCAACAAAATTGTAGTCATAGTTAGGTCACTTTGCTTGGGCCGTACAATATCTGACATCCAACCCATTAACTTAGGGTTTGAAAATACTTATACTACCCTCTCCTTGGTTTGTGTGCCCATATTAGGGTTGTCCACGCTAACCTAAATATTTTGACCTCTAGGTGGAAAAGTTGCTTGACAACTTTTAAAAGTTGTCATGCAACTTTTGAGCAACTTTCCCAATGTTGCTTTTCTTGACTCCTAGACCCACTTTGGGAAAACCTAAGGATACCATCATGCTATGAAGGACCCCTAAACACCTCAAAGACACACATACCCTCTATTTTCAAGAAAATCTCAATTTTGACTTATGACCCTAAAACCATGACTAGGACCCTAACTAGGTCCAATGAGCACATGGCTCTTTATTTTATATACAATGGCTTCAAAAGAAGCATAACACCAGCAAAAAAAAGAAGGAGGAAGAGCTTGGAATTGTTCTTCTACACCACTTTTCAACATATAACCGTTAACTAACAGTTTTGTTTCGAACATTACTTCGACTAGGTATTTTCTCCCTTCATCGAAATGCTGCATTCGGTCATTATGGCTATCTCCTCACCGATACCTGTTTGATATCCATCAGGTTTTTATGTTGAAGAAACCTTGGGCTTCGGTGACCTCCTTTATTTTTCCACTGAAATACCTCTTCCATCGATATCACTATGCCTCGTCGATGAATGGATCTATTGTCTCACCAAAGCCTTTCTTTATCCTCTCTTGTCGTCTTCCACCAATAAAGTTGCATCAGTGAAACAATGCATATCAAAGACATGCCTTTTAGCCTCCTCAAAACCTATTTCCTCATCGATATATATCTGATGTCCATCGGGTTTCATGTTGAAGAAACCTTGGGCTTCGGTAACTTCATTTATCCTCCATCGAAACACTTTTTCTATCGACATCACTACACTCCTTCAATGAATGGGTCTATTGTTTCATCGAGGCCATCTTTCTTTTGATGATTTACTTCCACTATCATCTTTCATCGATGATCTCATTAGTAATCTTCCTCGATAAAGTTGCATCGGTAAAACCACACATATCGGTAACATGCCTTTTAGCCTCCTCGAAACTCATATTCTTATCGATATCTTTTATCGATGTAACTTCCTTTTGTTTGATCGATATCATTCTTTCGATAAGAACGCTTCTTTCGGTAAGTTTCCTTTATGTTGCGCCGATGGTATTATTCCCTTGGAAGCCTTTTCCTGTCGATGAAAACTGTCTCTGCTTTCTTCAATATCCTCTTTTGGTGGAATCAATGGTTTCGATGAGTCCCTTTTAGAGTTCACGATGTTCCCTTTCCTTTGATACCCTTTTTATATCGATGAGACATCACTGGGTCTCATCGATACTATTTGAATTTTGGATATTTCAATAGAATTCTATTAAACTTGTTCGATAACTTATGGGTTATTACGGCATCAATGAAAATGAAGATTTCTTCCAAAGATAGATGGCTTCTATGATTTAATTTCTCAAATCAAGATATTTTACTTAATTCAGATTTGATGCTCAACAACACGTTTTATTCAATTTTTGTGTAGGAAGGCTTCAATGTGTAAAGGTGCATTATGTGGTTGGCTCACGGAGGCATCGTCAACTTCTATGAATGTAAGAGAATGTGGAATAGAAAGGTATCCCACCATGGCTTGAAACTTGTCCACGTTTAGATCAGTGGGGACAAAAGTTTCTCTCAAAGTGTTATCAAGGATGGCTTTATGTGTAGGGGATATGCATAAAAGCTCAAGGATGGAGATAAGCATGGGTGTCCTCCCTAACTGTTCTACCAAATCGTACTCAGGTTTGGTTGCTGAGGAAGCGGTGGTTTTAGCTGGAGCACCTTGCGAAGTGACCTTACCTCGATTAGTTGTGACATTACATTCAGAGGTAGATTCAGAAGAAGGTTTAATGCCTTTAGGACAACTTTGGGTCTTTGGGTAGAATTTCCAGGCGTTTTGTCCTTTATGATAATGGTAGAGACATAATTGTCCATCGAAATGTGATTAACAATTGAATCATAATCATAGGACAGTTTGGTATAGTTAGCTTGCTCATCTATGGATTTGGATTTTCCCTTGTCATGTTTAGGGAATGGTTCCTTAAACATCTCATGCTCTTGATTGGATGAATGTCCTTCAATCTCAATGTCACCTCTATCAATAAGATCTTGTATAATGTTCTTCAATCGATAACAATTTCCTGTTTTATGCCCCTTTCTCTTGTGATATTCACAGTACTCATCGTCATTCCACCAATTTGGTTTGACTTTTGGCTCATATGGAGGATTGATTGGAATTGTTATTATCTTGTTTGCCACTAGCTTCTTGAAAGCTGATTCAAGTGGTTCTCCCAATGGGGTGTATTTCCTTTGTGGTTTTGAAGTTGTTTGAGTATTCACTTGGTTATTTGTAGAACTTGATCCAGAAAGAATGATTTTGGGTCTTACTGTGTTAGCATCGACAACACCATCATTTACTGTGTTCTTGTTTTTGTTCCAAAATCGTGGCTTATCTTTTCCTTTAACGTCCTCTTTGTTTTCTTTGAATATCTTAATTACTCCTTTCTCAATTAAGACCTTCTCTATTTCTAAGCCTTTTTCAATGACGTTCTTGAAAGTAGACAAACAAGCTTTCCTTAAATCATAACCAATTTCTCTATGGACATTATGTGTGAACATCTCTACCATTTGTTTTTGTGGAATTTCACAAGAGCATCTGCTGGCTAAATTTCTCCATCTTTGTAAGAATGATGAAATTGACTCCCCATCCTTTTGCTTGGTATTGCACAAAGTGGTGACTAATATATCTGTCTCTATGTTGTATGAGAAATGTTGGATAAAAGCTTCTGCTAGATCACCCCATGACTTGATTCTAGGTGGAAGTTGAGAGAACCATTCCATAGCTTGATCACCTAATCTTTGTGGGAACAATCTCATAAAGTACATTTCTTCTGATGCTACCTCAATGCAAGTTGTGAAAAACTATCTTATATGTGCCTTAGGGTCTCCTTTGCTTCTATACTTATCAAACTTTGGAGTCACAAAATTTGTAGGAAATGGAGGCATTGGAATGCTTTTGTCAAATGGATAGGGACATATATCTCTCATTGTGTAAGCTAGCTTTGGTGTATTAATGTCCTCCATTTTCTTTTGTAAGTCCTTTATTTGTTGTTCCAAATTGTTCTTAGGTGTAGACCAACTTCTTGGACCATATCCCATGCTTGAGCCACTGGGTGGAGGATGAGGATACTACATATATGGATGGTATTGATAATAAACATGTTAATATGGAGGATGTCTATAATGATGCTGCGTATAGGGACCACTTGGTATAGAGTTATAATGAGGGATGGAATATCTGCTTTGTCCATGTATATCATATTCTACAGGCATGTCATGAGTTTGTTCTTGTGTAGTGCCCCCAAATTTGACATAGGGTTTTCTTGAGTCCAAATTTTGAGCATGCCTTTGGATATCCAATTGTTTTGGAGGTTGTTTCTTAGCATTAGTATGCAATTGAGTGTATTTATATGCATAAGACTTCCATAATGGTCTGCATAGATGAAGTTGTTCATGAGATGCTCTTTCATGAGTATCAGAAGTTTGACCATGTGTATTTGGGACCTCAGGTTTTTGAAACAAAGATGATGGTGACTCAGACACGACACGTGGTCCTCTAGTACCTCCACTATTAGGTCTCCTTTGATCCATGTTGAGTTGAGTTTCTTGCATAGGTCAATTTTCCACTATTTGAAACATGTCACAATCATGAGGTATCTTAGCTCCACTTTGTGCCATCACTTGTACAAAATATTGTCTATCTCTTATCATGATCTCTTCAACCAATCTATTAAAATGGGGGTCCATAATAGAGTCTTCCACTTCTGCTGAATGTACGGAAAAGTTGTTTGTATTGTTGTTGTGTGTATCCTTGTTGTTTGTATTATCCAAGTTCTCATCATTTTGAATGTTTCTATAGATGTCCATGTCAGGAAATGTGGTATGATCCGAATTGAAAAAGATATTGTTGTCATACTTATAGCCACTTATGTTTGTAGACTCTTGAGCCTCTTTAGCTTCTCTCCTAGATTTTTGGGAACGGGTTTCAACCATGAACTAGGTCTTGACCAAGTTGTGTGAGACTAGATGACAATGGAAAGAGTGTGGAAGACCAAGAGTTGGGTGGAATGTAAGTGATTCTGAGGTGTACTTGCAATTTCCAAAGTGAAAGACCAAGTATGTATGTAGTACAGTAGGTGTGGCTTCCAAAGAGATGATAGATCTCTTGATGAGGTAAGTTGACCTTGACTCTAAGTAAGACCAAATGAGACCCAAAGGTGACAGACCTTGATGAGGGACCACTTAGCAAAATATTGTTGTATGTATTGTGTTGACAAAGTAAGATGGGGACAAGCAAGTGACCTTTTGACTCAAGCTTAGAAAAATGTGAATGTAATGCTAGGTGTAAAGCAATGATGAACTTTGTGAGACCCAAAGATAAGTTGAATGCTAGATGAAAACCCAGAGAAGTAACCTAGGAAGCTCAAGAATTTTGAAACTGATTGCTCTTGTTTGCTAGACTGTAAATGTTTTCCAATACTGAACACATATGTGCCTGTATACTTCATAGACACGGTTTCTAAAATATGAGTGCAATTTTTCCAATTTGTGAAGTTGTTGTTGTGACCAAATCTGAATTTTTAACTATTTTTCATGACAAGAGGACACAATGTTGACGAGGACTCAATTATTGCAAGTGTTTAGACTCAAAATAACTCAAAAGAAAGTGTGTTGTTTGATGTAAAAATGTTTTGCATACACTTGAAGACACACAAGACACAATGTTTTGATGTTTGATCTTGAATGTTTTGAATGTTCAAAAGAAGACAAACACAATTCTTATGGTTGGCCAGGACAATAGTTGTTGATCCCACATGGGGTTTCCCTCGAGGCTACTCTATTCAGAGTGGATACTTAGATGCTTGACCCCACTAGCTCCACCCTTGACACTCACTTCTTTGGGGCAGCCAAGCATCAGTCCCCATGAAAACTCCCTGTGGTGAACTTTGTATCTCTACTAAGAACCGTATGTGTGGGTCGCTCCAGAGGTCCGACCTCCTGCCCCAACAACTAGAAGGATTTTGGCTTTCTAAAACAAAAAGGTGCTAGTTAGGGCATCCGCTCATGTGGCCATACATGTGACACTTTCAGCTCTATAAATATAGAAGGCTCCCAGCCAGTAGGGGTTATGCCCTACAACTGATCAAATAAATTTGATCAAACGGGTTTATGGGGAGACATAGTGTCGGTATGAACTAATAAGCAAACACTACCCATGGATATAGTTATTTATAGTGGTTCAGAAGAGGTGGGTTTTTCTTGCTACCTTTTGGGTCGTTCCCTCCTCACTAGTAGTCCTAATGACCACACGGGGACACAGACCCTCTAAAGATAAACACAAAAGAGCCTATTGACCAAGACACAAAAGACACTGGTTCAATTTTAGTGCACCAATTGAAGTGTTTGTTAATCTATGAAAATAAGGCACACAATGAAGATCAAAAGAAAATCCTTGCCAAAATTCTGTAACAAAGATTTGTTAGTAGTTTTTCAATAATACCCCTCCTACAAGCACACAAGTTAGGTAAATTTTAGATCCAAAAGACTTTGTGAAATAGGGGTCTTCGACAAGACATTTTTATGATAGATTCAAAGATCTGATTTTCCATGAGTTATTTTGCATCATAAAAAACATAACACCTGTAAAATTTCAAGACATTTCCTAAAATGTAAGAAAATCCAAAAAAATTTCTAATTTACTCCAAAAATTATTTTTTAATGAAAAATCATAAAAAATTCATAGAAAATGTAAAATTGATCCAAAAGATCTAAATTTTTTACTGGAAACGCCTGATAGTATTAAAAAACTGCATAAAAAAATTCCTGTAAAAATTCCACGCAGTTTGTGAGATATGAGCAAAATAATTCAAAACCCTAATGTTTAAAGATCTGATTTTTTAGGAATTATTTTGCATCAAAATTAAAATCACAAATAATAGATCCCGTGTATAATTCTGAGAGATTTCCAAAAATGTAAAAAAATTTGAACAATTTGCTAATTTTCTCTCAAAATTAATTGTTTATGAAAATGCATAAAAACTTCATAGAAAATTCAAATATGATCCAAAAAATCTGATTATTTTACTTAGCATTTATGATACGTTTCTTGACCTACAACAAAAATTGGATGCCAAAATTCAAAGCAGTTTGTGATATCTGATCAAAATAATGAAAAACCCTAATTTTTAAAGATTTGATTTTTGAGGAAACATTTTGCATCAAAATTAAAATCACAAAGAAGAGATCATGTGTATAAATTGGAGAGTTTTCCAAAAAAATAAGAAAATCTGAAAAATTCACTCATTTGCTCTTAAAATTATTTTTTTATGAAAATTCATACACAATTCATAGAAAATGAAAATATGCTCCAAAAATTCTTAATTTTGGATTGAGAGCTCTTGGTACTGTCTATAACCTGTCAACAAAGTTTGGTGCAAAAATTCTAATCGGATCAGATCTTAATCTTGTGTCCAAAACCCTAGGTGCACAAGGTTATTCTCCAAATTGTTTTACAAAATAGCAATATAGGGTTAGAAAAACCTGCAAAAAACACAAATCTAACAAAAATCCATGTCCCACCGGGTGTGCCAAAATGTTTATGGTAAAAATGGAAACAACAATATTGAAAGACTAAATAGATTCAACCACAAAACCCTAGCCTAACAACAATAAAGTTCCACCATAACATATGAAGATTACCTAAGATAATGTAAATCAACAAAATCACAAAGGTTATACCATCACATGTCCAATAGGGTTTGGATCTCCATTCTTCCTATCTCCATTGATCTTGCTTCATATATTTGCTCTTAGATTTTATGTGTGCACAAGAGCTCAACAAAGAACAAAAATTTAGTTGATAGCTAGATCGCATATGAAAGTTCGAATGCTAGAATGCTTGGGAGTCTGAATGCTTAAAAGACCATTAGGGTTGATAATAAAAGAATCATCTTCTTATATAGAAGACACCGTAAGAAATGGAGGGATAAGATTGAGAGGTATAAAAGATAAATGGTCGGCTAAGATTAGAGGGTAGGTAGAGGAAATAAGAAAATAATGAGAGGGTAGGTAGTGTAGGAATTAAGAGATGAATGACATGTGTCATAGGTAGAAAAGGTTAATTAATTAATTAAATAAATAAAGATTTATTTAATTAATAGAAGAAGTGAGATTAATTAAATAAATAAGAGTATTTATTTAATTTAGGGGAAGGATAATTTAAATAAATAAAAGTATTTATTTAAATGAGGAAAAAGGCTAGAAGAGGATAAATGAATTAATTAAATAAATAAAGATTTATTTAATTAATAGAAGAAGTAGGCTAAAATAAATAAATAAATAAATAAATTTATTTAATTAGATAGGATAATTTTAGGTGTCTACAATTACATTTTTATTTCCCGGTTTGGGTACTAGAGTCCATGTATCATTTTTCTCTATTTGCTCCAGTTCTTCTTCCATGGCTTTGACCCAGTCATCATCTTTTAGAGCCTCCTTTGTTGTTTTGGGCTAAAAAATGGAGAGCATACACTCATTCTCTCTTGCTCTTTTTCTGGTTAGAACTCCTGCATCCTTGTCACAGATGATATCTTCTGTAGAGTGATTCTTTCTCACATATTTAGCCAATACTGGTTCACTCCTTGGAGCTTCTTCTACCAGTTGTGCAAGTTCTATTTCACAAGCTTCTTCATTGGCCGCTTCAATGAGATCTTCTTCAGCAAGTTCCACCGGTACATTGTATTTGAACCCTTTATAGTCCTCTAGTTCACTCTTACTATCCTGCTCATTTTTCTCAGAGTACTCATCTACTCTAACATTTGCACTTTCCACAATCTTACCGGTCCTTTTGTTTAGACACCGGTATGCCTTTCTCTTTGTTGATTAACCTAAGAAGGTTCCCTCATCACTCTTGGGATCAAATTTTCCAATGTACTCGTCCCTTTTGTTGTAGCACCTGCTTCCAAATACTTTGAAATAGCAAACATTAGGTGAGTAACCACTCCATAATTCATAAGGAGTTTTGTTTGTCCCCTTCTTTACTTGTATCTAGTTCAGAGTGTATACAACAGTGCTTATTGCTTCTCTCCAGAAGGTATGTGGGATATCCTTTTGTATCATTAGAGTTTTGCAACAATTGATGAGAGTTTTGTTTCTTCTTTTAGAAACTCCATTCTGCTGAGGAGTTCTGGGTGCAAACATTTGTCTCATGATTCCCTGTTCCTCACAGTAGTTCATGAACTCTTGAGAGGTGAACTCTCCTCCTCTGTCTGATCTCAGGCACTTCATATTCTTACCGGTTCCTCTTTCTACTCGAGCCTTAAACACTTTTAACATGTGAAAAGCTTCTGATTTTTCTTTTAAAAATACAGTCCACACCATTCTTGAGAAGTCATCCACAAATAACATAAAATACTAGTCTCCATAGAAGCTCTTGGTTCTCATGGGACCACACAAATCTGTGTGAACTAAGTCCAGCACACTTTCAGATGAGAAATTTTTACTGTTGAAGTTGGACCTGGTCAACTTCCCTAGTTGACACTCTTTACACATAGGATTTTTCAGGTTTTACTATGTCAGACATACCTCTTACAGATTTTGCCTTACTGATTTTAGCTATGCTATCAAAATTAACATGACACAATCTTCTATGCCATAACCAATTGTCTTCTACTTTAGCCACTAGACAATTACCCATGGTGGTGTCTAGATGAAACAAATTGCCTCTTGACTGTTTACTAGTGGCAATTAAACTTCCAGATCTGTCATTTATTTTACATATCCTTTTATTGAACTCTAACTGTTATCCTTTATTGTTAAGTTATGCAACACTTAACAAGCTATACTTTAATCCTTCTACCCAAAATACATCATCATAGTTTGTCTTATCATTCAAGGCTATAGACCCCTTACCTCTTACTGCACATGGGGCATCATTTCCGAACCTCATTGTTCCTCCATTGAAATCCTCTATGATGAATTTGCTTCTGTCACCGATCATATGATGAGTGCAGCCACTGTCGATCACTGATTCTCCACATCGGTTTGTGCTAGAAATTAATGCCATATTTCCTTCCGTTGTGCTGTCCTCTTTGAATACCACAAAAGCAATGCCATCTTCATCAGATCTCTTTGATTCTTCATTAGTGACTCCTTCTTCTGCATGATAATATTCCTTCTTGTTCTTGTCCCTGTAACCTCTAAAATTGTCCTTCTTGTCTCTATCATTGTCAGGGCATCTTGAAGGTAATATGACCTATCTTATTACAGGAGAAACACTTTAAGGGTAATTTACCTTTTTATTTACCTTTACCTCTTGGCAATCTTCTTGCCAGTAGAACTTCAATTTCATCTTGCTCCTGCTCCTTAGAGAGTAGATTGTCACTCTCATGGGAATGACCGGTTCTGGTAGTAGAGCTACTACCGATTTCTTTCCTTCTCCTTGTGGGTGCATGCATCATGGATGCTTTGAAGGCAACATCAATCTTTGGTATGTTGTTGTCATAATTGCTTAATTCAAAAAGTAGACAACTTACCAATCAGTGAGTCAAGAGTTACACTGACTGTTCCCAAGGATCTAAGTTCCTGGATAGCAGAGATCCTTATGGCATAATGTCATAGCAGAGTTCTCAGGATTTTGCTAACCATATCCTCCTCCTCAAGTTTTCCTCCTGCACTTTTAATGGAGTTTACTACATCCTTTATCCTTTTACTCTACTGCTATATGTTTTCACTTTCCCTCATTCTCATCTCATCATATTTTCCTCTTAGGCTATCTACTTCGGCCTTTTGAACATGGGGATCTCCCCCATAGACTGTCTTCAGCTTATTCCATATCTGAAAAGTTGTTTTCAAATCTTGTACCTTAGCAAATTCATTATCTGGAAGTGTGCTAACAATCAGATCCATAGTAGCAGTATTATCTTGCCTTTCCTTGATCTGTTCTGGAGTAAGAGTCCCTGTAGGTTCATTGTATTCTATGATCACATGATTCCAATAGTGTTCACCTACGGATTTTAAATAGAGTTTCATTCTTCTACACCATAAGATGTAGTTCTCCTTAGAGAACTTAGGACCCTCCTTACGCATCATCTTTGATCTTTACTTAAGCTAGTTAAGCTTCTTTTGATTCTAGGGACTTGATGCTCTGATACCAATTGCTAGTCCCAACTAGTGCTGAGAGGGGAGGGGTGAATCAACACTTAATCAAAATTTCACAATTTAACTTTTATCTTAAATCTTCATTCATATAAGATCCAACAATATACTTTATCATTGAAGTAAAATATGCAAGCATGAAATATTGACAGTGACACCAAGGATTTATCTCGTGGAAACCCAATAGGGAGAAAACCATGGTCTAAGTAGGAACTCACAAAATTTGCACTCTTCTAGAGTATGCCCAGTTAAGATCCATCCCTGTTAGGAGATTACAAAGACACTGTTAGGTGTTGCCTAGTTAAGGGATTTGATCGAGGCCGGTTAGTGCCTTTACTCTGTTAAAGGTAGCCTGGTTAAAGCACTTAGAACATCAGTTAAGATGTTACCCAGTTAAGGGATTTTACAATAGGGACATGTTAAAGTCCACCCAATTAAGGGATTTATGTTGCAGTTGTTAGAAAGCAACAAATGGATGATCTACTAAATTAGCTACTGATAGCTTGATCAGATCTCAATATGCATTCCACTCAATACACACTGGTTGTGTCTTCTCTGTACAACACCAATTTCCTTCTTACAACTTCGACTATTCACTTAATCGATCACCTATCCCTTGACACTACACTCCACCGATCCTCTGACCTTTGGCTCTACACTCTATTGGTCCTCCATCTTTCGGCTTTGCACTTAGCAGATCCTCTGTCCTTCAGCTCTGCACTCAGCCAATCCTCTATCCTTCGGCTCTGCACTCAGTTGATTCTCTATCTGTTGACTCTGTACTTAGTTGATCTACCTCACACACACACACACACACTCAATTGTGCTAACACCTCTTAGCACTTCCTCTCACTCTGCTATTCACCTTGGATCACCTTCAACAAGATTTCCTTGTTTCAAATTTCATGATCAAAACTTTTAGAAGGAGCTCCAAAACTCTTTATACATTTTCTGTCAACATCTTCAGGCATATCCTCAATCAGATCAATTAAGGATTTCATAAGATTTCAAATCCAAACTCTCTTGCTCTTTCTCTGTGCGCCTTTCAATAATTCAGCCAAGTGTTCAACCAATTCTGCCACCACATCTCCCAAGGATAGAAACTTCTGAGTCAAGTTCAGTCAAATCAATGCAAACCAGAGAATCTACATTTAATCATGCTTGACTGCATGATAACTGAAAGTTAACTTGACCAACAAATGATTTGGCATAGACACAAGCTTACCAACTCATTCTTTGCCACCACAACTAAATGGCCAATCACTACTCTGAGATTTATGGTGATTGCATGTCTTCCTTTTGTCATACCAGTGTATCGGTATGTAACTACACTTTTTACTTTACTAGTTCATTCTTTGGTTGCTAGTTTGTTGTGATAGCATCTAGTCTCTCCCCTGTTTGCCAGTGAGTTACCAGTTGGTTGGAGCAAACAAGTTTCCTTTCTCGAGTCACCTTTTGTGACCTCACCACCACCAAAGTGACCGATCTTCCTGACTGATAGATTGATTAACTTAATTTATCTTTCTTTGAGTTGAAGTAACCTTTGGTCATTCAATACCAATGTTTTTTCCATTCACTATTGCCTATTGAACATCAACACCACTCTACCTATACCACTTCATCAATTAGTGTCTTCACCGATAAGTGTTGGACATCAATGACAAACCTTAGCACATATATTGGTTTTCTAGATTGACTGGTTATGTCAATGCCAACAATCCAACAAAAATTATCCAAGTAGATCCACTTTATTCCATCATATCTTATCATATGCTCCATTAATTTTATTCCTTATCTAAATCTCCTTCCCTCCATTCCATGCATATCATCCCTATTTAGCTCCATCCTCACTTGAACCTTCCTTTGATCTTGATAAGGCTAGGAGAAAAAATATAAATGGGTAAATATTTACCCTATCCATATTATAATATTATTTTTCCATCCATATCTTATCCATGTCCTATCTATTTCCTCGATCTCATATCTCCCATCTTATCCAAATCCATCTTCCCCTTTGCCACCTTTGATCTTGATGAAGACTACGACAAAAATATATATGAATGCTTTGGAGAATGTAATTAAGAATTACTTCCTCCACCATCTGTATCCTTTATGCACCATCTATCCATGATTGCACTCACTTTCATGTGGTGCATCTTGTTCCTTTGCAATATAGTCCTTGGAGTTCCCTTATACTATCATCCTATCTTCTTATTCATTCACTCAATTTCATATCCTATTTAAGCAATCCATCCACCCGACCATCTTTTACCATGCCTTATATTTACCTTGTCATTAGTTCCCATCCATTCCTCTACCCTAACCATTATATTTGTTCTTCCATGTAATTTTGGCCTATCTAATCCATTTATCCTCTCTCTAGCCATCCAATTGAAAAATATTGATTTAACCAATCCAATGAAATCAATCCCAATCCATGCAATATAATCTTGCAATTGAGCATATCATCATTAATAAATCCATCAAATTTGATATGGAAATCAACCATTAATATATTTATCCACTATCCAATTATCATTATAGGGGTTTATCATTCCTAATCCAAGTGTTTTTTTTGTTAACAACACAATCATTGGGGTATGAATTGTTCTTATCATTAAATTTGTTATCCTCATCCTCATCATGAATTGATTGATCAATTGGTTTTCAACTTGACTTGGAGCATAATCCTTGTCTCCAATAGGGGATTTATGTGGGTGTACAATATATTTTCATTTAGTCATTAATCAATCTGGGGTGTTTAAAGTGATTTGTTGTAAGAATAACTTGGGGTGTCTCATGATGATTCTTAAAGACTTGTTTCGGTTTTGAAATCTAACTCATGGAAAATAATTTAAATTCTATCATATATCCTACCTAATTACATTATTGTTCCTAAAGAATAAACTCCTAAAGCAACATGATCTCCAAAAACTAATTCATTTCTATTTATCTAATTCAAAACAATGACAAAAGGAATTCAATGCACACTTGTGAATAAGGAAATCTTCACTTAGCACACTTGCACAAAATAGATCTATCCTAAGCACACTTGTAGAAAATAAATATATGTTAAAAAAAACTTATAGAAAATAAATATATGATAAAAAAAACTTGTAGAAAATAAATCTATTCTAAGCATACTTGCGAAAAATAAATCTATGCCAAACACACCCTTTGCAATGAAATATAGCTGATCTAAATCACACTTTGTAGTTGTAATGTGGTGAAAATTAGGGCTTCCACCACTAAATGTAGTAAAATCGTTAATTTTGCTTAGGGACCAATTACATTAAAGAGGGGTAAATCTAATAGATCTAGCCTCAATACAACAAAGATAGAGCTAAGAATTTTGATTAGATTCACTGGTTAGAACTCAATTCCCTCTTTTTGAGTTGAATTGTGAAAATGTTGAAATTAGGGTAAATATGAGAATGTTGAAGAGATCAAGCATAAACAGTGAGCTAAAGTCATCAAACGAAGCCACAAACCTAGATCTAAGCAATATGTGAATGTTCGGATCTGTTCCCAGAAGGGCAACCTAAATTATTGGGACCAAAATGTCGATTGCTCTAGTCCTCTACACCTTTTGTCATCCAAAGGGTAGCATGCTTGTCTTTGTAAATTATGTCATTCCTGAAAGTTATAGCTCTGTACCTATTCCTACACACAATAGAGAAGGGAAAATGGTAAGGAATAGGGGTTTTCCTAAGTCAAACCCCAGTTTAGGAATTAACCTTGAATGAATAAATGAAAATACTGAAATAAATATTGGAAAGATATACCCCAGATCTACAATAGTTGATGATGATGCTTTGCTTCTTGAATGTAATCACATATGTTGTATGAAATGGCATGAACATGACAAAAACCTAATCACGCACACATGCTTGCATATGAATGATGTATTTTTTCTCCAAAATGGTTGAATGAAGGATATACGACCTTGAAGATCTATGAAAATGCTTGATGATGAATGCTTCATGGATGCAAGAATGCTACAAATTGATTGCTTGGATTCTTAGGATTGAAATAGGCTGATTAATGTATTTATATAGGGATATCTAGGTCATTTACCAATTAGGCCAACCTCCAATAGTCATGCAGAGCCACAAAAATAAATTCTCGCTAGAGAGATAGGACTTTTACCCATTTCAAAATTGGGCCCAACTAAGAGGGACTAGGGCATGGGCGCCCTAGTCCTTCTTAGAAAGGGACCACAATTAGGCCCTAGGGAGGACACCCCTCTTGGAAGTTCATCAGTGGGTGTACATGACATCAGAACTAGAGAATAAGCACAAAATGGACCTAGATAGGTGATGAGGAGGGAATACGCTAAACTAGGCGCACAAACATGAGGTGTAAATTGGCCCAGAGACAATTTACAATGCTACATTTAGCCCCCACTTTAACGAGAGTATGAGCCTATGCAAATATTCATGGTAAAGTAGACAAAAGAGATGAAAGAGAAGACCAATTAGGAGTATAAGACACCACTAATTCTGAGGAACTAAGCCCCCAATCTTAGCATCTTAACTCACTAAAAACATGCAAGGGGATATAAAAAAGGACAAAAACAAAAAGGCAAACAAAGACAAACAAAGACAAACAAAAGACAAAAGGAAAAAGACACACAACACAAAAGCTAAAAACCAAAAACAAGACCTCAAGTCAACTAGCCGAAGAGACCTCGATATCAAAATGTCTCAACCATTGATATCATTCTTGAAAATTCAATCTCAAGAATACTAGTGATCATATAAAAGATCAAGAGCACACATCATCCATGAACTAAAAATAGAAAAGATATGAGCTCATGAGATGAAAGATAGAAAGTATGATACATATTCTAGATGTGTTTTTCTAGTTGATCCATGAGAAGAAGAATGAGAGAAGATATGGATACACATTATAGATGCATTTTTCTAGGTGATCTATGTTGGGGAGGAAATTAGAAATAGTCTAGTTGTATTTTGCTAGCTCCACTCATCCTCGTGTGTGTGTGCAAGTGATGTCTTGTTTCAGGTGTTAAGAATCTTGTATAAGAGTTTTTTTTTCTCTGGTTTCAAGCATGGAACAACCTATGTAAGATATGAAATGAAAATGCAAATGTGTGTCTAGTATCAGGAACATCTCATATAAGAGTTTTTCCTCTCTAGTTTTGAGAATGTGTAGCCCTAGTTAAGACAAATATATGCCTAGTTTCAATGACATCTATGTAAGAATATTTTTTTCTCTGGTTTCAAGAATGTGCACCCTGTATAAGACATATATGAATGTTGCATCTAGCTTCAAGCATGAAGCATCTTGTGTAAGAGTTTGTTTTCTTTGGTTTTGAGAATGAAAACCCCATTTAAGACATGTAAAAATATAGAACAATATAGTACAAAGAGGGAAATATGCATGCCCCCCCTTAAAATGTCAACATAGCCCTATGTTTATGTCTTAAGGAATCTAGAAACAAGGATACCCACCTTCAACGCCAAGGAGATATCCTTTAGGCAATAATGTTCATAAATCCAAGCAAGGATAAGAGAGTTGTAAAAGAGATATATTGCAACAAGTGTGAAGGGATCCTTGGAGGAGAAGAAATCTTTTCTCAAAAGACATCTACCTCCAAGAGGAGATTTTGAACATACATAACTACTTCTACCAAAATAAGCTAAGGAGAACAAGAATGCCTACCTTCCTCCTATTGCTAGGTGAACGGGATTCTTGATGAAGGATGACGTACTTTTGACCTAATGTGAGGGGTAAGTTTATAATAAATATACATTGCCAAGCATAAAAGAGGTTGCAGTCAAGGGTACAAACCTCTTGCATAAGAGATAATCCTTGAGCAAACAATAACTTCACATGAGGAATGACATAAAATCATAAGCAAACACCGCTCAAAATGATGTAGGACAAGGATTGTGAGAAGAAGATGGACTGTCATTTGTGATTTTTATATTTCCATTATCAACTAGTTCTTGCATACTTTTTTAAAAATTCAGAATATCATTAGCATTATGGTCATGGGTTTGATGATATGAACAACTAGGTGTGTTTGAGGAAGAAGCACCTTTATGGTGCAACCATAACTGGTGAATCCTCAAAAGAGAACTGACTGACTTATGCAGCAAGAGTAACTCAATGGAAGAAACAATAAAACATTGAAAGATTACAAAATTTGATCATATTATTGTCTTAGAACCTCTAGGAACCAACTAGTTATCATCATACACTCATCATAGAACATCTGGTAGTCAACCAGTTACAGCAGGATAACATGCCAAGTATAATCCACTCGGAACTCTCAGAGTCAACTGGATCTCTAATCATGAATCTAAATCCTTATTTTTATCTCTACTACCCTCCAAATGATTACATAATACCATATATATATATACCCTCCAAAACATAGCTGGGTCGGCCATAAAAGATTACCTTTATCAAGACAGGAAAATGAAATGTATAAATAGGTCGGCCCCAAGAATGAAAGGAAATTCTCTGGAAATGAACCACCAAGAAGTGCAGATCAATAGAAAGGTTGGCCAAGGACTTAGGAACATTAAGCAAGACCCAAAATAGATCCACATGCCAAGAAACCAATCTGGAAAAAGAAGAATATCCAACTGGTAAGCCCAAAACTGCCCCGGAACCCAAAAACAGTCAAACTAGAAGCAATATCTTGTCGGAAAAGAATCTAAATGGACTGAAAATCTAGAATTAAAAACATAAACCAGCCTGGAAACTAAAAATATGATCTACAATAAAAAGTAAGCCACCACCGGAACATGCTGGTAGGAACACATAAAACTACACACAAAACTGGACAAGAACTAAACTGAAAGGAAATATTTTTGGTTGATGAAAGATTGCTCATAGACCAGGGATGCTCTTGCATCAGAAACCTCAGGTAGAAAGAGATGTTCCATGAGAGGAACTCATGAACAATGAAAAGGATTTGGGATAGAGATCCCATGCTCATTTTTGATCCAAACATCTTCCTTATCTGCAGACCTCTTGTTATTATGAGGATTTGGTTAATACTGAGAGGGGGGGTGAATCAATAGTAAAACAATTTTGCTATACTTCAAAAAACTGCACCTGTAACTACTCAAACATTCTGCTAAACTGATTTACCAAACCATTCACTCAAGTGTTCATCATTATGTAAACAATGTAAAGATATCAAAATGCTCAAACCAATAGTGCAACCACCACATGTGTTAGGATTCCCAAAGATATTGAGAGGGGGGGTGAATCAGTATCTAACCAATTAATGGATTTTCTGAACTTATTAAATAGATTGCATGCCAAAACAGTGTACTGGTAAACTAGAAATAATGCAGTAAATAAGATTAGTAAACACAACATACAAAACACACCATAACACAATATTTTTAACGAGGAAACCCGGTGTGGGAAAAACCTCGATGGGATTTGTGACCCACAATATTTGCTCACTGGCCAATAAGTGAATATTACTAATACAATAGGGGCCTGCACATGCAGGAAGACCAACTGCCTAAATCTCACTGCTTAAATACAAAAAGGGAAGTCTCACTGACTTACAAAAGTGGATTATGTAAATCCAATGTCATGTACTGCTTTGGTTCAATATCTTCTATGCCAGGTTTAGTACCGGTTTAAGCTCATACAACTTCCAAAACCCTATTCCAAGGTCTGCCTTAATATTCGCATCTGCCTATTACATTCCTTCCATGCATTTCTCACTTCTTACAAATGATTTACAAGATCTCATACTTATATGAGTCCTAATACAATTCACCTTGTCAGCTTACAAAAATATTTTACAATTAAATACAAAATACAACAAACAAAATCATGTCGGCCAGGGTGTCGGTAAACATCTTTGCCGCTGCCACTGCCGATGTCTGTTCCTGTGCCGGTGTCTGCCAGTGCCATAGGATTGTAAGGTTGCCATCAATGACAATACCTTCAATCACCTACAATTTCTCATTAGAGTGTGCATTTGCCAACAATCTCCCCCTTTGGCATTGATGGCGACACTCATGAGAAAAAGCCAAAATTGTATCCAAAAAGTGTTGTCCAAAAATATTACCAAAATTGTGTGCTCCCCCTAAGAAGACGATCTCTTCTATCTTACTCCTTTTTATCATCCTCTACTACTCCCCCTTTGGCATCAATGACAAAGGTTGTCATTCAATGTCAATTGAGTGTAGTTCCTATCTTGATCCTTGTAACCGGTTGGTTACAATATGATATAACTCCGCTAATGCATAATTTAGGTTGTTATAGAATCTCTCACTGTCCTTTAGTGTTGCTTCAGTCCTTTGGATTGTACCGATGAGTATGTGAATATGCTCTTCCAATGTCTTAAGTCCTAGAACAAGAGCCTCAGAAATCTCTTTTTTCAAAGAGATGAGGATATCTATCTTAGGACCTAGTCTACATTTTAGTTCCTTTGCCTTAAATTTTAATCTCTCCTTGTCTTTTTCAAGTTTTTCAATTTTCTATTCAAAGCCGATAATTTCCTGTTCTACTACCGATATGGAGTCTGATGAACCTATTAAATTATCAGCAATATCATTGATTTCCTTTTGAGCTCTACTGATCTCTTTATCTATATCCTCTATCAAAATGTTTGTCTTGCATGTGTCTCTGTACAATTTCTTGAAGTCCAAAATTGTCTTTCCTAGTGCTGGTAATAATGTGTCTGTATGTTCCTTACTCTTCTTTACTATTTCCTCAAAGAATTTTTCCTTCTCTTTATTCATTTTCTCTTTGAAAGTCTCCTCATTGATCTAATCAATTGTTAGAAGATTATTGGTTATGTACTTAGACAAAGTGTCTAATTGGCCTAAAGAATCTTTATTCTCTATGTTACACTTGGGTGCAATAATCTTCAAAATTGGTATGCTGTCATCAATTGCCTTATATGAAAGTACATTGCAATCAATTATTTTCTTAATTGAATCAAGCGATACCTCTATTACATTGGTTGGCTGGAATTCTGTTAGTGAAGAATCAGATGATTGACCAACTGTCTTAACAATCTGTAATCCATCGGTGTGAGGAACCTCTTTGCTTATGGTGACCTCTAGTAGATTAGTTTGAGTCTACATTTCTACAAGCAAGGGTTTAGGTTTCTTAGAGGATGTCAGTGGAATAGTCTCTACATTAATCTTTACCTCATCCTTCTTCTCATCTGATTTCTCAGTGTGTACCTTGGTCTTTTTCTCAGAACTTTCCACTGCCAGTTTTTCTGATTGTGACTCTGTGTTTTCTATCAGTTTCTTTGTGTTTACCTCTGAAATGTCTACAACTGGTATCTCAACAGATTTTTCATTGCTATCAATTTCCGGTTGCTCAGTAGATACATCAGTATGTACACTAGTGGTATCTGCCATTCTTGTATCTAGGGAATCAACTGCCTGTTCAGTTTGTTGTTTAGTCCCAATTTCAATGTTTCCAACTATATCCTCAATATTTGTCTCAACTGTAGTATCTTCTATCGGTGGCTCAGTTGCCACATCTCTCTTCTCACTTGATTCCTTATCCACCACAATGTTAACTTCCTGTGTGTCAATATTCATTGTAAACAACACCTCTGAATCAGGGTTTGTGTCCTCATGTGTTGTCTCCATACTCTCTGTTGTCGGTGGTGTATCAACATTTTGTACCAGTGGAGTATCAGAAGGAGGTGGGGGTAAGTTATATGTCACCTTTATACTCAGAGGACCACCTACCTTACCTTTACCTTTATCCTTTTTCCTTTTGGTAGAATTTAAAAGTCTTTGGTCTCTTAAGCTCTTCTTGTTTCTCTTTCTCAATAAAGAATATATCCCATTTATCCATTGTCTCTTCCATAATCTCATTAACTCTGCTAGCCATTAGTGCTACATGCCAGTGACCAGTTGAAAATACTGTCCGATTAGCCTCACTTATCAGTTCATCATTTTCTTCTATTGAATTCACTGGGTGAACTCCAAGTAGTTTCTCTATCTTAATCTTTTTATCCAATTCAACAATTGTTACTCTCCTTGTTGGCATTATGTGAACTGGTATGAGGACATAATGACATTGTGTGTTGTCATTGATGTCAATGTGCTGAAGAGAAGAGAACCGATATAATACTGTGAACTGACATTTGTGCCAAAGTGAAGCGGTGTGTTTGTTAAAGGTGAACCGACATGTGGTTATGGGAACCGGCACATGGAAGCTTTGTATGACTACCGATTGGTAGTCTCAACTTCAGGGTTTTCGGTTGAAGTGCTTCAAGCATGTGTGTCTCAATCAGTGACTTTGTGTGATGAGCTAGCATTGTAACGAAGAACAGATCGGGTTGCCACGTCAGCCTTGTGCGCGTGAAGGATCTTGCATGAAGGAGATTGTTCCCATCTACCTTGGGAATGTGCGAAGCCTGTAAATGGTGATAATGCGTGATGGGTTATCAGCTGCCATGAAATTGGTGGAAAATGAACGATGGAGAATGTCTTGAGATTGGATCAAGACTGTTGCATTTAATGAAATATGCTCAACGGTCAGGATTGAACCATTTGAATTCCTTAACCTAACATGTTTAGGGTTTAGGGTTTATGCTACCGACCTATCTATTTTCTATAAGGTCGATGTTGTGTTTCTTTCTGAGGTTGTTGGAAAAAATTGTGTGTGTGTATCCAAGAGAAGAGATACGTGATTCTTGCTAGACCAGAGGAGAGAAGTGATACCTGTAGAGTGTAAGTACAGAAGGTGAAGAGGAGCTAAAGCGGATCTGCATTGGCATTGAGTGTTGTTACTAGATCATTGTAATACCTATTGATCTCTAACCACCTCAACAGTTGGGAAATCTCTTAACAGGGTAGCTTTAATCGGCTTGCTGTAAATCCTTTAATAGGGTTTAACCCTTAACCAGGTATTCTAGCCATCCCTTAACTGGGTGATCCCTAATAGGGTTGGAACCTATTGTATCAGTCTTTAACTGGACAAGGCTCCTAACAGAGCGGACTTCTAAAGAGTTCAAAAACAAGCTTGTGGGTATTCATCCCCATGGTGGTTTTTCCCAGTTGGGTTTCCACATGAAAAATATGTGTGTCATATGTGATGTCTTTTTCATGTGATGATATGTTGTTTCTGTCAAGCAGTGAATCATGTTGATCTAGCTATATATATATATATATCTTTGATGGTAGATTACCTGTTCATACACTAGGGTGAAATGAAAATGAAGTATTAGATTGTATGAGAAGATAAGTGTCAACCAGTTTATTCTTGTCTCAGTTACTTTGGGTTTTGCTGGTTGTACTTTGTTCAAGACTGGTGTTACTGTTTGTCTACCTAAGCACAATGTCTGCTGACAAACTAGTTTAGGATTGTGTTTTGTTTGTACTGATTCACCCCCCCCCCTCTTAGTATCAGTTTGGTACTATCTGTTCATCATTGAGTTATCACTCCTTGCTTCTAACCTTCTATACAACTCATTGGGTAAATCATCTACAACCTCAATCAAAAATTTCTTGTAGATATCCAAGTGTAGGATAACACTGTTTTCAATGCTTTCCTTTTCATCACTGTTAAAAGTATCGTACAACTTGCCAATGTTTGATAAGTTACCATTTTCCGTTATCTCATTCAAAAGGTTATCAAGTGGAGGAACAACTTGTTTTTCTTTTCTTTACTTTGGTGTTAACTTCTTTGCTGGAGGCCTAATTGCCTATTGTTTTTGTCTTGTTCTTTTAGGTGTAGGAGCGGGTACCGGTGAAGGTTTCCTTTTCCTTACTACCCTTTTAAACTCTGCCGGTATTTCACTATCAGAGGAGGTACCAACCGGTGAAAGATGTATTTCTGGTTGTAATCCTTCCAAGTCATTCTCCTTAATACCAGTTTTATTCAATATGTCTTCCTTGATTGCTTTAGCCTGCCTTGTTCCTTTTCTAACTATTTGTTCAGTTTTCTTTTTTCTTTTTTGTGACTAAATTTTTCTTTCAATTGTTTCCGCATTTCCAAATATTTCTTTAGTTGGTTCTTTAGGGGCTTCTAGAAGTGCTTTTGCATAAGTTTCTATTATGTTCTCATCAGCCTCATATCCCATCTCTGTAACCCAAATAGTCCTTGGGGCCACTGGCTCCATCGAGATTTCATCTTTCTTTATCACAAAGCATATCTCCTTTTGATATTTATCTACTATAGATTGAGATAGCCTTTCTCTAATTTTCATTCTATCCTTCAGTGTCTAAAAGTGTTCATTTATGTTCTTTTCTCTGTCATCTTCCATGTTGTTCAGTATGTCTAGAAGTTATTTTCCTACCGGTATGTCAAAACCAAAATCCTTTCTACCAATATCGGGTACTTGCTTGGTAATATATAACATCAAACATACAAGTAGGTTGCCAAATCTGAATGTACCTTTCTTATCACCTTTGATCTTCCTTAGATTGTCTATCAGTTCATCCTTCAACCATTCACATATGTCAATCTTTGCATTGTTGTTTACCATGTCATAGGCACTCTTGATACATAAGCTAGACACGAAGTTTAATCTGTTGGCATGTGTAACTTTGTATCCAAGAATCATGTTGATGAACCTTACATTGATATCCTTTACATCATTTACTCTCAAGGATCTCTTGTCAAAGGTTGCGCGGGTTAGGGTCATTACAATGCCATTTGGAACCTTTTTAGTCTTGTCAAGCCTGCTACCAGTGGAAGGTAAGCCTGTCACTACCCTAACTGCTTCTTTTGTTATCTCATGAATGGAATCCAACCAAAAGAACTACCCATGAACTCTGCTTAACACAATCCTTATAACATCCTTTGGAAAATCAGGGATACTAAGAATCTCCACAAACCTAGGGTTTCAACTATCTTATGTTCCAGTTCCACATTTCCATTAACATCACAAATTATTATTCTATACATGTTCATTATCTCTTCATCTCCTAGTTCTTCAATATGACAATGTATGTAAATTCTAGGATCCTCAACATAAGCAACTCCTTTGGGTATTTTTGAAAATGCTCCTAGGGTATCATCTTTCTTCGCAATTTCGGGAATAATTTTAAATACGGGTCTAGGGCACTTAACAACTTCAATTACAGTAGGGTTTGCAATAAATTCAGGTGCAGAAGAGGAAGCCGTTGATATAAATACCTTAATCTGGCTTTAGGTTTGAATGCTCGAATGATTTGCTTCAGTTCTCACTTTGGATGCCTTCGCTTAGGATTTTTGCGCTCTTAGGAAATTTGAATGCTCGATGAATGAAAAAGAGCCAAAACACTTGCTTTATAATGTCATTTCCTTCAACTACCACATTAAATGCCTATCGGTTAAGTGAAACTTAACACATCTGCCGGTAAAGAAGTATCTGAACTTCTCACCATCAACCGAGGGTAAATTAGCATGTTCTTCAATTCATTGCCATACCCCCAAAAGGTTTCTTTTCAGTTAGATGAAGAATCTCATGCCGATGGAGTGATACTTTGTTCTATCAGTGAAGGAATAGCTTCATTAACATTCATATTTGACTTTCTGATCCATTATTTTGAAAATTCTTGCTTCACTTCTTCAACCTTCTCTTTACCTTTCAAACTGGGTCCTTTGTTATTTGTCGGTGATGCCTTACTTCTACAAAATTTTGCAATATGTCCAATCTTGTTACAAGCATAACAAGTCACATTGTTTTTTTGAATAGCTTTTCCATATCCTATGCTAGTATGTGTTCTGCATTGATTAGATAAGTGTCCAAATCTTCCACAAACATAACATCTTACATTCATTCTGCAGTTTTCTGAATTATGACCAACTTTGTTGCATTTAGAACATTGAACGGTGGGTGCATTGGTGTTCTGATAGTTTCTAGATCTACACTGATTTGCTCTATGACCATACTTGTTACAGTTAAAGCATTTTCCATTAAATTTGTAGGCATTAGGTTGTCTTACCAGTTTACTATGATCATGATTGTTTGCAGTACCAGAGCTTTCACCAACTTCAAAGCCAAGGCCATTAGTATCTCCATTAGGTTTCTGATTTTTCAACATGTCATCAAGTTCTTTTGAACTTTTCTTGAATTTCTCCTTGTGTTGATTTGCAGTAGCCAATTCATTTTCTAAGAAATCTTTCTGTCTCATGAGTTCAGTTTTATCACGCTCCAAGTGAATTATATTTGTCTTCAACATATCATTTTCATGATTGAATCTTAGATTTTCATTTCCAACATCATTGATTCTCCCAGCCAAGTCATCCTCATTCTTCTCTCGGTCTTCAATGTCTTTACAAAACCTCATAGTCATATCTTGCATCTCATTCCTCAAGGCCATGTTATCCTGCTTCATCTTGCTTACAAGATCATTAAGAGTTTCTTTTTCATCATCATCACTTTGTATCTTCTCATGAAGTTCTCTTCTTTTGTTCCTAGCAATAGTGAGATTTTCCCGAGTCCTTGAATGATTTCTTGTGCAGCCTTTGAATCATCTTCAAGTTTCATATTCTTCAATTTTTCTGCATCATAATCTACAAGAGCTATTTCCAATTGCTTTCTCAAGTTTTCCATTTGTACCGGTGTCAGAATCTTCCTCAAGCTGTTAGGCTTTTGAAAATAGAGGACCAAGCTTTGATACCAATTATTAGGATTCCCAAAGATACTGAGAGGGGGGGGGGGTGAATTAGTATCTACCCAATTAATGGATTTTCTAAAATTATTAAATAGATTGCATGCCAAAATAGTGTACCGGTAAACCAAAAATAATGCAGTAAATAAGAGCAGTAAACACAACATAGAAAGCACACCATAACACAATATTTTTAATGAGGAAACCCGATGTGGGAAAATCCTCGGTGGGATTTGTGACCCACAATATTCGCTCATTGGCTAATAAGTGAATATTACTGATACAATAGGGGCATGCACATGTAGGAAGGCCAATGGCCTAAAGCTCACTACTTAATTACAAAAAAGGAAGTCTCACTAACTTACAAAAGTGGATTATGTAAATCCAATGTCATGTACTACTTCAGTTCAACATCTGTTATGCTAGGTTCAGTACCGGTTTAAGCTCATACAACTTCCAAAACCCTATTCCAATGTCTACCTTAATATTCGCATCTACCTATTACATTCCTTCCATGCATTTCTCACTTCTTACAAATGATTTACAAGATCTCATACTTATATGAGTCCTAATACAATTCGCCTTGTTGGCTTACAAAAAGATTTTACAATTAGTTACAAAATACAATAAACAAAATCCCATCGACCAGGATGTCAGTAAACATCTTTGCCAGTGCCGGTACTAGTGCCAGTGCTGGTGTCTGTGCCTATGCCGGTGTCTCAATACCTTCAATCACCTACAATTTCTCATTGGAGTGTGCATTTGCCAACAACATGAACACAAAGATTTTTCACATGGAAACCTAAATGGGAAAAACCACGGTGGGAATTAGAACCCACAAAATATTTGCACTCTTTTAGAATGTGCCTGGTTAAAGGCCTAGCCCAGTTAGGAGCTTACAGTATGCCCAGTTAAGATCAAACCCTAGTAGGAGTCACCCGGTTAAGGGATTTGACCTTAGCACTATTAGGAGCTCTACCCTGTTAGGAGTAGCCTCATTAGAGGATTTTAAACTCAAGCTAATGATCCACCTGGTGAAGGGATTTACAACATAAGACCTGTTAGGATCTACCCAGTTAAGGGATTTCAAACTGTTGTAATTGTTAGGGAACAACAGGGAAAATGATTTGATCACAACACTTCCTTGCTTGCTAGTACAGACCCTTTTCAGCTCAACTCTTCTACACACATGCAGACACTTCAATTTGGTTTGGCAACACCTTCTTCTCAAACTATCAACACACAATCTATTCTCCAACTATCCCTAAATACACTTTTTAGTTAGGTCGGCTACATAACCCCCACTACATTCAAAATACAATGAATTTACATTTTAGATCATGATAGATCATTACAACAAATTTCTAGACAATTTCCACCGTTGAATGATCATCACACATCGATTTGATAAGAAATCAAACCCTTGTCACATTCTGCTAAGCACTTTGATGTTTCCCAAGAAATATGATCCTTGTACACACTCAAAGACCATCTTATCATTACACACGGTTTTTGACATGTCATCACTAAGTTATAAACATGATAAGATCCACTACCAAACCATAAATCATTACCGGTTAAAGGTCTATTACCAGTATTCATCCTTCTTCATAGAGTTCATGACAGTCAATCATAACACACTCAACACACCAAATCTGCCGATGTAGTTCCAATCATAGACTCATGCCAATGTCATAAACATATGTTCCAAACTACAACATCTAACTCCTCTCCAATCGTCTGTACCGGTCTCTTGATCATTGCTTTGTTCTTGTTTACCCGTTTACTGCAACTGAGAAATTTTGTTGTCAAACACATTCTTGTACCAGTTAGGCTTTACTGGTAGGTCTAGATGACTTAGATGACTCAAAAAACATGGTTACCATCTATGACAACATAAATAAAGTCATCAAACAACTTACAACTAATATCATCATCATCTAGTCAACAATCTCCATCAACTTAACAAGTTATGACAGCAATAACTTTACCAGTCATCTTCTCATCTCATCAACATCTCCATATGCTAATAATCTCTCCATCATTATCTTAATTAGTTATGCCAACAATCTCCCCCATTGGCATTGTTGGCAACACCAAAATAGAAATACCAAAAGCTCATCAAAAGCTCATCATGCAAAACTGTTAGAGTTCCAGTTATAACTGTTGTACATGTCTTTACTGCTCCTTCTCCTCCTTTTCTTTACTTCTCCCCCTACCACTTTTCTTCTCCCCCTTTGGCAACGATGCCAAAGGTGCAAAGTGTCAAATTCACCTTTTGCTGCTATTTGTTTTCTTCAACTCTGTTGCTCTCTATTTTTCTTTATCTCAGCTTCTCCCCTTGAGGAGTAGCCCAATTTTCATCAATCCATAGTGAAAGATCTTCAATTAGTCCACTGGATTGAGGTTGCAACAACATCTTAGTTGACCTTCGGTAGGGGTATAACCCCTATCTTCCCTCTGAGATATTCAAAGGTTGCCTTAGGCAATGGCTTAGTGAAAATGTCAGCCAACTACTCCTTACTTGACACATGCTCCATTGTGACTTTCTTTTCCTACACTCTTTCCCTCAGAAAATGATACTTTAGTTCAATATGTCTTGTTCTAGCATGCAATATCGGGTTCTTTGAAATACTTATTGTACTTGTATTATCACAATATATGATCACCGTTTCTATCATAGTCTCCTTGAAACCTTATAATACATGTCTCATCCATATTGCTTGAGTACAGTTCATAGATGCAACCACATACTCTGCTTCTGTTGTAAGAAATGCAACTTTTTTTCTTACTGGTCTAGGATACCAATCTTCCTCCTAGAAAGAATGCTCCACCGGTTGTGCTCTTCTGGTCATCTATATTACCTTCCCAATCAACATCTGTTAACACCTTCAAAGAGAAGTTGCTTTTGTATGGATACCATAATCCATAATCAATAGTTCCTCTAAGATACCTAAAAATTCTCTTCACTGCAATCATATGAGTCTCTTTAGGATTGTTCCAAAATCTAGCCACTATACCAACTGTATGAGAAATATTTGGTCTGCTATGAACAACATAGTGTAGTTTTCCAGTCATTGATCTATATTTAGTTTTATTCACTAGATCTGAATCATCTTCCTTGGATAATTTGCAACCAGTAACCATAGGGGTTCCAATTGGTTTACAATCTTCCTTTCCAAAGGTTTTCAATACCTCCTTCACATATTTGGACTGGCTGATAAAGATTCCTCCTTTCATCTGTTGGACTTGCAAACCAATGAAAATTTTGATTTCTCCTATCAAATACATTTCAAATTCCTTTTTCATTTCTTCTACAAAAGTTAAACTCATGTCATCATCTCCTCCAATTATGATATCATCTACAAACACTTCTGCAATCAATAACTTGTCTCTTTCTGTCTTCAAGTAAATATTGTTGTCCTCACTGGTTCTTTGAAATCCAATCTTTATTAGGTGTGAATGGAGTCTCTCATACCATGCTCTTGGAGATTGATTTAATCCATATAAAGCTTTATTTATTTTGCACACCATGTTCTTGTCTTCAGTCAATGCAAACCCATCTGATTGTTCAATGTAAATCTCTTCTTTTAGAATTTCATTCAAAAATGCAAACTTAACATCCATTTGGTATACCTTAAATCCCTTGAATGTTGCAAATGAAACTAAAATTGTTACTCCCTCAAGTCTAGCAATCGGTGCAAAGGTTTCTCCATAGTGTTTGCCTTCTTCTTGTGCATATCCTTTGCAAACTAGTCTAGCCTTGTTCCTAATCACTTCACCATCTTCATTCAATTTGTTTCTAAACACCCACTTAGTACCAATCACATTTTTATCAGGTGGTTTGGGGACAAGTGACCAAGTGTTGTTCTTATCTATTTGATCAAGCTCTTCATTCATAGTCTTTATCCAATCATCATCCTTGAGAGCTTCCCTCATTGTCTTACGTTCAACTATGGAAAACAAACAATCATTTTATTTGATCTTTCTTCTTGTTTGTACTCCAAAATTCGTGTCTCCAATTATCTATTCTGTAGAGTGATTCAACTTTACATATCTAGGTATAACCAGTTTTGATATAGAAGTTTATTCTTGTTCTTGTTCTTCATCTTCATCTTCCAGTTAAGCAGTATCTTCCTCACTGTTTTGCTAAGCATCATTTTGAACTTCAGATTTGTTGGTATCATTAGACTTCTTCACAACTAGGGTTTCTGATCTGAATGCTCTTCCACAATCTTTACAATCTGCTATCAACTTTGCCAAAGTAGCAGTCAAAATCTCTTCTATGTTTCTATCGCTCTCTAGATGTGCTCTCAATAATTCTAAGTGAAACATGAGACTATCAAACACCTTTTTATTTGCCTTTTTCTAAACCGTTTGAACATACCCCAATCACCGTTCAACCATAGAAATTGCTACTGGTTCACAAATCACATCCAATTTGCCAATTATATCTCAAAATCACTTTATAACATCATATTGCATCAAAATATGCAGATTTGACTTACCACACATCATTTAGGGGGTCTAGAAATAGATCTAACAATATGTTCCCCCTAAGCTTCATACATAGCTTAGTTTTCCAGTGAATTATTCTCCACACTAGGTGAAGAATTCGAGTCCTTTGATGGTTTCTTCTCACTTTTCTTCTTCCATATCTTATTCATCTCACTTCTGGTTTCTTCCACATCTACCATCTTCATTCCTTTCTGGTCAGCATACTGATTAATTGGTTTGTTCATTCTAGATCTGCAAAACTTTGCAAGATGTCCCAGTTTGTGACAATGGAAACATGTCATTCCAGATGCTCTCCAGGGTCTAGCATTGCCTCTACTAGTTCTTCTCCAACAATTCATAGCTACATGACCATAGTTGTGATAGATTGAACATGTCACATTCCATCTATTCTCTATTTCATATGGACTAGACCGGTTCACATAAGGTCTCTACCAAGTAGGGTTCCTCCAATCATTGTAAGATCTCTGCCAAGTAGGGTTCCTCCGGTCATTGTAAGATCTTTGATTATTCACTCATGACCTGCACTCAACAGCTCTATGCCCATAATTTTTGCAATTGAAGCAATATCCATCAAAAGTACTAAACTTATATCATTCATATGTATTAGGTCTATATCCATCAAAAGTACTAGATCTACTTCTACAAACATGTGTAGTATGACCTACCTTATGATAGTTAAAACATATTGGTTTGTAGGTTCTCTTACCGGTGTTCTTTTTGGTCTTTGGTGCAAATTTGGCTTCATGCATGGTGACCTTGGTACCAGATGTCTCTCCTTGTTCAAAGGTTGTGTATCCCAAGCTATGTGTATCTTCGTTTTGCCTTTGTGAATGAATCTACTCATCAAGCATAACATTGCTCTTGTTGAATTTAGCTAGTAACTCATTTGCATCAGCCATCTCCTTGGTAAGTTCCTCATTTTTCTTTGTGAGAATTTCTCTAAGAGACATAGCCATGTCTAGATTAGCTTGTATTTCCTCATTTTCCTCATTTTCCTCTCGAAGATGTACATGCAGGGTACCAATCTCTTAGTTTAGCTTTAAGATCTCATCCTCCTTATCTCTTATTTTGTCTTCATCTATCCTTTTGGCTTCCAACTCTTGACTCATCTTGATGGTAAGGGCTTCCATCTCTCTCCTCAGATTTGTCTTATCATCATTCAACTTTTCCACCTCATTAACCAATGCATCAATGTTTGCTTCATCAGATGAACAACTTTTACAGAGTTCCAACAATTGCTCAACCAACTCTTTTCTCTTAGCCAATGAATCTTTGTAATTGACCTTTAGTTCATCATAGGCTTCTTCAGATCTGCAAGCATATTTGAAAGCTCTCTATAACTCATTGAACCTTCCCCCATGGTTAATCCTTTAAGGGAATTAGGCTTTGATACCAATTATTATTATGAGGATCTGGTTACTACTGAGAGGGAGGGTGAATCAGTAGTAAAACAATTCTACAATACTTCAAAAAAATGTACCGGTAACTACTCAAACATTCTGCTAAACTGATTTACCAAACCATTCACTCAAGTGTTCATCATTATGCAAACAATGAAAAGATATCAAAATGCTCAAACGAATAATGCAACCACCACATGACCACATATATTTTTCACATGGAAACCCAAATGGGAAAAACCAGGGTAGGAATTAGTACCCACAAAAAAATTTCACTCTTTCGAAATGTGCCCGGTTAAAGGCCTAGCCCGGTTAGGAGCTTACAATATGCCTGGTTAAGAGCATACCCTATTAGGAGTCACCCGGTTAAGGGATTTTAACTTAGCCCTATTAGGAGCTCTACCCTGTTAGGAGTAACCTTGTTAGTGTTGGTATTTTGGTATGGTTTTGTCATTGATGTCAACACCTGCTAAATACACCTACTTTGGAGATCCAGTAACATTCACCTGCAATCAGTAATCTGTTCAAACAATCACCGATATATGGTTAACTGACAGGATATAATATTCACCGGTAGGATATAATGTTCACTGGTACCTGCATTGACATGGAAGACACTTGGTAATGTCAAAGACATCATGTGGACACTTTTCTTTGAAGTAATATCATTGGTATATTCTTATTTGCATATTTGCTTTTACCGGCAAATAGGTCCAGGTTATCTAGGGTTACACCGACAGGTTTATCTTTTCTAGATCAGCATGGCACGCTATGGAGATGATTTATTATTGTTATAAAAGCATTAAGTCGACATGTTCAATTGGTTATTGCATCGGATATTGTATTATTTGTAAAATGTTTTATTGTAATATCTTGTAGAGCCGACCTACTAAAATTGGTCTTAGGGTATGGTATAAATGTAAGATCTTATTTGTAAGATCAATTGTGGAATGTGAAAAAAGATTTAAGGAAGGATATATGTGAGATCAAGCAGAGATATACATGAAGACATCATTTGAAGATGAAGCTAGGTTTTTGTAGAAGCATATCAGCATTACACCGGTACTGAATCCAACATATGAAGATGCTATTTTGTGCAGTACATTCTCATTGGATTTAACCATCCAACTGTAGTCAGTGTGACTCCCATTTGTGTTTGAGAAGTGAGCTCTAGGCTGTTGGCCTTTTTGCATGTGCAGACCCCTCTTTGTACACTTACTATTTGCAGTAGTATCATCTGATTGTGGGTAAGGTTTCCCACCATGGTTTTTCCCCTTACAGGGTTTCCACGTATAAATATTTGTGTCATGTGTTGTGGTTGACTTTGTGCTTATGTTTCATGCATTAATTCTTACCGGTACAGCATTTCCTGTTAACACTGTTTACCGACACAACTAAACAATAAGTTAGTTAATAAGATTTTGGTTTGAATTTATTAGACAACTGATTCACCCCCCCCCTCTCAGTTGTCCCCAGGACCTACAGTTAGAGGATTTTAAACTCAAGCTAATGAGACACCCGATGAAGGGATTTACAACATAAGACCTATTAGGATCTACTCGCTTAAGGGATTTCAAACTATTGTAAATGTTAGGGAACAATAGGATAAACGATCTGATCACAACACTTCCTTGATTTCTAGTACAGATCCTTTTCAACTCAACTCTGCTACACACTTGCAGACACTTCAATCTGGTTTGGCAACACCTTCTTCTCAAACTACCGACACACAATCTCTTCTCCCACTAGCCCTAAATACACTTTTCAGTTAGGTTGGCTACATAACCCTAACTACATTCAAAATACAATGAATTTACATTTCAGATCATAATAGATCATTATAGATCATTACAATGAATTTCTAGATAATTTCCACCACCGCACATCACCGCACATCACCGCACATCGATTTGATAAGCAATAAAACCCTTGTCACCTTCTACTAAGCACTTTATTGTTTCCCAAGAAAATTGATCCTTGTATGTGCTCAAACACCATATTATCATTACACACAATTTCTGACACGCCATCACTAAGTTATGAACATGATAAGATCCACCGCCAAACCATAAATCGTTACTAGTTAAAAATCTGTTACCGGTCTTCATCCTTCTTTATAGAGTTCATGACAGTCAATCATAACTCACTCATCACATTGAATCTATTGATGCGGTTCCAATCAAAGACTCGTGCCAATGTCAAAAACATATATTCCAAACCGCAACATCTAACTCCTCTCCAATTGTTCATACCAGTCTCTTGATCATCACTCTGTTCTTGTTTATTGGTTTACTGCAACTTAGCAGTTTTGTTGTCAAACACATTCCTCTACTAGTAGGTCTAGATGACTTATATGACTCAACAAACATAGTTTCCATCAATAACAACACAAATAAAGTCATCAAACAACTTACAACTTATATCATCATCATCATCATCTAGCCAACAATCTCCATCAAATTTACAAGTTATGCCAACAATAACTTTATCAATCATCTTCTCATCTCATCAACATCTCTATATGCCAATAATCTCTCCATCAATATCTTCATCAGTTATGCCAACATCTCTTCCTTAGCTCCTCTGTAACCCCAACCAGATTCTCTAACTCGTGACTCTCTTTATTTTTTTCCCTTGCTTCAGATCTGCACATTGTCTCTACTTATTGCTCTCTTTCTTCTGCAACTCTGGCTTATTTCTGCCACAATACTTCATCCGGTTCACTATCATAACCTTACTGCCATCCGGTTCCATCTTGTTATTAGACTTCTGTCAAATCCTCCTGTAAATTCATACCATGTTCTGGTATAACCTCTGCAACCAGTTTCTCAGTACTGCAACTTCTCTCAAGACTCATATGATTCACCTCCTTCTCTTTCTCCTTCAAAGAAGCCAATGTGAACTTTTTCCCATCCTTCTCAATAGTGATTAGGTTTCTTCTAAAGTCATAAATAGCTCCTCTATCAAACTGCCAAGGTATTCCTAACAAGACATGACAAGAACTCATAGATATAACATCACACAAGACCTCATCCCTAAAAGACCCAATATTAAAACTCACAAAAAACTGCTCCTTTACTTCCAACTTTTGATCATCTTGTAACCAACTTACCTTGTAAGGAAAAGAGTGCTCAACCCTCTTCAATCCAAGTTTCACTACCATCTCCTCAAATACCAAATTATCAATACTTCCACTATCCACAATAACCTTGCAACACTTACCACTTGATTTGCACACAGTCCGAAAAAGACTCCTTCTCCGAGTAGGTTTGGTATCTTTATTGTTCTTCTCCATCATGACTCTTTTGAACATAAGGGATTCTCCTTGCTTCGGTGCACAATCAGTTCTAGTAACTGCACCTTTTGGTTCCTCATTTGCCACACAACTTCTTGCCATTCCCTGCTTACATTCATAAAATATATGTTTGATTTCCCCACACTTGAAACATTTGTCAGAAAATTCTCTGATGCTATTGCCACTGCCTTTCCTCTATGTTTTTTGATTTGGTTCTTTACTCCACTTAGGTTTTGATTCATCTTCAATATTCTTATTCTTTGTACTCATGTTCCCCTTGAATCTCTCCTTTCCTCTAGGGTTATTCTATTGTCTTCTCCCCATCTTCTCCTCAACCTTCAAAGCATACTGGCAAGCTTCTTCAACTGTGGAAACCCTCAACATACTCATCTCATCCTGAATGTTAAATGCAAGTCCATTTATGTACCTCACCACCTTTTCTCTATCCATCTCTCTTTGTCTAGATCTAATCATCACCTTGTATAATTCCTCAGTATACTCTTTCACATTCATGTTTCTCTACTTCAGGTTCTGCAACTTCTTGAATAATTCTAACTCATAGTCTCCTAGAATGAACTTGGCCTTCAATCTTGCAACCATCTGTCTCCATGAGGTGATCTTCATTTTACCATTCTCCATTCTGTCTCTCTGCAATTCTTTCCACCATAAGGTTGCATGCCCTTTCAAATTAGTTTGTGCCAACCCGACTCTCTGTGGATCCTTGACATCCTCGAACTCAAAGTAATCCTCCAACTCTCTAATTCAATCAATCAAATCCTTCGGGTTCAACGTTCCGGAAAATTTTGAAACCTCCACTTTATTAACTTTACTTGCATGTGCCACTACTCTCAGAAATCTTTCCTCTCTTCCATCTTCCAGTCCTTCAGCCTCTTCCGCCTCAATCTCTTCTCCAACTTCTTTCTATTCATCCTCAAACTCTAGATTCCTCCACAAACCAGCCAATGAGTTTTGGATCTCATTCCTCATTTCATTCTTGAAATCCTCCATCATTTGCTCTACCCTCTTGGGGTTCATCCTTCTAGGCGACATCTCCTCCTCTACTCTGGTGAACTGCCTCAACTTGGTGATCTGACTACCGGTTTCAATTTCCTCACACTTGATGATATATTGAACACACTCACAACCTGCCTCCACTAAGGAATTCGTTCACCCAAAGGAATGGCTCAAGGTTCGCAACTAGCTCTTCCACCAACTAGTTCATAACCAGATCTAATACCACTTGGTGCAACCATAACAAGTGAATCCTCAAAAGAGAACTGACCGACTTATGCAGCAAGAGTAACTAAATGGAAGAAACAATAAAACATTAAAAGATTACATAATTAGATCATATTATTGTCTTAGAACCTCTAGTAACCAACCGGTTATCATCATACAATCATCATAGAATATCTGGTAGTCAACCAGTTATATATAAGCTAACAAGCCATATATAATCCACCTGAAAGTATCAGAGTCAACCGGATCTCTAATCATGAATCTAAATCCTTATTCTAATCTCTACTACCCTACAAATGATTACATAATACCATATATATACCCTCCATAACATATATGGGTCGGCCACAAAAGATTACCTTTACCAAGACAGGAAAATGAAACGTGTAAATAGGTCGACCCCAATAGTGAAAGGAAATTCTCTGAAAAAGAACCACCAAGAAGTGTAGATCAATAGGAAGGTCAGCCAAGGACTTAGGAACATTAAGGAAGACCCAAAATAGATCCACATGCCAAGAAACTACTCCGGAAAAGAAGAATCTCCAACCAGTAAGCCCAAAATTGCTTTGGAACCCAAAAACAGTCAAACCGGAAGAAATATCTTTCCTGAAAAGAATCTAAATAGACTAAAAATATGGAATTAAGCACATAAACCATCCTGGAAACTAAAAATCTGATCTACAATGAAAAGCAAGCCACCACCAGAACATACCGGTAGAAACACAAAAAACTGCACATAGAATTGAACAAGAACTAAATTGAAAGGAAATATTTTTGGTTGATGCAAGATTGCTCATAGACCGGGGATGCTCCTGCATCACTTTATATGGATGATAAATTATATGTCTTTCAAGATAATCCTTAATTTTTTGAATTCCAAGGAGATTATCTATTGGTGAATCATGATAATGTCCTAGCCCTTTTGTAGTAATTTGTGCACGAGGGTTTATAGGGACTCTAATTCCTTGTTCATATTTTCTAAGTCCTCGTCCTCTAAAACCTTGTTTTGATATTATGTTATAGCCATTGTTATGAGAGATTTTTAATTGAGAAGAAGGAGGAACATTATAATGAACCTCTTTAAAATTTGTAGTGTAAGTGTATTCAAAAGGAACAAAGGGAAAAGTAGATGAAGAAAGAATGTCTTGTGTAGGGAGATTTTCCTTTCTATCATCATGCATATCCTATTTGTTAGGTTGGGAAGGAATATCCTTATCATATAAGGACTCATCTTAACTTAATGTTATGTGGGGAGATAGATAATGAATGGAATGCATAACATCATTTTCTCTACAAATGTTTTGCTGACTAAGATAGGCTCTAGGAGAATAAGGGGGATCTAGAGAGATTGAAACACCAATATTTTGACCTTGGCTCCCTTGTGCTAGGGTATGTGTATGATAATAAGATGGTTCCATGTTGATATTCAATGATTTCTCTCCATTAGAGAGATCATTGATAGGAGTATTAGCTCTATTTTAATTCACATTAGATACCATAGGAGAGGTACAAGTATTAGGTTTTTCACTAGCATCTATAGGATTAGGATCTACAAAAGCTTTTATGTGATCTTCATATGTAAATAATTTTCTTAAAAACATCAGCATAAAATAACATGCACTATGGATACAAGCTTTCAGGTTTAATTGATTAATAGGAAGCAATTTGGAAATTCTAAAAATGCAATATGCCAAAGTGCTATGGATGAAAAGAAGCAATGTGAAGTGAAAGAAACCATTATCAAAGACATGATTATGATAAATATAAGTAAAAGTAATATAATTATATGTTAAATGGCAAATAAATTAGATCTATGAAGTGCCATTATGAATGTTTAAAATCATATCTAAAAATAAAAGGTTAAAATTATGCAACCCACAAATCAAATTAACAAAAATAAATTAGGATTTTTGTGAATTTAACCTCTAAATTTATGTAATTTTAAAAAAATAAGATCTATGAATGCAAAATTGAAAGTTAAAAATGTTAACAAATCAAATATGAGACAATTCAAATTAGATAACCCACAAGTTCACTGTCAGGATTATAAATTAGGTTTTGTGTGAACTTAACCTCTAAATTTATCTAATTCAATTGAAAATTAAGCTTGTAAATGAAAATTTGAATTTTGAAACACATAAACAATCAGATCTGAGAACATAAATAAAAAATAAAGGTGTACTACGTTGGGTTCACCAAAATGTAATGTGGTGAAAATTAGGGTTTTCATCACTAAATGTAGTAAAATTGTTAATTTTGCTTAGGGACCAATTACATTAAAGAGGGTTGAATCTAATAGATCTAGCCTCAATCCAACAAAGATAGGGCTGAGAATTATGATTAGATTCACTGGTTAGAACTTAATTCCCTCTTTTTGCATTGAATTGTGAAAGTGTTGAAATTAGGGTAAATATGAGGATGTTGAAGAGATCAAGCATAAACGATGAGCTACAATCATCAAACGGGGCCACAAACCTGGATTTGAGAAATATGTGAATGTTCAGATCTATTCCAGAAGGTCAACCTGAATTGTCAGGATCATAATGTCAATCACTTTGGTCCTCTGCACTTTTTGTTGTCTAAAGAGGAACTTATTCATCTTTGCAAATTATGTCGATCTTGAAAGTTACAACTATGTGCCTATTCCTGCACATGGTAGAGAAGGGAAAATGGTTGAGAATAGGGATTTGCCTAAGTCAATCCTCGATTTAGGAATTAACCTTGAATGAATAAATACAAGTACTGAAATAAATAATGAAAAGATATACCCCAAATCTACATTTTTTGATGATGATGATTTGCTTCTTGAATGTAATCACATATGTTGTATGAAATGACATGAACATGTCAAAACCCTAATCAAACACACATGCTTAAATATGATGTAATTTTTCTCCACAATGGTTGAATGAAGGATATGTAGCCTTGAATATCTCTAAAACCTTGGTGATGAATGCTTTGCGGATCATTCCTTGGAGTCTTAGGATTGAAATAGATTGATGAATCTCTTTATATAGGGTATCTAGTTCATTTTCTGATTAGGACAACCTCGAATGGTCATGTGGAGCCACAAAAATAAATTCCTACTGGAGGGATAGGACCAGGACTAAGGCATGGGCACCCTTGTCCTTCTTAGATTGGGACCACAATTAGGCCCTAGGGAGCAGGAAACCCCTCTAGGAAGTTCATCAGTGGGTGTACATGGAATCAAAATTGGAGAATAAGCACAAAATGGTCCTAGATAGGTGATGAGGAGGGGATATGCTAAAGTAGGGGCACAAACATGAGGTGTAAATTGGCTTGGTGATAATTTAAAATGCTACAGTAGTAAAAGAAACTAATCTAATTGATTCTAAGTTTCAACACCAATGAATAGATTTAAGATTTTTTTTTTTTGTAGATAACTAAATGAAAAGGAATGCATGAATATTTTATGCTAATTAAATGTGTCAAGAATTAAGCAACAATTATTAATTTTTTTAATTGTGAATCAAAACATAACAAAACATGATTAAGCTAACAATAAAATAAACTAACACTAATTGAATAAATAACTAATATCACTCCTTCAATCAATTGGGTCCTACTCTCCTTTAGGAGGGATCTAGAACATGATATATCAAGGGTTTCCTACTTTATTCTCATTTAATTGACCCTAAGAGAGAAAACTACAGATTTATAAATATCTTTAAAGAAAACCTAATTGATTGGTAAAATGTCTAACTCCCACTAATGGAAGAGTGTCCTGCATATATATTCAACCTTGTACTTGAATAGAACTGATAATAAATAGCTAACTAAAATCCAAACTTTCAATTAAATTAAAATTCATGGTTATAATCAATTTGAAGTGTCTGGAAATAAATCTAGAATGATCCATGAATGAGGCAAAACATCATAATAATATTGGTCGAACAAGAAGTTCTATAATGGATAAGGGTGATTAAAAAATACAATGAGTAGTGCTAGATAGGGGTAGAATTGGAGGTGTTGTGAGCCAACTGATTTTAAAATTCAAGTGTCTACTATAGGAGTAATAATTGTTGGAGTTTGCAACCTCCCAAAACAAGATCACAAATTCAATAACATTCATGGAGAGAGAGAGAGAGAGAGATTTCACCAGGAAATAATAAATGATATTGCTGAGATGAGAAATAATGTACAATAGCCTTTCTTATAAAGGCATAGTTGGTAGGTAGGAGATCACACAATATGGACATGTGTCTCAACTAGATGCAAGGGTAGGTAAAGATGACTATCATCTACTAACCAACTATAAAATGCAAGGTAAATGTTAAATGCAAAATATTAAATAATGATGCCTAAAATGTTTAATCTCTAACTTGGACTTAAGCATGAGTAAATAATATTTTCTCCAATGCCCCCCTTAAGTGCAACTTAGGGAGAAGATTAATATTCAAATTATGTAATAATAACATGCCAATGCAATATATGGGTCCCAGAAACTAGGCCATGTTAAGTACCCATGTGCAACTAATCTCTTACAAATAGAAAAAATAATGACTTTCTTCAATGGCTGACACCTTAGGAATAAAATATTTAGGAAGAATCTGGAGTACCTTTCTTACAACTTCATATTCTTTCAATTCTCCACCAACACCTCTGATTCTAGTGACAACTTTAGATACCTGATGCATGTAACTATCAACACCTTCATCTTCAAACTTCCTTAGTTTCTCAAATCTGCTCTTCAAGTTCTACAACTTGACTTGCTTTATCTTCTTATCTCCTTCATACATGTTGCTAATCTTCTCCCAAACTACCTCGGTGGATTTGCAGTCTAACACCTTCTAGAGTTTAGTATCAACTAATCTAGTAATGATTGCATTTCTTGCCTTTCTATTATTCACATGTGCCTATCTCATATGAAGTAGAGATAGAATGACAAGGTTTAGTAGACCCATCCACAACAAAGTCTGAAATACAATACTCTATAGAGTTTGAATATGATTCCATCCTCATCTTACTTGGGAATCTTGTAGGATCTTTCTTGTGCCATCCCAGATCTACCACAAGTAGTTAAGCTTCTTCTAGAGGAAATCATCTCTGATACAAATTGTTGAACACACCTTAGGACTGAGCGGGCAAGGTGAATCAGTATGGATCTTTAAAACACTCCACTTGAACTTTTAATCTCCAGAGAAAAATCAACTTATATTTAACTTTATCATTAGTAATGAAACATGGAATCACAAAACACAATGCACAAGAGAACACTAGATTTATGTAGAAAACCCTAAACAAGGGAAAACCACAGTGATAGTCAACTCACAATATATATGAAACCATTATAAATTTGTTTAAGAAACCATTGCAGGGGAGCACACTGCTAGATAGAATACTTGCAAGCTAAGATGCACTATCCCAAGGAAAAGATACAAAAGGACTTGTAGGCTGAAGCTCATTGCTCTAGGGAAAGATACAGAGGACTTGTAAGCTGAAGCTCACTAATCTAGGGCAAGATACACAATCAAAAAAAATTAAATCAACAGAAAAATTTCTTTCTCCAAGTGTGCATTTGTCCTTGAACTTTTGTCACAAGAAATAAACTCCAACAATAGTCACCACTACATTCACAGTCTTTGCTTCACAATGCCCTCCAAATGATATGGTCATGAAAGGAATTGCACATGAAACTCTTATCTCTTCACTTCATTATCTTCACCACTACTCCAATAATCCTTCAAAGTCCCACCATCACACTGATTTGATCTTCTATGTATACCATCTTCTTCATTACAAATATCAATTAGGTCAGCCAAAACAAGGGACAAGCATAGGTCTTATCAAGTTGGCCACCGAATAGAATTATGGTGAGTTTGGTATAATCCTACAAATAAAGAGGACCTATATATATAATATTACAATTATTTAATTATATCCAAACCACAAACATGCTGGTGCACATCATCCAAGGTCAACAACAAGGTAACTATGTAGATAAGAAATGTAGCACACAACTAGTTGGTCTGAAATGCCTCATCCAAATAAAATAAATCAATAAGGATCTCCACACACCATTCTTAGGACCCAAAAACAACTTAAAAAACTCTCCAATATCAACACATATCATTAGGACATAAGCACAATCTAGAAAACAAACTTTTGTTAGCCAGATAACCACAATTACCTAAGTACACAATATCAAACATAATGTGACAACAAACTAAACATATAGCCCCATGCAAAGTGCATAAGTGAATTCATAGAAAATCCAACAAAACTTCCAAAGACTTATTTCTCATGGTCACATCGATACATGTTGGAGAAATACAAATATATATAGAATACCTCATCACCAAAGTACTAGGAAACACAATTTTGAACAAAATATCAATAGACTTTTTGCAGAACACTTCAATGCTTGAAATTGGAATTGAGACAACATACGAGCATTAGAAACGCTTCCTCCAAGTCACAACACTTGAAAACATCAATGTCAAAGAATGAAGAGTGTTTCCTGAATGAGTCAAACCACCCCTGATAAACAACCAATACAAACTACTTTAGTTGCAACACTAGAAACTTGAAAAGATAGTAGTGTAAAGTTCATGTAATATAAACATTAAGTCTGAATCCACAAGAGAAAAATTACCACAATAAAGTAATGTAGATAATTATTCTATCCAAACATTAAATACTAAATCCTATATATTACAATTCATCATACTACAAAACCTTTCAAAATAATTATTAGTGAGACAAAGATTGTCAGGACTAATGAAAACACATTCTCAACCATCACCATCAGTCATCATCCAAAATATATCTTCATTAGATCATCACAATATCTTTCCCAATAACAATATAATATCTTAGACAAAGTGTAGACATCAGTCACCAAAGACAGTGGACATCCACAACCCAGAGTAATTACAACTATTAACCATTAGTACTGGATTCAAACTATAGCAACACAAACTCTACATATGACCTCATATAAACAACATTAAGAACAATAATGGTCATACAATCAACTACCCAAATATTATCAAGGACAACACATATTGTTAGGAAATAGGTTGACATCAATGACAACACATTGCCAACACTTTGATGACAAGGGATGTCACTAGTCTTCCTTTATAGATTCAAAACATGTTTGACAATCCTTAGTCCAAGTAAATTTTAAATCTTTTTTAAGGAGGATAAATAGTGAGTTGACAATATTAATGAATCCTTCTATGAATCACCTATAATACTTATCATACCCTAGAAAGCTTCAGACTTTAGTTTGATTCATTAGACTAGGTCTTTGTTGAATAACCTCCACTTTCTTAGGGTCAGCCTTAACGCTTTCCTTAAATATATGATGGACTAGAATAATACCCCTAGTCATTGTTAATAGGAATTTCTCATGGTTTAAAAAAACTTATGATCTTCACAACATTGTAAGACTTGTTTCAATTATTTTGATTCTTCATCATAGGTTTTTCCATAAATTATGAAGTTTTGCATATATACCTCAATGTAAGTTGTGGTAAGATTTGCCAAAATTGCCAAGACATCAAATTGAAAAGTTGCAGTATTATTACAAAGCACAAGGGGAATGAGTGTGTAAGTGTATGACCCCAAGAACATATAAAAATGATCTTATCTTGATCCACCAAAGCAACCTTAATTTGAATATATCCACTAAAGATTCCAACAAAGGAAAAATAAATGTTTCCAGCCCAGTTATCCAATGCCTATTCTATGAACTGCAAAGGAAAATAATATTCTTTGTGGCTTTATTCAATTCTCTTTAGTCTATACAAACATTCCATATCCATTCTTCTTGGAGATTGTAACCAATGGGGAAACCAATTGGTGGCTTGAATAAACTCCACTTGAAGTAGTTTCTTAATTTCTTGTTTGAAAATATCTCTCAATGTTGGATTAATCCTTTGTTGATATTGTCTTACTAGCTTGAAATCTTTAGTGCAAATATGATAGGTACAAATATTTAGGCGAGTTCCTCTCATGCCTTTATAATCTCATGCAAGATCTTGTGTGTGCTCCTCTAAGTGTTTTTTTAGTTTGTTTTCTTACTTAGGTAATAAGGAGCCACTAATTAATAGATGTTTATTGGTCCACACGATAATTTTCTTTATCTCAGTTTACATATAGTGACCATTGCTAGTTCAGAAACATTATCATCAAAATATGTAACATCAATCCAAAATTGATTCCCTGTCTAATGAGAGGGTTTATCAGAGGATATAATGATAATTTTTTCTAGATAATCAAATTTTAAATGGTCATGGTTTCTAATCTACAATTAATGAGGTATTCATTTGTGGCTAATCAAGGTCATCCCAATATTATGGGATATCCTTCTTTCTTCTTTCTACCCTCAAGGAAAAGGAAATCCACATAATACTCCCAATTATAAATGACAACAATTACACCTACTAGGATTCCTTATAGTTTAGCAATAGACTAATTAGCTAATTGTAATGCCACGGTTGTTTACTAAAATTGTCTCATGGACAATTTTTTTTGTTGTATCAAATGTGATGACAATAATTAAATCACATATAAATCAAGACATTGGACACTTCTACTATCTTGATGCTTACCTAAGTGACTAAATTTTTGTGTGGAATCATTTTTCCTGATAAGACATCAAAATTTGTTCCCTTAGTTTGAATTGTAGTGGGACTTTCACTTCTTTTGAAGGTTGTTTTTCATCTTGAGCATCAAAGGATTGTGTTTCCTTTGGTTCATGTGAGCTAGCTTTCATTTTCATTATATGAGTTCTTAAATGTATGTCATTTATATTAGTTTTGTTAAGCATAACAACATCTTGGTCTACATTATATGATTATTATTGATGCATGTTGGTATTTGGGTTTGGAATAGGTTTTGTGGGTATTTGTTCAAAGGTTAATTAACCTATTCATTATTGATTATTGCTTGTAGGTTGTGTTAGACTAAGCATCAAAGATTAGGGTTGATTCGATCGGCATATATGTCCTTGATTTTTCCATGGTTGTTAGTATTTTTCATTATCTTTCCATTGAGGTTGACTCCATTAGGGTAGGCTCCCCTCATGTGGACCCCATGGTGCTTTTCATGGGTTGGAACTTGTGGGGATGGAATTGGCACTAGAGGTGGTATCCACTAATTAGCCCAAGGGTTTGGTGCCCAAATTGAATTTTCTCTAGGACCATATTACCCTTGGTAAGAATTGTAACTAGGACCAGCTATCTTTGGCCTAATTTTTTTTAGTATTCTTCAACTACAAGGGGCCCTTTTTAGATGGTTTATTTTCTCTAGAAGGAGGTTACATCCACTAGTTGCATGTTCCTTCTCACATATTTGGCATAAATCTACCTAGTTCAAAGGACATTGTCTTGTTGGGTGTTTCTCTTTGTATTTTAGATGGTAGATGGACAATGACTCTATTTTTATTTTATTTGATTGAGTGCTGAGATGAAGAAGGATATCAATTTTTAAATTAGCTAACTCCATCAACTTGGCAACATCATTTGAGATATTTTTTTCCTTTTCTTGAATTTCTACTTCCAAGTCTTGTATGAGAGTAATTTTACCTATATTATCTCCACAAAGGTTTCCTCCTCTCCCAATCATATTTAATTCCTCTCTAAAGTCATCATCAATCTCTCTAAAAAAGATAGTTTTTTGGATTTCCTTATCCAACCCATTTTCACACCTTCTATGGAAAAACAAATATCAATCTGCATATTCCTCTAAATTTTCATCCTCCATCTATTTTATCCTAAAAATATCATCTTTACTATCTTTGATGTGACAATAATATTGGTATTTGTCCAAGAAGGTAGTTTCCATTTCATTCCATCTAGTTATAGAATTTGCATTTAATCCTATGAACCAACGTAGAGTTGATTATTTTAAGGTTGATGAAAATAATTTTAACTTAAGGTTATGGAAAAACAAATATCAATCTGCATATTCCTCTAAACTTTCATCCTCCATCTATTTTATCCTAAAAAGATCATCTTTACTATCTTTGATGTGACAATAATATTGGTATTTGTCCAAGAAGATAGTTTCCATTTCATTCCATGTAGTTATAGAATTTGCGTTTAATCCTATGAACCAACGTAGAGTTGATTATTTTAAGGTTGATGAAAATAATTTTAACTTTAGGTTATGAGTCCATAATCATAAGTTTGGCTCAAAATTTAAATTCAAACAAAAATTGGCCAGGATCTTTTTATGTTTTCCCATGAAATGTAGGTAAAACGGAAGGGGAATTTTTTTATAGGTGGCTCATTTCTTTGAAGATTCAAAGTTATAGGGTATGAAAAGATTTGATTTGAAAATTCTTCTTTTGCTCTATCTACCATATTTTAAGATGGTGGAAGATTTTGATAGTGAAGATGATGAACTTTGAGACTGATTTTCTTCATATATGTTTTTCATAATCTTCTAATAAATCATTCAAGTAGATTAGATTACAAATAGTAAGGCTTGAGTTTTCTTTTAAAGCCAAGTCTTCTTTAATAATGACATCAAAAATAATAAGGGGTTGATGTAAGCATCACAATCCCTTTTCATTTAATCATTTATTGATTTGGGGTGTCTAAAGAGATTTATGATAAGAACAATCTAGGAATGTCTCATGATGATTCTTAAAGACTTGTTTTGGTTTTGAAATCTAACCTATGGTAAAGAATTTAAACCCTACCTTATTTCCTACCTAATTACATTATTCTTTATAAATAATAAGCTCCAAAACTAACATGTTTTGTAAGAGCCAATTCGTTTTTGTCTGTCTAACTTAAAGAAATGATAAAAAGAATTGATGCACAGGAAATATATACACTAGTCACACTTGCAGAAAATAAATCCATGCTAAGAAAACCCTTTTCAATAAAATCAATCTAATCTAAATCACATTTTAGTAAAGGAAACTAATCTAATAGATTCCATAGTTCAACACCTATTAATAGATTTTCATATTTGAATGATTTCTATAGATAATTAAATGAAAAAGAAAGCATGAAGATCCTATGCAAATTAACATTAATTGTTATCATAACCAATTAACATCCACTAGAAATAAAAAGTCAAGAACTAAGAAACAACTATTAATGTTTACAACTACGAATCAAAATAGAACAAAAAAAAAACCAGATCAAGATAATAACTATACATCACCTCCTCTAATTGGGTAGGTCCTACTCTTCTTTGGAAGGGATTTGGAACACGAACTATCAAGGATCTTATCACTTTATTTTCATCATATTGATGCTAGAAGGAAGCAAAATACAAGATTGCAAATAGATCTTTAAAGGAAAAGATAACTAATTCACAAAAAATTTCACTCCCACTAATGGAAGAGTGATCTGAATATATATTTGTCCTTATCTTATATAGAACTAAAAATAAACAACTAGCTAAACCAAAACTTTTAGTTAAATTGAAAGTCATGGTTACAATCAATGAGTTGAAAGGAGACAAATATGGAATAATTTATAGATGAGGTAAAGAATACCAATAATTCTAATGGAACAAGAAGTTCCATAATGGATAAGAACGATTCAAAAATTTGGTGAGTAGTGTGAGATAAGGGTGAAACTAAAGGTGTCATGAGCTAACCAATTTCAAAACTAAAGTGTCTAATACAGTAGTACTATTTATAACATAAAGACATCTAATTTTGCAAAGGGAAAAGTCTCCTAAGTTGTTGATAGCCTATTTTTTTAAGGAAATGCACTCCTATATGAATTTTTTGAAAATAATATATGTATGCATAAATAAAAGGAACAATTGCATCAATAAAATAACAGCCATGTATAAGTGTAATTTTTCACATTGATTAACTATTAAGTTCTCTATGGAACAAAATATACTTATCAACTATAATCTTAGTGTCAATTGCCTTAAAATAGTTTTAAACCATTTTTGAAATATGAAATTAAAAGATCTAATTTTATGCTCATGAATTTGCCTTTGATTTATTGTGTATGCTTAGTCGTTGCTTGTGTGTGTGTTATCATTTTTGTATTTATCATGATCTTTGCATCATAGTGCCACAATGACATAATTATCTTCTATATCATACTATTATAAGGCATATGTTTGCATTTCACCCTTTTGATCATGTACTTGGCACATTTGCACACCAGTTTCTTATACTTTGGTGAATATTGTCAAGTACAATATCAAATCTAGGTTGCTTATACCATTGCAACATGATGATCACTGATCTTCTCTCTCCATCTATTTCGAGAGCACATATGTGTAATTCAAACACACATATCCTCTTGAGGCAACATACCTAACTCCCATCCTTCCAAGTGACTAGGGCATCATGCCACTAGTCTTTATCCCTTGGTTGCCCATTATGTTTTATTATTCATTGAAATGGTGTTACTTCTCTTACTCAAAACATCATCTCAAAGAGGGGAAAATGTAAACATCTAAAATTTTCCATCCCTGCCATATGCAATTTTACCCTATCTTAAGCCATTAATTAAATAAATATTTATTATTAATTAATTAATTTCAATATTTACCCCATTCTATCCTAACTTTTAATTTAATAAATATTTATATTTAGTTAATTAATTTCATAATTCCCCTTTATCTCTTTATCCTTGTCCATTGAATCCAAACCCTTGAAATTGTACACATGGATCACAAGCTATAATTGTCATCATGGAAAAGTGTCCATTTCACATGTTTAAATAAGCTTAGTCTAGATTCATTGAACCTAGACCCTTCTCAAACTTCAATCTAACTTTTTATCCTATCCATTCATTTCAAACTACACTTCTTAATCCTAGCCAATAACATAATGATGTTTCGCTTATCCATCTCTGAACCTAATCCTTGTTCCTCATGTGACAGTTTTCACATGACTAAATAGTTGATCCTAACCCCAATCCTCATTCAATTCTAGTCATCTATAATCAATCTATCCAAGCACTTGATTTTTCCTCTTGGAAGTTGTATAAAATAGAGCCCTCTCACCCCATTTGGAAATCTTGCTTCATCATGCTCCTAGATTTATGAGCAACCACATCTAGTCTATCAACATCAAAGCATTTTTTTTTATTTTTGTTAGTTTTATTTGTATTTGGTTTGATTTATTATAGTTTATATGTATAAATTTCATTCATGTCATTTGCATGAAATACAAACATGATTCTTTCTTTCAAATTGCTAAAGTTATGACCCAAGGCTAGAACCTATCCCTTTAATCATGTCAATTGAATTATTAGTAAAACTAGAACATCTCACCTTAGGAAAACACCACATGGGAAACACACATAACTACCTTGATACACCAACACCAATTGTGAACTATTGAGATTGGTATATTATGGCATCCATAACTTACATGCTACTAGCTCTATGGACTACATGCCATTGTTGTAAACCATCCATTCCTTTAGATTAGCTTACATCTGTTTCCTACATGCTACTAGATATATGGTTTGTATGAAACTAGAAAAAATCATCAATTTTCTTTTACAATAGATTGGACATCCATTGCTTCCATGCCAATGAAAAATGCCTATCTAAATCCTATAAAATTGGGCAGCTCCTGACATTTTTCATTTGCATGATAGTGGTGGTTTCTAATGTGTAGGTCTTGGCATCTAACAACCCACATGCTATTTGTGAAGTCTAACTAACCCTATGATATAGTTGAATACTTCTTTTGATAGAGAATTTTCCTTAAGTCTTTCCATATTGGAGAAATGATAAGATTATCTATAAGTGGGTTATAGGTTTTTTAGTTTAGTGATCACCTCAAGATGAATGGAACAAACTATGTTAACAAAACAAATATCCTATACCTATGTCCTCATAGATTCCCTCACTCAACCCTAGTTGTGATGCCAAGAAGTCAACTCCTATAGTGATATCAATTTATTCATGTGATATTTGATAGTAACAAGAACTAGATCTAGCAAATTATTAGGACTTATACCATGGATGCTTAATTTAGTTATATTACCTCAAAGGGATTTAGTAAACTATTCAGTTATCTTATAGGGTTAGGGTGAATTTAATCATACAGAAGTAACACATTCAATCTCTATAAGATGACCTCTATCTAAACTCATACATAAACCCATGCAAACTCATAAGGAATCAAAGTCCATTCACTTCATTTAATCATTAGTTGGAAACACATCATTTAATAGACATATTTGAATGGACACATATATAATATTAAATAAAATTCCATTCCATAATGGTAATACTTACCCTTGTGATTGGTAAAGGCTTCCCTTAGGAACTCAATCCTAAGATGAATACAGATCTAGGTGTGTATTAAAATTTGGCACCCTCCATATCAAATAAAAATACCCATTATTCACCTTGTTATGTTATATTAGCTTGATTTTACATCATTATTAGATATTTCCTTAACTCTTTCATAACAATATTATGTATATTTTAGTCTTAGACTGAAGAATGTGTAACAACTCCATACTTCAAAATTATCTCTTGAACCTTCCTAAATGGACTTGATGTTATAGCAGCCCAAGGAATTCTTACATATGCACTTCCAAATGGGATCAAAGTCATACATAATTTTACTTAATTAATCACACATAATAATAGGTAGGAAAACATAATTAAGCTCATATTTTAGCAACTTGTACACATTTCCTTTTAGAAATATTGATATCTTGAATTAAACTCTACCCATATTATTCATAATCCAACATGAGCATCCACAAATCTCTTATAGGTATATTTAAAGGACATAAAACTTGTAATTATAAACTTGTTTTTATTATAATTAATGCATGAATCCTACTCAATGAAGTTGACAACACTATATCTATTGGACCAACATATGGATATATAAATCTAATAATAATACTAATAGTACTCTTAATCCTTTAATTTAATTTACCCTAAGGTGCAACCCCATTTTCTTATAATATTTTACTTCACAGATTGGATAATTTATTCATACTTGATGTTTATATTAAATATGAATTTAATGGTAAACAATAGGGTATCAAGAGATGCTTCATAGTATGATTAAATAGGGGTAATCTCTTAACTCAACCTCAACAACACTATAAATTTATATGGTAGTTATATTCTATTCAGTATGCATTCATATTGTATGGTTCATTACAATTGCAATATCCTTCCTTTTTTTACATGATAATTCCAATTTCAAGGTTCGTATATTTAGGAGCTTAATAGACAACATGTAGTCATATCAAGCCTTTGTTGGAAACTTGAGCTATGTTGAGTTGTGTTGTCATTGATGTTGACCTAACTGGGATTGTCATTGATGTCACTATGTGTTGTAGATCATTCAGAAGTGAGTGTTTTGATGTTGTTGTGTGGTTTGGTGGTGATGTTGAGGTATTTTCAGAAGGTTGGTGTAGCGGAAGTTTCAATATATAGGAAATAATATTTATGTGTAGGAAAGAGTATTTAATGTCCTAGTGGAAAAATGATTTGCATTCCTCCAATTTGTGAAGGTTATGGATTGCAGTTTTGGATATAATATTTATGATCTATGTATATTGCACTATCAAGTTTTTAGGTCGTTTATTGCTCATACGATGGAGTTGGTTGTTGTTATTTTTCACAATGAGGTGTCAATCAAAATTGGTATGGAGAATGCTTGGCAATTATTTGATATGCGGATTCAACTTTTGTGGCTTGGAGGACATGTCCATTTGGTTTGTGCATCGTTCCATTTCAATTTTCTAGTGTGAGTTTGATTAGCCAATGAAGTTATGTTTCTCTATGTTCATTGTTGTTAGCTAGTTTGGTTTTCAACTAATTGAGGTGGCCTATCTTATCTATATCATGCTCTTTTAGTTCATATATGCATCAATGGTTGAGATTGGATATTGTTATGGGTCTCATTGTTGCCTGTGTAGATCCACAATATGTATTTTGCATTGGAGGATGTTTTGGGCTGACTAGTTAATGTGCTTTATTGTTTATCTACACATTTATTTTGATTCCGACTTTGGAGGATGTGTTAGAATGTATGGATCATTAGAATAATTTTATAAGGATGTGTTGTTATGTGTTTGGGTCCTCTCTATCTCTTGGAGTGGACTACATTTGGTCTTATTTGTTCGGGTGGCATAATTCATATATATATATATATATATATATATATATAGTTGTATGAGTTAAAGTATAGAATGCATGTGAATTTATGTGAAGTGCATGTGAGTGATATGCAAGAATATTTGGCACAAAAGATAGTTTAGAGCTTTGATGATCATATATTCAGGTTGACAATATTTTGAGATTGTTGGTGTAAATTATTCCTCATAATTATACCTTACTTAAGTTGACTTAGCATAAAGCATTTCATATTAGGTTGGATATGAGACACTTAGGGAAGTGTGCACACATGGATGGTGTATGTAGGAGAAATTCCACCTTTTGTGGTCTTATCTTGTTGTTACATTCCACATTTGGTGGGTGATCCTCCTCTTGTGGAATATTTTATTATTTCTCCTACTTATCTGTGTTTCTCATTGAGCCAAATGTCATGATTGTGTGCTCACATATCTATATGGCATTGCCTTTATAAGCAGGCTCATCTACATTGTATGTAATTTTTGATGATCTCGTTCATCAATATTTTGCATATTAATTAGAATATAGATTGTTCTTATCAATATTTTTGTCTCTCTTATTGTGCTATTCAATGTGCTCTAGATCTTGGTCATTTTCAACAAATAAGAGCCATTAGGGCTTTCATCGAGTAGTCTTTTTGGAGAGCTTTTTGAGCATTCTATTTTTAGATACGAGGAGTTGCGCATTTTGGGGGAATCCTATGGTGATTTCGACCTCACCATTGTGTCTGAGAGGCCATTTCCATGAATTTTGAGTATAAATTTTCCTAGTTTTGGTTTAAATTGCTTTCGAGGCAAAAGAAAAAATTGCAGGCAGGCCATATAACCTCCCTGCTCGACAGTACGCTTTAAAAAAAAATAATTATTTTTTGTGATTTTATTTTAATTTTCATATTATTTAAATCGCAATTTTTTAATTTAAATATTGTAAAGTTTTTATTTATTAATTTTTTTTAAAAAAATTATATTTTACGAGGCGTTTTTTCCACCCCCCATCACCATACGCTGCATTTTTTTTTTTAAGGAATTGTCCATTTTTTCCAGTCAGTTCCTATCCACCCACCGAATGCCAGATTTCTCCACCCACTTGAATGATGCCCTTCCTTTTTTGGCAACTTGTCTGCTCCCGACCCTTGCAACACTCCCTGTCGGGCTCCCACCTTTGGCCACTACCCCCCGTCGAGCTCCTGCCTTCAACCGCCACTCCACTGATAAGACCACCACAACCACTATTTCTCTAACACCACGCAAATGAGGCACACATGGAAACCATTAATTGTGCCATTCTATGTACATTGCCACATCCTTTGTCGTACATGCACAGTCAGTGCCACATCATCGACGTGTCAAATCCGTACTGTGCCAAGCAAGGTGACACATTAGCATACGGATTTTGAAACAATAGCCTGTATATTCAGTGTACATATCTTATTCATCGGCCATGTCACTCTACCTTACTGCCATGTCATCGTACAATCTGCCTAATCAGCCAATCTAGTCAGCTTGCCACATGTCAGCCCAGTCAGCACCACGTTAGATTTCCATACTATATGAACAGTCATGCAAGGGTGTGATCTTTTCTTAACGACCAAACGGGTGTCAAATTTGATCATTTAAAATGCCGACATTAGCATTGCATCAACATTTAAAAAAAAAATTCAGCCCCCTCTAATTGAACTATTTGGTTTTGTAGCCAAACTTTGGAGGCCCATAACTTACTCATTTTAGCTCCTTTTTTCGTGCAATGTTTTGGGCTATTTTTTTGTCCTCTTCATAGTGGTGGTGGATTTTTTAAATTTTGATGGACATATTTTTCACAATTTTCCATTTTTCATGACTGTACCCGTCCAATCCTCAATTGTGCAACTTTAGAGGCTTCATTCGGGCTCATATGACCTCCATTTTAGGTGTCATTTTTTTGAAAGTGCATGATTTTTTGTTCACTTTCATGTGGTGCTATCTATTTTTTACCATTTTGAGTAGAAATTGATTTTTCAATATTTGGTCATTTTTGGCCTATTTGGTTCTTGTATTTTGCTTGGATCTCAGTTTAGATCATTTGCAGTATTTGTTGAAGTCTCTTTTAGCCTATTTGAGGTAGTTGTAAATTTGAAATCAGAAGTCCACCTTACCATTTTTTGCAAGCGGCCTATTATACACGCACTAAGTATAAAGTGTCAAATCATAATTTTGGGGGGTTTGTTTTAATTGAATAATTTGGGGGGGGGGGGTGTCTTGTGTGATTTTGCCTCTCTCTATTTTGTGTTTTTTCATTTTGGTGCTATGGGTTCTCCTAAATTTCCACTTTTAACACCACATAATTAGGCATCATGAAAAATTAAAGCATGGAGTAAGTTAATGGAAAATGACTCATTCGTTATGTAAATGGAACAATAACAACACCACATTATCCTAAGGCTGATCCTAATGCTCAAGTTGAATGACTCGCTAAAAATTCTATGGCACTTGGAATTTTGAGAAAGTATATATCAGATGACCTCATTTTTCATATTGAGAAATGTACTACAGTTAAAGAGGCTTGGGATATTTATGATTAATTGTATGGTCAAGTCGATGAGATTAAGGGCTACAAGCTTGATGGTGAACTCACAAAACTAGATCCCAAGGATTTTGATACAATCCTAGATTATGTCACGAACGTAAATGAGCTAAGAGCAAAGCTTAAGTATTGTGGCATTGGCAAAAAGGATGCTCGATTGGTTTACAACTTGTTGGACAAGCTTCCATCAGAGTATGCAACCTTTTGTTTTTAGCTTTCACACCCATCGGTTGGCTCAAGGTGCCTCGTACACTTCACCATCATTTTATGCATTCACGAAGATGTTGATTCTTGAGCAATCTAAGTTGACTAAGATGAGGATTCTAAAATATTCAAAGTCATAATATTTGGTGGCTAATCATGTGAATCAAAGCAATCAAGGAAAAGGAAAGAGCCAAAAGCAACCTAAGTCATAGACAGAACAAGATGGAGCAAAATCATCCTCTCCACAACAAGGTGATTTTACATCCTCACCTAAGAGGAAATCATATAAGGAAAATATTTTTCTGTGCATATTGCAAGAATTTGGGACATGATGAACAACATTGTTACAAGAAGGATATTGATGAATTGAAACATCTTCTTGAGAAGAATAAAATCAATTTGCCTTCTAGAATGTCTACATCAGCTTCCTCTTCCAAATAAAAAGATAAAGGGAAGGACAACACTTTTGATTCAAAAGGAAAGGGACAAGCTCTTTGTGCTACTACAAGTCATGATTCAAGGAGATGGCTTCTAGATTTAGGAGCTTCTCATCATATGGCATCTTAACAGTCTATGTTCTCTTCATTTGAGTCTTGCACCATGCCACAAATTTTCATGGGCAATCATACCTATATATTAATGTGATTGGGAAAGTGTATACTCCACTTGACAAACAATCTTCTTTCCATCGATCAAATCACACATGGCGCAACAAGAAAAATTATGGAGTTCACAGCTGATTCAGTTATCATTAGAGACTTGGAGAGCAGAGCCATCATTGCAACTAGGGTGGTGGATCATACATCTCGGTTGTACTCATTTTCACATTTTGGTCCTATTGATGAGGTTGATTCTTCATATGTTGATCACACTTCTTGTGATGATTCAGATATCAAGGAGAACTTTGGGTACTTGAACTTGGGGATTCTCACATGTGAAACTATTATTGAACCTTACATTTCATCTCCTCTTATTGATATCACATCACCTATTGCACTTGATGATGCAGATATAGCAACAGTTTTGTCTTCTTGTGATTCAGTGCAACAGGATATTCCTTATCTTCCAACTTCAATTCCTTGGGATGACTACTTGACAAACATTACAAGTTTGTTTGTGGAGACCTACATCATAGATTTGGGAGACATCATTGATGATGTTCTTTTTGATGAAGATGACCCTTCTTCAATTGTTGCGAGGGAACACTTTGACCCTCTTGTTTATTCTCTACATAATCATTCTTTCAAGGTTGACATGATTGTGGATTCTTATGTACAACATTTGGAGGAGGTCTCTTTATCCTTAGAGGAGACATGTGAGTCTTTGGATCGTGTTCTACATTCATCTCCACTAGATCTTGGATTGCCTTTTTCAGAAGTGTGGAGTAGTACACCTGATTTGGAGGGGGTAACTTTCAATATCCACATGGGGACAAGAGTAGTTTTTAGAGACTCCACACATCTTGAGTTTTTTTCCTTCATCTTCCCTTCATTATTGGGGAGACTTGATGGATATACCTTTGGATTTGTTTCTTCCTAAGGGGATGAACATTATTTGACGATTGTGGAGTAGTTTCTTCATTCTGTTTTGAGCTTCTACCATTGGTGCAAATTCTACTTTGAGGGGGGCTACTTGGTCTCTCTTCTTCTCTCTTATGGGGGTGACTTGTTCCCCACATGGGGCTTTGTCCTTTTCATACTTCTTTGAGAGTTATTTTGTATATTTTTCATCTCTCTTCTAGGTGGGAGTTTTTTTCTATTTGGTTTTTCTCTCTTTCTCCATTTGTGAGAGATTGCATTGGTTTGTGTGCATTTGCATTTGTACATGAGTACCTAACATGGCCTAGTAGCTGGGACCCATCTTGCATTGTTGACTTGAGTCTACATTCCCCCAAGTTACACTTACGAGGGGGTGTTGGTGTAAAATATTCCTCATAATTACACCTTAAGTTAACTTAGGGTAATACATTTCATAGTAGTTTGGATATGAGACACTTAGGGAAGTGTGCACATAGGGATGATGTATGTAGGAGAAATTCTACCTTTTTTGGTCTTATCTTGTTGTTACATTCCACATTCGGTGGGTGATCCACCTCTTGTGGAATATTTTATTATTTCTCCTACCTACCCCTACCTACCCTTGTTTCTCATTGAGACACATGTCACGATTGTATGCTCACACATCCATATGGCCTTGCCTTTATAAGCAGGCTCATCTACATTGTATGTAATTTTTGATGATCTATTTGATCGATATTTTGCATCTTGATTAGAATACAGTTAATTCTTATCAATCTTTTTGTCTCTCTTATTGTGCTATTCAATGTGCTCTAGATCTTGGCTATTTTCAACAAATTCTTATAGAAATAGTGGTTGATGTCATATGTGTTTTCCATGATATTGGTTGCTTGACATAGTGGTTCAAGGATAATTTCATGATCAAGAGATCTTGTTCATTTTAGTTCATCTATTCCCTATACCTGCCAAAAAACAATGTCTTCCTTTCGACATTCTATGTAGTCATTTGTATCTTTCCCTTAGGTAGCGAGTCTCAACATTGGCCTGATGTTGTGTTCCTTAGTCTTGCAAGTCCAATCAGGTGTAGTGAGCTCCTTTGCCATGAGCCTAATATTTTTTAATTAGTTATTCATATTGTGAGTGTAATTTTAGCCATGGTTTTTCCTTGTTTAGGGTTTTCCACGTAAATCTAGTGTTCATATGTTTATTATGCTTTGTGATTTCATGTTTCATAACCGCAGTAATAAGTTAATTGTGGTTTAAAGTTTTATAGATCAAAAGTAAAGTATTTTAAGGTTTGGATTAGTTCACCTGCCCCCTCTCAAGCATGTGGTGTGTTGAACAATTCGTATGAGAACAAGGTTCCCCTTAGAGAAGTTGAAATGCTCAAGGAAGATTTGCAATGACACAGGAAGTTAATTACAAAGCACCAAATTTTGATGGCACAAATTACTCCTATTGGAAAGAAAGGATGGAATATCATTTTGAATCTCTATTGACTAGAATATGGGACATTATCAAGACTAGGTATACTACTTTGACAAATGGTCCTCAAACTCTAGATGAAGTTAAGGAAGATGATAATAATGCAAAGGCTAGAGTTGCAAATATTAGTTACTTAAGAGATTTTTTATGAGGTTATGGGATTGAAGTTTGCTAAATAAATATGAGAAAAGATGACTAACATGTATGAAGGTGATTTGGAGATGAAACAAGCCAAGTTAACAAATCTAAATCACAAATTTGAGAACCTAAGGATATTTGATGATTAAAACATTGAAAGCTATCTACACCGAGTGAATGAGATTTTGAGTGAAATTAGGGGCATTGGTGGAATATTACAAGAAAGTGAAGTGGTGAGAAAACTTAATTTAATATTGCCAAAATGCTACAAAGCTAAGAAGTATGCCATTGATGAAAGTCATGATATGGACAAATATACCTTGGTTTAGCTCTATGGTTTCCTCTCTGCCTTTGAGATTGGTGAGATAGATGATTTGCAAAAAGAGAAGAAAGAAGTGAAATTCAAAGTTGCAAAGAAGATTGAAGATGAACTTGAAAGAAGAAATGACATGGATAAGATTAAAGTAAATTTTTTGAGAAGATCAAAGAAATGATCCAAAAAATACAAAGGTAAGTTACCCTTGAAATATTTTAATTATGGAAGAATTGGTAATTATGCTTCTATATGTACTTACAAAGAAGATTATGGAAAGAGATCTGATGATGATGATGATGATAATGGAAAGGATAGTTATAGATGGAATAATAAAAATAAGAGAATAGATGACATAGACAAGCCTAAGAAGAATTTATGTTCAATGGAGACTTATTCGTTTAAAGATGAATATTTTCATGACTCAAATGAAAAATCATTGTTTTTTATCTATAGAAGAGAAGAATAATGAAAGGTCTAGAAGTTCAGAAGATGTGATGAGCAGTGAAAACTAGTAAGTATGAAGATGAAGACAACATTGCAAGTAGAGCCTAAAGCATGGATAATTGACTCTGGATGTTCAACTTATATGATAGGGGATAAAGAAAAGTTCATTGATTTTGAAAAGTATGAATGTGGGTCTGTAAAGTTTGTAGGTGAGGAAGGTACACCTATTTGTGGTAAAGGTAATATTTCCATTTATGGTAAGCATAAGACTAATGATGTTTATTAAGGGTTTGAGACATAATCCATCAAGTGTGAGGCAGATGTGCATTAAGGGTTATAAGCTCATATTTCATGGATCTAAATGTGAAATCAAAAAAGGAAGTTCTTGGAATTTAGTTGCAGAAGGTATAAGAGCTAATGGTAATGTCTACTTTGTGAAGGATAACAGAGGAAGTAGTTGTATGCTAGCATATAATAGTGGATGTTGGTTATGAAACAAAAGAATGGGACATATCAACTTTGACAATATGGTGAAAATCAGTTCCACTCATGTTGTGAGAGATTTGCCAAGAATTATTAAACCTGCTGATACTATGTGTAAGGAATGTCAGTTGGGAAAGAAAACAAAGAGGAGATTCAATAATGAGGAGTATTCAAATTCAAGACTTTGGAGCTGATTCATACAGATCTATGTGGACCTACAAGGATAAGAGGAATAAATGGTGATAGGTATTTAACGTTTCTTATTGATGATTATTCTAGAATGACATGGGTTACTTTCTTGAGAGAAAAATATGAAGCATTAGAAAATTTTAAAGTATTCAAGTTTATGGTTGAGAATCAAGTAGATGTTAAGATCAAATATTTAAGGTTTGATAGAGGAGGAGAGTTTATATCAAATAAATTTGATAGATTGTGTGAAGAACATGGTATGAGAAAACATTTTTCTACTCCTAGGACCCCTCAACAAAATGGAGTTGTTGAAAGAAATAATAGGACTATTGTTGAAATGGCTAAAACAATGTTGAAAGATGCTAACTCTATCTAATGTGTATTGGAAAGACGTTGTGCATACTATTGTTTATATTCTTAACAAAGTGCACATAAGAGTGAATCACACAAAGACACCATATGAACTATGGAATGTAAGACTTCCTACAGTCAAGTATTTCAAAATATTTGGAAGTAAGTGTTGCATAAGGAGAGATGAGGAAGATCTAAGAAAGTTTGATACAATGTTAAATGAAAGAATATTTTTGGGATATTCTACAAGGAGTAAGGTGTATCAATGTTACAACAAGAGGCTGAATAAGATTGTGGAGACCAATAAATGTCAGACTTAGTGAAGAATGGAATCATATCGAGACTGTACCTAAATCTAAGACTGGAATATAAGTTGTCCTTGTTGGTGCAAAAGAGAAGGCTACTCCAGAAGACAAAGAAGAAATAACTGTAGAAGAAAAATAGCCTAAACAAACACCCAATACACTAGCAAAGTATGTATGAAAGAATCATTTAGAGGAACAAATCATTGTAGACAAGAATAGAGGAGTTTAAACAAGAATAATAATTGAAGAAGCCAATGAACAAGCAAGTTACAAATTCCTATCTCAAGTGGAGCCAAAGACCTATGCGGATGCAAGAAAGGATGAAAGTTGGATAAAGGCAATGAAAGATGAGCTAAATGAAATAGAAAAGAATCAGACATGGGAATTGGTAGCTAGACTGATGGATAAGAATGTGATAGGAACTAAATGGGTGTTCCTCAACAAGTTAAATGAAGATGGAAAAGTCAAAAGGAATAAGGCAAGATCTGTGTGTAAGGGTTATTTACAAGTTGAAGGCATATATTTTGAGGAGACATTTTCTTTGATAGCAAGAATGAAGGCTATACGGATGTTTCTTGTATTTGTTGCTTATAACAACTTTAAGGTATTTCAGATGGATTCCAAATCTACATTCTTGAAAGGAGAACTTGAAGAAGAAGTATACATTGAACAACCAGATGGGTTCAAGTTGTCAGAGGATCCAGATATGGTTTGAAGACTCAAGAAGGCACTTTATGGACTCAAACAAGCTCCTAGAGCTTGGTGTGCAACACTAGAGAAATATTTGTTGCATCAAAATTTTAGAAAAGGTATTATAAATAGAAATCTTTATTTCAAAGTTGAATGTGATAAATTGTTAGTTGTTGTTGTGTATGTTGATAATATCATATTTGGAGGAGATGATGATGTATGTAAGAAGTTTGCATAAGAGATGCAGAAGGAATTTGAGATGTCTATGACAGGTGAGCTATCTTTTTTTCTTGGTCTTAAAGTTACACAATCATAAAAGGGCATTTTCATTTCTCGGACTAAGTATATCAAGGAGACGTTGAAGAAGTTTGGGATGGAGATTCAAAAATAGTTGCAACCCTATGGCTACTGGTTGTAAGTTAGTCAAGGATGATGGATCTTCGTATCTTGATCATAAATAATATAGATCTATGATTAGAGGATTGTTGTATTTTATTGCTTCAAGACCAGATATTATGTAGATTATCTATTTGGTTGCTAGATATCAAGCTAATCCTAAGAAATCTCATGATCAAGCAGTAAAAAAGATATTCATATATTTGAAAGGGACTCCAAATTATGGATTATGATATATAAAGGTGATAATTTCAGTTTGAAAGCAAATACAAAAGTTGATTGAGCTGGATGTGTTGATGACAAGAGAAGTACAAGTGGTGGTGCATTTTTTTGGGAGATAGATTGGTCTCTTGGTTAAGTAAGAAACATGATTCAATATCATTATCTAATACAGAGACTGAATATATTGCAACATTATCTTGTTGTACTCGGGTTATGTGGATGAAACAAACCCTTAAAAATATCAAGGTAAAGTATGATGAGGCAATTCCTCTTATTTGTTATAATACAAGTCTAATTAACATTTCAAAGAATCTAGTGATGCATTCAAGGACTAAACACATTTCAATCCAGTATTATTTCTTAAGAGAAAAGGTTCCAAAGAAAGAAGTTAGATTGGAATATGCACCCACTAAGGAACAAATTGCAGATATATTTACTAAGACTATGGCAAAGGATACCTTTGAGTATCTTTGGTAGAAGTTAGGGCTTAATGCCCCTCCTTCTTCAAACTAGATGCATTAAGGTGGTGCATATGTATAGGAGGAGATTTAATGCTCATCTTTTATCTCCTAGATTGATGTGGTTGTTGCTCTGAAGGGGAGTAGTGTGGGGTGTGGTTGCAAGAAAGTGGACTGCAGATGGAGTGTTGTAATAAAAAAAGGGGAGAGAGTTTAGTAAGTATTTGTTGTTTGTTTTAGTGTGTCTTTTGTCCTTGATGTCAAAGGGGAAGAGAGATGTTATTGGGAGAGAGAGATCGAAAGTGTTGTTTTCTATTGGTGGTATAAGTTTTGTCATCGTGTTGAGTTGTGTTGTCATTGATGTCACTATATGTTGTATATGGTCTAGAAGTGAATGTTTTGATGTTGTTGTGTGGTTTGGTGGTGATATTGAGGTGTTTCTAGAAGGTTGATGTAGTGGAAGTTTCAATATGAAGGAAACAATATTTATGTGCAGGAAAGAGTATTTAATGTCTCGATAGAAGAATGCTTTGCATTCCTTCAATTTGTGAAGGTTACAAATTGTTGTTTTGAATATAATGTTTTATTTATGTGTATATTGTACTATCAGTTTTTCAAGTCCTATGTTGCTCAGATGATGGAGTTCGGTGTTGTTGTTTTTGACAGTGAGGTGTTTGTCAAAATTGGTTCAGAGAATGCCTGGCGGTTCTCTAATTTTTGGATTCAAGTTTTGTGACTTGGAGGACATGTTAATTTGGTTTGTGCAATGTTCCAATTCATTTTTCTAGTGCAAGTTTGATTAGCAAGTGAAGTTATGCTGCTTTGTGTTCAATGTTGTTAGTTGGTTTGGTTTTTGATTGATTGTGGTGGTGTATCTTATTTTGATCATACTCTTTTGGTACATATATGCGTTTGAGGTTGAGTTTGGATATTGTTATGGGTCTCATCATGGCGTATGTAGATCTACAATATGTATTTTGCATTGGAGGTTGTTTTTTGGCTGACCAATTAATGTTCTTTATTGTTTATCTACACAATTCATTTGATACTAACTTTGGAGGATGTGTTAGCATGAGCAGATTGATGGAATAGTTTTATAAGGATGTGTTGTGATGTGTTTGGGTCCCCTCTATGTCTTGGAGTGCACCACATTTGATATTATTGGTCTAGGTGGCCTAATTCATGTAATATTGTATATTCTATTTATGGTCGACCTAGTTGAGGGTTTTAAATGAATGATCTCGTATATATGGATAAGTGGTTGTATGAGTTGAATTATGGAATGTGTGTGAATTGATATGAAGTGGATATGGATGATACACAAGTAGACTTGGTGTGAAAGACAATTTAGAGCTTTGATGATGATATCTTTAGTTTGAAAGTATTTTGAGACAATGGTTGATGTTAGGTGTGATTGCCATGATACTGGTCACTTGACATAGTGGTTTAAGGATAATTTCATGATCTAAAGATCTTGTTCATTTTAGTTCATCTAGACCTTGTACCTGTTGAAAGACGATGTGTTCATTTTGGCAGTTTGTGTAGTCATTTGTATCTTGCCCTGAGATAGTGAGTCTCAACATTGCAAGTCCTTTGTATCTTGCCCTAAGGTTGTGTGCCTTAGTCTTGCGAGTGAAATCAAGTGCAGTGAGCTCCTTGGCCTTGAGCCTAAAACATTGTAATCAATTATTCATATTCTAAGTGTGATTCTCACTATGGTTTTTCCTTGTTTAGGGTTTTCCACACAAATCTAGCATTCATGTGTTTATTATGCTTTGTGCTTTCATGTTTCATAATCATAGTAATAAGTTAATTGTGGTTTAAAATTTTATAGATCAAAAGTAAAGTATTTTGAGATTCAAAATATTCGCCCCCCTCCCCCCTCTCAGTCCTATGGTGTGTTTAATAGCCTTTACCTTCAATTCCAAAATGGATTACTAAAAGACTCAAGTTGTATCATTAAAAATGTGTTTAGTGCAATATGGTTTTAGTGCCACTAAAAAAAGTCATGATTACTTACCGTAGACACCAATTTCTATCCACTTAATGAAATGAATATTCAGTATTTATTTGATTATTTAACTATGTTCTATTAATTAAATAAATTGTCCATTTGATTTGATTTAATTCACTTAACCATATTCTGACAATTAATTAAATAAATAAATTATATTTATTTTTTGGTGTAAATTATGTCTCAGACTTACACTTTACTTAAGTTGACTTAGGATAATGGAATTCATAGTAGTTTGGATATGAGACACTTAGGGAAGTGTGCACATAGGAATGATGCATGTAGGAGAAATTTCACTTTTTGTGGTCTTGTTATTACATTCCACCTTCAGTGGGTGATCCACCTCTTGTGGAATATTTCTCCTACCTACCCTAACGTATCCTTGTTTCTCATTCAACCACATGTCATGATTGTGTGCTTACATATCAATATGGCCTTGCCTTTATAAGCAAACTCATCTTACATTGTATGTAATGATCCAGTTGATCTTATTTTGCATCTTGAGTAGAATACAGTTTATTTTTATCAAATATATTGTCTCTCTTTTGTTCTATTCATTGTACTCTAGAACTTGGCTATATCTGAAAAATTCTTATATGGTATCAGAGCCATTGGGGCTTTATTAAGCAGTCTTTGTTGAGAGATTTTGGAGCATTTGATTTTCAGATTTGGGGAACTAAGCATTTTGGGGGCATCTTATGACAATTTTGACCCCACCATTGTGTCTGGGAGGACATTTTGATGAATTTTGAGTGTAAATTTGCCTATATTTGGTGAAAAACAAATTTGGAGCCTTGGAGGAAAAATTTACCCAATTTGGGTAGTACGGTATGATTTTTTCAAAAAAAAAATAATTATTCATAGATTATTTTTCTATATTATAATTTTTTTATATTATTAAAAAAAAAGAAATATCCTATTTTTACAAGGGGGTTTAACCCCCCCCGACACCGTACTCCCATATTTATATTTCCCAGTGTACAAATTTGGGGCTCATTGCTACCGATCCTCCCGCTAATGATAGTCCTTCTAATGACTACCCCGATTTTTCGGCCACCGCAACTATAGACTTAGTCCCGCCGACTCCTCCTTTCGGGTTTCCTTACTGGCAAAGACCCTAGCACCGTTCCACTTTATCGGCACACTCCACCTGGCCACCCCCTGGCCGATTGCAACTACCACCATCAACAATGGCTCCTCCTTCCACTGTGCTCTTTTCCTGCACAAACACTACCTGCAACACCCCTACCACCCTGACCATTTTAGTGCTAAGGGCACCACATGACCCCTTTTTTAACCATATAGGTGCCAAGTGGCAAGCTTTCATTGAACAAAATTCTGTACATTCAATGCCTAGTCACACAAACACATCATCTTGTCGTACTACCAACACAAGAGCACATGTAAGCACCCCAACATTTGTACGATCTACCACATTAGAAGACATGCCAACCACCATGTTGATTTTCCATACAAACTATATGACATGTTAGTTGTTCATATAGTACAAACATGCCATGCAAGCGGGGAGGCAAAGTTCTTGCGATGGTCATACAGTTGTCAATTTTGATGCAATTAAGTGCTGATGTTATCCTACATCAGCACCCTTTTGAGAATTTTGGATCCCCTCTCATTGAGCCTTTTGGTTTTGGAGGCGAACTTTGAATGCCCATAACTTGCTCATTTAGGTCCCTTTTTAGTGCAGTTTTCCTTGTTGCCCCATGAGTGATCACATAGATGGAAAGAAGATTGTTTGTCGAATGGGATACACACAACACATCATTGAAGGAGTTATCCTTGTTGGGAAAATGGTGTCTCAACTTTGCATTTACATGAGGTTACTATTTATAGTAAGTTTTCATTTGAGCACGAAATGGTGCAAAATTCTCCCCAAAGCTTCTGATTGGCTAAATAAGTTTTCCGGTAAAGTTACATCGCAAGATCACAACTAGTTTTGAAGATATTAAATTTTCCATTTTGGAGGGGTCTAAGGAAAGGTTTAAATTTAATTTTGAGGAATTTAGAGGCTTCAAACTACCCTGAAAAGTGGGCATAAAGGGCATAGCAGTTTACAAGGCAATAGAGCACTTCACGAGCTTTTCGATGCTTCAAACAATTTGTCAATCGAACACACGGTTCACAAGTTATGGCCTCCGGAAGTTTGTACTCCTGAAATAGGAAATATAATTTGTATCGGACACATAAACGAGCTATAAAAGGGAGGGACACGTGTTGATGTGTGTTTCAACATGTCATACGACATCTAGAAGGGAGATAAGGTTGGCTACACCTTATTGGGTAGTTTTAGCCCATGGTTTTGTAATACCGTTTGTCGGTTTCTTATATTGTATCTCCTTTAGATGAGGTGCATGAGATAGAGGTTGGGTGTTTGAGAGTCTTATGAATATTGAGTTACCTCTGAATCTCTAATTAGTGGTACTCCTGCAAAGAGTTTTCTCTACAAGTATATTGTAATTTATTTTGATTGTTGAATAATATATTGGGTGGCTTTTGGAGTGTGGGGTTTTTCTCCCGAAAGGGTTTTCCCCATGTAAATTGTTGTGTTATGGTTTGAATGTTATTATTTTCTGTTTTCTGTAACTATTGTGATGATCCATAAAAGTTTTTGCATTACCCTCCTCTCAAGGTTAGTGTAGGAAGTTGTTCCACTAATTAACTTCCTTACAATCCTCAATTGCAATAGATCCTTTCTTGATCATATTCATATATGTATGATTGCTTATCAAGATCGGTGGCATGCTACAATGCTCAAATGAAGATAATATAGACTATGAAGATGCCATATGATGAGAAGCTCCTCAATCTAGAAGCCATCTCACTGAATCATGACTTGGAGTAGCACAAAGAGCTTGTCCCTTTCCTTTTGACTATGAGGAAGGGGAAGGAAATGAACCCTTCTTCTTATAATTGGATGGCAAATCAATGTTGTTCTTCTTGAGGATGTTGGTCAACTCATCAATCTTCTTGGTGTGGCAATGATGTTCATCATGACCATTTTTCTTGTAATATGAACAAGAAAGCCTCTCCTTATATGATTTTCCCTTAGATGAGGATGTAGAATCCTTTTGTTGTGGAGAGGAAGATTGTGCTCTATCTTGTTGCGTCTTAGGTTTGAACTTCTTCTGCTTCTTGTTGGAATCCTTTCCTTGATTCTCTTTATTAGCTACCAAAGTCATGGACTTTGAAGACTTTCAGAGAATCCCCATGCTCAACAACTTTGATTGCTCCACCATCAACATTTCTATGAATGCATCAAATTAGGGCATAGTAAAAGAACTACCCACTATCAAGCAATGAGTTTGGAAGCTAGAAACAAATGATGCATATTCTAATAGAAGCTTTCCCAATAGGTTGTAGACAAAATGTGCACCCTTCTTATCAATACCACAACCCTTCAATTGTGCTCTTAGCTCATTTTCCTTAGTGACATAGTCTTGGATTGTATCAAAGTTCTTGGGATCCAACATGGTGAGATCATTATCAAGTTGATAACCCCTAATCTCATCAATTTGGTCACAATTTTTCCAAGACATCCCATGCATCCTTAACTATTGTACACTTCTCAATGTGAAAGATGAGATCCTTTGATATATACTTCCTCGATGTCCCTATTGCCATAAATTTTTTAGTGATCTATTCCATGTGAGCATTTGGTGCAGTGATAGTTCCATCAATATAATGAGTTAATCCATTTTCCATTAGCTTACTCCATACATTAATTTTCCATTGAGCATAGTTATGTGGAGTAAGCTAGTGGAAAAGGGATTAACTCATTATATTGATGGAAATATCACTGCACTAACTAATCCCAAAGATGATCCTAATGCTCACATGGAATGGCTCACTAAAAATGTGATGGCAATAAGGACATTGAGGAAGTATATATCAAAAGATCTCATATTTCACATTGACAATGTTGGCATTTTTTATGTTTATGTTGTGATTGTCATTGATGGACACACACTTGCATTGAGATCCCCTTTATATGTATGAGCTAGAGCTCAACCGGTATCTGTTCCAACCGGTATGTTGTATTCTAGTCTTTAGACTATTGGTGATTTTGCAGAATGTGTTTCCCGGTCTGAAGCGGCATGTCGACCCCAAGCAGTATGAGGGAGCAAAGTGGCATAACACATTCTTACCAGTCTTCATTTTTGTCAAACCGGTAACTGGTATTTTGTATGAACCGGTAATACTCTGCGATGAGTTACCAACCAGCATTTTGTGATGAGTTACCAATCCATCGACTGTTTGATGGTGCCGACACACTGGCAGTGCTTCTTGCGTCGTGTTACTGAGTATGTCTAGATTCATTGAACCTAGGAAATTGAAATGTAATCCTATTGGACCGACATGAAATCAGACTCCTTTAAAAGGACATCATGTCTAGGGTTTTAGGTTGTTGCTGAAAGGGTTTATGTTGTGCTAGGGTTTAAGGTGGTTGATGAGTTGTTGTAAGAGCGATCTTATCTAAGAAGATCAATTTGTAACTGAGTGAGAGATAGAGAAGACTGAAGTAATGTTGGAATGCATTAGTTGTGAGCTATACTGGATATAACCAAGCAGTTTGTGCTATTAGATAGATCAAACACTTGTTGATTACTCACATCTTTGACAAGTCTGTAGCCCTTAACCGGGTAGGCCCAAAAGCCTTTTGTAAAATCCTCTAACAAGGTGGTTCACCTCTGTGAATCTAAAATCCTCTAGCAAGGTAGTCCTTGATCAGACTTATCTCCTAACAGAGATTGAGATTCCTAACAGAATCTATTCTGGTGAAGAACATTGTAAGACCTTAACTGGTCTGGTTTCTATTCTGCAGATAGTGACTTGTGAGTTCCATCTCACCATGGTTTGTCCCATTTGGGTTTCCACGTCAAATATCTTGTGTTATGGTTGTATTGCTTTTGTGGGTGAATGCTTTATTTGCATTTTGGTTTGCATGTGTGATAACCGATCTGTCTATTAAACTATTTTACCGGTTTATCTTCAGACTGTTTAAGTGTTTTAGTGCAGTGATTTTTGGCATACTAATTCACCCCCCCTCTTAGTATTCATCAGACAAGTGTACAACAATTAAGAATACATGGGATGTATTGGGAAAATTGTATGGCCCAATTGATAATATTAGGGGTTGTCAACTTGATAATAATGTCACCATGTTGGATCCCAAGAACTTTGATACAATCCAAGACTATGAGCTAAGAGTGCAACTGAAGGATTGTGGCATTGATAAGAAGGATGTGTAGTTGGTCTACAACCTATCGGGAAAAATTCCATCACAATATTTAACATTTGTTTCTAGCTTCCAAACTCATCACTTGACGGTGGATAGTTCTTTCACTATGCCCTCATTTGATGTATTCATAGAAATGTTAATGTTGGAGCAATCAAAGTTGTTGAGCATGGGGATTCAGAAGTCTTCAAAGTCCATGACTTTGGTAATTAATCAAGAGAATCAAGGAAAGGAATCCAAGAAGAAGAAGCAATTCAAGCCTAAGACACAACAAGATAGAGCACAATCTTCCTCCCCACAACAAAAGGATTCTACACCCTCGCCTAAGGGAAAAATCATATAAGGAGAGGCTTTCTTGTTCATATTGCAAGAAAAATGGTCATGATGAACATCATTGCCACACCAAGAAGATTGATGAGTTGACCAAAATCCTTAAGAAGAACAACATTGATTTTCCATCAACTTATAAGAAGAAGGATTTATCTCCTTCCCCTTCCTCGCAGTTAAAAGGAAAGGGATGAGATCTTTGTGCTACTACAAGTCATGATTCAAGGAGATGGTTTCTAGATTCAGGAGATTCTCATCATAGGGAATCTTCACAGTCTATGTTCTCTTCATTTGAGCCTTGCAGCATGCCACCAATTTTGATGGGCAATCATAGATATATGAATGTGATTGGGAAAGGATCTATTGCCATTGGGGATAACTTCTTCAATGATGTGTTGTGTGTACCCCATTTGACAAACAATCTTCTTTCCATCTATCAGATCACTCATGGGGCAACAAGGAAAACTATGGAGTTCACACCTGATTTAATCATCATTAGAGACTTGGAGACTAGAGCTATTATTGCTACATTGTGGTGGATCTTGCATCTTGGTTGTATTTCTTTGTAGATTTTGTTCCTATTTATGAGGTTGATTCTTCATATGTTGATCACACTTCTTGTGTTGATTCAGATATCAGGGAGAACTTTGGTTACTTGAACTTGGATGTTCTCACATGTGACCCCGTTCTTAAGCCTTGAATTACATCTCCTCCTATTGATATCATATCTACTATTGCACTTGATGATATGGATATTGCAATAGTTTTGCCTTCATGTGATTTAGTGCAGTAGGATATTCCTTGTGATATAGCTTTAGTTCCTTGGGATGACTACTTGACAGACATTGCAGGTTTGTTTGTAGAGCCCTACACTACAGATTTGGGAGACATCATTGATGATATCCATCTTCTCTTTGATGAAGATGATCCTTCTTCAGTTGTTGCAAGGGAACACTTTGACCCTCTTGTTCATTCTCTACATGATCATTCTTTCGAGGTTGACATGATTGTGGATTCTTATGTACAACACTTGGAGGAGGTCTCTCTATCCTTAGAGGAGACATGTGAGTCTTTGGATCATGTTCTACATTCATCTCCACTAGATCTTGGAGTTCCTTTTTCAGCAATATGGACCAATACACCTGATTTAGAGGGGGTAACTTTCAACATCATCATGGGGACACTTGAGCAATTTTTAGAGACTCCATTTATCTTGAATTATTTTCCTACATCTTCCCTTCATGATTGGGGAGACTTCATGGATTCACCTTTGTGGTTTTGTTTCTTCCTAAGGGGAGGAACATTGTTCGACAATCATGGAGCAGCTTCTTCATTTAGTTTTGAGCTTCTACCATCTGTGCACATTCTATATTGAGGGGGGAGAGAGAGGGGAGAGAGAGGGGGGGGCTACTTGGTCTCTCTTCTTCTCTCTTATGAGGTAAAAGTGTCCCAATAACGTTGCACTTCAAATTGCCAATACTTATGTACAAATACCCAATAGTCGTGTGCTATGGGTACCAATAAAAGTGCACAAATGAACCAGTTATGATCCAAAAAAACTAAAAAAAGAACAGCTATTGGTACATGTGTAATATATTAATAAACTTTTAGTTATTTGTTTTTTAATTTATTTTTAATTATTAATTGAAAATTGAGTGTACAAAAAGTGAACAATTATCGGAATTGCTCCTCCCCTATTTGTTTGATTAAATATATAAATTGCAAGGCTACTGACTCGCATTGAGAGCTGACTTGACGAGAAACAAATACATCAATTACTTAATGGATTTCTAGAAGAAACTTCTGCGTGACACCACTGGAAATCGTATGCTCACCAAAAGCCAAGGATCGTAGATCTTTCCATCAAGTAAGTGAAGAGAATCATTGTTATTTTATGGTTCAGATGTTTCCTCCCTAGTGAGGGAAAGACTGAGTAGGCTAACTAGTGAAACCTAATGTGCTTGTTCAATGAGCTGACTTGAAGGAACTGTGTCTCATGATTCAGTATTACACATCGATCCCCTTGATGGTTCAACCAATGTTATAATTTTAGAGTCTCACGACTATTCATATTGCTTATTAAAAGAAATTATGCCCTCTCTTCACGTCTGTAATGACATGCTCTCTTCTAACAAAGTTGGCTACACTTAATGTTTTGATGGACATTGATAGCCTATTCCAAAGCTCTCATTTTGGCAAAAGCAAGGAGAACACTTGCAAACCTAGTAGAATCTCGCTTCAAACCACCAGCTACGTTTGCTCAAAAGTTTTTGAAGCCTTCTGAACAAATCCATTTTGTGAATACCCTGCGCACTTTAGTTTCACCCACCACCTACAAATTTTCTTTTCCTTTAATGGGCAGCTCAAACATGTTAAAATGCTTCAATTGCAGCATAGGCAGGAAGGATGCCGACCAAGCTTGTGGAGTCTTTCTTTACACTAGATAATCATATAGTTTCCTCGTCCTTTATCCCTTCCTGCACACTTCACACAAATTCTAGTATCCTTTTCATTCCTTCTTCAAATGACGCTCATTCATCCTTAACATCAATCTTCAATGGGAAACAATAAGATTGTAAAGTTTGTTGCAGTATGTATACGTCTTGAAAATAGATATGAAACATGAACTAAATATTTATTGAGAAGAATAATATATGATGATTAGAATTTACATTATAATGCTTTTTTTGAAAAAACATTTTAATAATATCTCTATGTTTCATAATAACCAAAATTTATAAGTTGTGGCATCTACGTTTACATTGCTCAATTGCATATGCTTGAAAATTTATAAAGCCTTTTCAACAAATCCGTACATTTGAGGAGAACGATAACCTTTTATTAAATCCATTCTGTGTATATCCTGCAATCATGGAATTGTATTAGTTGAGGCATTATGTAAAACAGTTCGCGTGCCTTAATTATACATCCATATTTTGGAGAGGTGTCTACCAGAACATTTCCAACTATAATATATGACAAAAATCCTCTTTTCATTATGCTTTGATGGATGTCCATGCCTTGTTCCAGAGCTCTCAATTTGGCACAGGCATGGAGGATGTTGACAAAGGTTGTGGAATTGGCTTTACGCCTGCTATGCTTCCGCATTTTGGATGCATATCTACCTCAGCAGTTCAGCGACAATATTTGACAAAATTCTTCCGTCCTTTACCTATTATATATGACAAAAATCACCCTTCAACTCTGTTTTGATGGATGTCCATACCCTGTTCCAAAGCTCCCATTTTGGGACAGGTAGGGTGGATATTGGCAAAGACTCTGAAATGTGACTTTACACCTGCCGATTGCATTTGCTTGAAAGTTTCGACAACCTTTTTAATAAATCAATTTGGTGCATATCCTGCAATCATGGAATTCCATGAGATCTGTTTTATCAAACAATACATATGCCTTGTCTATTCTTCCATATTTTGGATACATGTTTACCACAACATTTCCAGCTATGATATCTGACAAAAAATTCTCTTCCCATATCATGCTTCCATGATGCCCATGCCCAGTTCCATAGCTCCCATTTTGGCACAATCAGCTGGCAAAGATTGTGGAATTCGGCTTTACACCTGTCAATTGCTTTCTTACATAAATGTCATTCCATGAGATGAATATCTCAAGTCATTATGTTAAATAGTCTATTTTCTTTGCATATGCTTCCATGTCTATCTGGGCAGTTATACATGCCTTGTCTATGCTTCCACATTTTGGAAGCATGTGTTGTTACAAATGCATTGTATATGCTTCCAGATTTTGCATACAGGTCTGCCTGCGCAGTTACACATGCTTTGTCTATGCTTCCACATCTTGCATGCATGGGCTGTTAAACGTGCATTGTATATCCTTCCACATTTTGGAAGCATGTCTACCTTTCACTATGCTTTGCTGGATGTCCATACCGCGTTCCAAAGCTCCCACATTTTGGCACAGGTAGGAAGGATACCGACAAAGGTTGTCAATGTGGCTTTACATCTGCCAATTGCATTTGCTTGAAAGTTTCAACAGCCTATTTAATAAATCCATTTCCTACATATCCTGCAATCATGGAATTCCATGAGATGACATCTCTTGAGGCATTCTGTCAAACAGTTCAAGTGCCTTGTCTAGCAGACCATCTCCAACTATAATATTTGACAAAAATCCTCTTTTCATTATGCTATGATGGATGTCCATGCCTTGTTCCTAAGCTCCCATTTTGGCACAGGCAGGGAGGATGCTGCAAAGGTTGTAGAATTCGGATTTACAACCACAATTGCGTTTTCTTGAAATTATCCAAAATCTTTTCAGAAATCCATTTTGTGAATATCCTGGAATTATTGCAGTCCATGAGACTGCATTTCTTAAAGTTATGTTTTCCAAGAGTCCAAGTGCATTGTTTGTTCTTCCACATTTTGCATACATGTCTACCGAGGCAGTTGCAAATACATCATCTAACAATTTTTTATATCCTTTATGCTTTGAAGGATGTCCATGCCCTGTTCCAAAGCTCCCATTTTGGCACAGGCAGGGAGCAGACCCCCCGCAGGAAGGATGCTGGCAACGGTTATACACCTGCCAATTGAATTTGCTTGAAATGAGGACAATCGTTGCCAGTGAAAGAACAATACCCCTCACATTTTGATTTTGGGGTCGACCTCTAATTAGCAATGACAAAAAAAATTGATTCCAGTTTTTTTTTAAGTTTAATCTGTAATATAATGGAGACAGACAAAAATAATGTTAATCGATTTCAAACACTTGTCAAAGTTAAATTTTTAAGTTGAAAAAATTACTTCAAATTTAAGCTCCGGAGAAAATGCAGTTTATCAGCTCTAAAGTTCCTGCATAGACAGATCGATAATATCCGGCCAGGGTTTTCCATCACTCTGCACTATACTCAAACCCTAAGCCATATTTTACTGGCACACTCTGTTCGCTTTATTCTGGTTTTTTAGGCTGGGTTTTATGAAAGGGTTTCTTGAAAAATAGAGTTGGAGTTGCTGAGATTTTTTAGGAATATTTTAAAGTGGACAGTTTCATGAATTTTGTACCTCAAATCAACTTTTAAGGATGTTGGTTGTCCCATGAACTTTGTAGTTTGTAGTGGAGATTAGCTGCTTAAGTTTAAACTCTTAAATTTAAGTAAATTGGTGGTAAATAAATTAAGTTTTTCCTCTAAAATTCAATGATTAACAAGTGACATAAAATATTCTTAAGCTCACAGCACAATTTCTAGTCCCACCTCATTTTCACCAGCTTAAATGTACAGGGCTCCTATTTTTTAGGAAAAGATTCCAAATAATCCCTAGCAAAAAACAATTTCTTCATGGAACCACCTCTTCCTTAAAAATAGAATGTAAGCCCCCTCCATGGGACCCTTGTCTTACTGAGCTTCCTGTGGATCCATCTCTTCATGCGGAAGCTTTGCATTCATTTGAAACAAGAACGAAACAAAACTTGCTACATGAACAACAATAATGAAAACAAAATATTCAAAACAGTTGAAACCGAAAATCATGTGCTGGTTAAGTATGCATCGTTCACTCATATATAACAAGGGGATGCACATAGGGAACCATTTATCTTGGAAGCTTAGACATGTGTTTCAAATATTTGTTTATGACACATGGACATACAAATATTTAATTTAGATCAACAATTATAAATATTACATTTGTCACAAAAAATAGAATATATTGGCATACCCATGAATACTATTACAATAACATTTGTAAATCCTTTCAAAATCAAATTTAATCATAGATATAATATGTCAATAGTTTATAAACATTTGCAAAAAAATACTTCATAAACATTTGTTGTCATAGCCAAACAATTTCTTAACACTTCAATACAAGATGGCCCACCCCTATCACCATTCATCCTTCTTTCTAACACTGTCATAGTCTTCATCATTGTTGTGTGACAGTGATGTTGTTAAAAACTCTTGATTGTCACTATCATAAAGAATAACCGACACTTTGATAGTCACATTAGACTTCATAGCATACAA